>NC_134803.1:42690530-42698030 GCF_046742065.1 Oratosquilla oratoria | reverse complement strand
ACGAGATGTTAAGGTCAACCTTGACCTTACCAGAAGGCCCTCAGGAAGAACTAGAAGGACACAGAGACCAAAGCCTCAGAGAAGGTATAATGTGAACTAATCGAATCCTGTATGAAGATTGCTGAGGAATCAAAACCAATTGAGAAATGTCTCAGGAAGAGACTAAAACATGACACCACGGGAAGAGTCTTTTCATTTCTTCGCCTATAACCAGTGATTCTATCCTCGGGGATAGTATCACGCTGGAGGCGGGGTCATTGAGGTGGTAAAGGAGAGATGAACTAAATATCAGGTCCACGACGGGTCTGCGGGAGAGAGACCCACCCTGAGGGCAATATTACAAAGGTACCTGGGAGGAAGCCAAGGGGATAAACATAAATGTAGACTTTGCCTTTGCATCTCGAGTAAACATATATGATAATAATCTACGAGACCACAAGCAACAGGCTGCAATCGATTGCAGCAAGGAGGCCCAAGGGTTGTATCTGGTTATCATGTGGAGTGTGTGGGTCCTAAGATGAGGAGTATGTGGTTCTGAAAGACTTAATAGCCTTCTTTGGAGATTATGTCCCACCTTCCAATAATTTTTTCCCATTATTATTATCATTACTATCATTACTATTATGGTTATCATTCTGTTCTATTGGTTTTTTATTGTATTTTATTTTATTCATTAATTTCTTAATCATTTTATTTATTTTCTATTTATTTATTCATTTATCATTAACTTATCTATTCGTTCATTTATGTATTTATTTATTTATTTTTGATTAGCTATTTATCTACTTATTTATTTGTTTGTTTAATCTATTTTGTTTTATTTTACCAGATTTTATTTGATTTTATTTTATTTTTTCTGGTTTTAACTTTTTCTATTTTATTTTATTTTTAATTCTATCTGATTTTATTCTATTTAATTTTGTTTTATTTCATATCTTCTTTTATGTCATTGTTCATATATCTATTTATTTATTTATTCATTTTTTCTTTTTGTCTTTTTAGCCTTAGGTCTGTCCTTGGTCTCAGGAGGAGAGGATGAATCTAGAAGAAGATTCCGTTCACCTGAAGGTCAGGAATTGGTACGAGAACACAAAGATCTTTATCAATGCAAGGCTAAACCCTTTTTTTTTTTCTTTTTTTTTGCGAAAACGCATTAGATAGATTGTTTTGTACATAAGAACATAAGAATGGATGAGACTGCAAGAGACCACAAGACCTACACTAAGCAGTGGCAGAACCGCATTGGATAGATTGTGTTGTACATAAGGATACAAGAATGGAGGAGAATGCAAGAGACCATAAGGCCTACACTAAGCAGTGGCAGGACCGCATATGATATATTGTTTTGTACATAAGGATATAAGAATGGAGGAGACTGCAAGAGACCATAAGGTCTACACTAAGTAGTTCCATGTCCCTTACCACTTGTCATCCCTATCCATAAAATTATCTCATCATCTCTTAAAATAACCAATTGTTTCAGTGCTCACTACATGATTATTAAGTCTATTCCATTCCTAAGCACCTGTGACGTAACCAAAACGATGTTATTGTACATGTGAGTGGGAAGTCCCCAGGTTGAATGGTGTTTTGATGGGTCGGGACCCCCGTACAGGGTCTGAACTAACTCTCAGCCGAAGAAAATAATCGAGTATTTGATAGAAAAAATATATGAAATATAGCATGATAACGATGAGCATATCTATGATAAAAATAAATGAAAATTATTACGACTAACTACCAGCACCACCTACGAGCAAGCCCGAGTCCTTACGAGTAGATAACTACCCGAGTGGGCCCCGAGTTCCTACGAGTAGATAAGTACGAGTAGCCACGAGTAAGTATTACCAAGGGACGAGGAAAGTACAAGAGGCGTGTGCCGGGGTGGTGGATCGTGCGTCCCGCGGGCGCGTCGTGTTGGGCGTCTGGCCCCCTTACCCCCCTCTCCCCCTCTCCCCCTCTCTCCCCTCCCCGTCTCCCCCTCTCCCCCTTCTCTCCCCTCTCCCTTATCCCCCTCCACCCCCTTACCCTTCCACTCTTCCTTCTCCCTTCCCCTTCCCCCTCCCTCTTGCCTCCTCTCTTTTATCCTCCCCTCTCTCTCTCTCACCCGTTTACCCACTCTCCCTCTCCTTCTTGTTAGCCTCCATCCCCTCACCTTCCACTATCTCCCCCTCTCCCCCTCTGCCTCTCCCCTTTCCTTTGTCCCCTTCCCCCCTTCCACCTTATCCCCCCTCCATTCCCTCCCCTTTCTCCTTCTCCCTTTCTCCCTCTTCTTCTCCCTCCACCTCTCCCACTCTCCCCTTCTCACCTCTCCACCTTTACCCCCTCTCCTCCTCTCTTTTATCTTCCTCCAGCCCTTCTTTCTTCGCCTTCTTCCTTTCCCTTCCCCTCTCCCCTCTCCCCCTCTCTCCCTCTTCCTTATCTACCTCCCCATCGCCCCCTGTCCCCCTCTCCCTCTCCCCCTCTGCTTTACACCCCTCTCTCTTATCCCTCTTTCCCCCTCTCCCCCTTTCCTTCTTCCTATTCCTCTCCCCCCTCTTCCATCTCCCTCCCACTTCTCCCTTCTCCATTCCCCTTCCCCCCCTTACTCCCTCTTCCCCTCTCCCACCGTTCTCCTCTCCACATTTACTTCTACTTCCCCTTTACTCCCTCCCACTCTCCCTTATCCCCTTCCATCGCCTTCCCTTCCCTTCTTCCTTCTCCTACCCACTTGTTCCCTGTCTCCCTTCTCTCTCTCTCCCCCTCTCCCCCTCTCCCTTATCCTTATCCCCCTCACCCCCTCTTCCCCTGCCCCCCTGTTACCATGTCTCCTATCCTCTTTCCCCTCATCCTCCTTCACCCCCTCCCCTCATCCTCTCCCTTCTTCCCCTCCCTCTCGCCCTCTTTCCCTCTCTCCTTTATCATCCTCCACCCTCTCCTCCCTACTCCTCTCCCTTCTCCCTTACCTTCCTCCTTACCCCCTGTCCCCTCTCTCCCTTCCCCCTAGTCCTTCCCTATCTCCATCCACATCTCCTCTTCTGTTCACTTCATCTCCCTCCTCATTCTAACCTTACCTCCTCCTCCTGTCCTTCCAACAGTCTCTGTCTAACTCTTTGAACCACATCTTACCTTTCTGGACCTTCTTGTATCAGTCTTCCTCTCTCACCCTCTCCCTCCCTCCTTCCCTCCCTCCTGTCTTCCCTTATCTCTTCCTTCTCTTCCCTCTTTCCTCTCTCCCCTCCCTCGCTCCTCTCTTCCCTCCCTCTCTTCCTCTCTTCCCTCTCTTCCCTCTTCCCTCTCTCCTCTCTTCCCTACCTACCTCCTCTCTTCCTTCGCTCCATCTCTTCCTCTACAACATTCCATTCGATTCTCCACGCTCTGCTTCTTGTCCCTCACCTTCTCTTTTGTTTCTCTTTATGTTTTGCTCTCATTTCTCTACATTGCCCTCCCCTCTCTCTCTCTCTCCCTCTCTCTCTCTCTCTCTCTCTCTGTCTCTCTCTCTCTCTCTCTCTCTCTCTCTCTCTCTCTCTCTCTCTCTATCGCTCTCTATCTCTCTCTTCCCTCTCTTTCTCTCTTTCTCTCTCTCTCTCTCTTTCTCTCTCTCTGTTTCTCTCTTTCTCTATATTTTCTCAGACTCTTTCTCATCCTTTCGTAGTATACTGTCCTGAATCACAAACACCCAACTTTCTTGACGTCTTTCCTTTTTGTAAATCCTCCTAAATCAACTAATATCCTATTATGAACCCCCAGCGTACTCAATATGCGCCAAGATTAATTCAATATTTCTTTAATCATAAACATTTATATTTCCTAACATTAAAAAAAAATTAATATCCTCTTTAACGCTCCTCGTCTATTTAATATCTCCCTCCCTTCTCCCTTCTTCGCCACTCTCCTCCTTCCCCTTCCTCTCCCCCTCCCCCTCCCCCTCCCCCTCCCTCACACAATTTCTCTACTTCCAGTCTCTTCTTGGACTTCCTGGAAAGGAGCCTTGCGTGGGTTTTTCATTTACAAAACTGGAATACTGGAACAAGGAAGAACAGACAAAACGAAAAAAGAAGAAGAAGAAGAAGAAGGACGAGAAGAAGAGGAGGAAGGGGAAGCACAGTGCGGGTGTGTGCGTGTTTGGGGGGGCAGGGTTGTAATTGTATGCATATATATGAGTATATATGTGACTGTTTTTATGCTTTGCCCTGTCCGTCTTTGTGCTTGTGGGGGTGATAGAAAATTATATGTTTTTACGGCCGGCAGTTAGGGTACAAGACTAGACTGTACACTGCCTTCAACAAAGCTTAATGCCTCATATATCTAATGACGTTAATTATAGCAACTTGTTTGTCAACTCAAGGTACATGGAACTTTGGGGCGAAGCTACTATTTTTCTAATGTTTATGCAAGGAAGCTGACTATGGTTTGCTGTTGTTGTGGCACTATTTTCATTTTTTATTTTTTAGTTATTCAAATATTTATTTGCTAATTTATTTGTCTATTTATCTGTTTATTTGTTTATTTATCTACTTATTTATTTATTCATTTATCTATTTATTTATTTATTTATCTATTCTATTTGCTTGTTATCTATATTCATTTATTCATTTATTCATTCATCGATTTTAATATTTAGTTATCTATTTAAATATTTATCTATATGTTAAATTATTTTTATTAATTTATTTATCTGTTCATTGATTAATTTGTTTGTTTATATGTTGATATTTCATTTTCTAGCTTTACAGTTACTCCAAACTCTACGAGGTGTATAGGCATGGTTGCCACTGTCGCAGTATGGGAATTCAAGGCAATATACTATAGTGGATTCGAACCTCCGATCTATGACTTCACACTTTTCGACGCTAGCTTGCTAAGCCACCAAAATAAATAAATAAATAGAAAAAAAGTAAATGAGTGAGTAGATGATTAGAAAAATAAGAAAAAATAAACGACAAAAAATAAATTTATTTAATTGACAGGATTAAGATAAAATTACATAGTTAGATAAATTGGTAAATATATAGGCAACCCTATTAATAAGTAAACAAATCAATAAAAAGATAAATGAATAAATGAATAAATACTCAAATAAATAAATAAGAAAGAAACAGTAACCTTTAACTTCTTCCCTTTGGTTTACGAACTAACTTTAACCTGTTCCGCCTGCGTATCTTAATCGGCATCTCGTTTTCTTCGAGGACATCGAGTTCCCATTTTCTTCGAAGTCTTTGAGGTTCGATGATCACGTGACTTGGTGTGTCATTCATGTGGATCCCAATGAATGTATTTGTAATCATTTATTCGTTTGAAGTTGTTTAATCGTTTTTTGTTTGTTTTATTCATTCATTCATGTACTCATTCACTCATTCATTCATTAACTCATTCATTCATCCACTCATTCATTCGTTCATTCATTCACTCATCCATTCATTCAATCACTCATTTGCTTATTCACACACTAACTCATACACTCATTCATTCACTCATTCATTCATTCACTCATTTACTCACACACGAACTCATTCTTTCACTTAAAAAAAAGAAAAAAGATGAATACAAAAAACTGTTTTATTTTTTCTTCAGATGATCTGTTTCCTCATTCACACAATTCCCTTGGGCTCTGAGACACTGGCCTTGACGTCACACAACTGCATTCTGGGTAATCTGGTTCCCGGACTCTGTGGTGGGCCTTCTGGTTCATCCCAGAGGGTCAGGAAGAGTCTGAAAAACAAAAACAAAAACAAAAGACCCTCTTTTTGTATATATGTATATACAGTATGTTAGTGTGGATATTACGTGGATTTTTTTTTTTTATTTGTAATTTTGGGATGATAAAGGAGACATCACCGAATCAAAGATCTTGAAGAATCCCGCCGAAGAAGTCTCAAGGTTATAAGGGGAATCCCATGGAGACCACACACAGGCTCGCAAAAAAAAAAAAAAAAAAAAAAAAAAAGATCGTGAAGGTCTCCTGGAGGTGCAAAAAAGAAAAAAAATCGAGAAGGTCTTGACTTTGTCAGTGTTGTCACTCTGGTTGTCATTTCTTTTGTTTACTTTTGTGTGCTGCATCCTTGTGTTGTCATCACGTGTTTTGTCCTGTTCCGTTTTGTATGTGTATATTCTTTTTATGTTTATGTATAGATCTGTATAGATGCTCGTGTGGTATATGTTTATATAAACATATGATACATGTACATATACTTATATGGAAATACATTATGTACTCGAATACACACACACACACACACACACACACACACACACACACACACACATACACACACACACACACATATATATATATATATATATATATATATATATATACATATGTGTACATATATATATATATATACATATATATATATATATATATATATGTACTCATGTATGTATAGATATATATATGTGTGTGTATGTGTTCTTGTGTATGTGTGTATTTGTACGTGTACGTATACATTGTGTGTACGTGTACATGTGCATTCTGCGTGTGTGTGTGTGTGTGTGTGTGTGTGTGCGTGTGTGTGCGAGCGCGTGTGTATGTGCGTGCGTATGCGTGTACATGTGTGTGTTAATGCCCTCATAAGCGCGCGAGGGCAGTAATCATCGGGAATGACTTCGAGGGTGCCCGCTGTGAAGAAGAGGAACCACCTCCCGTGGGTCCGCGAAGTCAAAGAAGAACCAGAGCAGAATTCCTCTTCTCCTCATTATGTCGAAGTCTTGAACACATTTCGAAAGCATGAAAAATGCGGGATTTACTGATGCTAGAGAACCTGATCTGAAATTTGTAATATATATATATATATATATATATATATATATATATATATATATATATATGTGTGTATATATGTAATATATATATATATATGTATATATATATATATATATATATATATATATATGTTGATACTAGAAATGTTTCCCAGATAGATAATTCCAAAAAGAATTGAAAAGCTAATATTAGAAACGGGTTCTAGAATGTTCCTAGAAGAAGAGATGCAAAGCAAATATCATATACAATGCGGGTAAATAGTTTTGCTACATTGAAAGATATAAACATAGGATGGTAGCTAGAGAGTGCAAGGGAAAAATTACTAAAATATTTGACATGAGGATGATAGATGATAATGGACATGGAACTGCCTAGTGTGGGCCTTATGGTCTCGTGCAGTCTCATCTATTCTTATGTTCTTATACAACACAGCATAAAAGGCGTGGGCAAACCTACACTGGCTAGCCTCAAAGTTATATTATACTTTTTTTTTTTATAACAAGTATAGAGTAAGGAAGTCAAGAAGTAGCTAGGATTTTTTTTTATCTATTTATTTATTTTATTTTTGGAATATGAAATACAATGCAAACGTACTTCGAAAGAACCAAAGGAATTCTTGATGAAGTTACCTACACTGAATACCATCAATTTACATCATCATTTTTCTTCTAAAATATCAAATATAGAAAAGGAGGTTAAACAGTAGCTTAGTTTTATAAAACGGGATTTTAGAATATCAAGTACAGTATGAACTT
>NC_134803.1:42683030-42685530 GCF_046742065.1 Oratosquilla oratoria | reverse complement strand
TACACGCTTACAGAAAATACAGGTTTGCTAACTTTTCTGTAGCTGGGACAACCAACTCCCAAAGGCCTTGAGCTGTTCGGTCGTACGCGCACAAACTTTTTGTCACTGAGAAAACCATCACGCAATGCGAAATTCATTACTACATATATTCTTATTCACATATTCATTAACTTTTGTTTTAAGCCTGGACAGAATTGATAGCTCTAACTACAAATGAATATTTCTTTTTTAAAGGTAATAAGTTTTAAAAACAAAGCATAGAAAAACTAAATGTTTTTTGGGGGATTTGATGTACAAATGAAGATTTTTCTTCTGTTTTGTCGCTGACAGAGGAAGAGATGCCCTTAATCAAATAAGATTAAAGGTAATAAGAAGTTTTAAAAACAAAACACAGAAAACTAAATGTCTTTTTGGGATTTGATATACAAATGAAGATTTTTCTTCTGTTTTATCGCTGACAGAGAAAGAGATAACCTTAATCAAATCAAATAAATTGGTGATAGAATATGAACTGCGGACATAAAAACCTAACACAATATATATCATCACTGTACAGATATACATACTTCTACATACAGTGATTTTCTTATAATTATTTTTTGTAGACAAAACAAAAGCGAAATATGTACTGCATTCTATATATATATATATACCAAATGTAATTTCTCCCTTATAAGGGAGGTAGTCATTGTGTGTTGGTGGAGTAATCGGAATCGTGCTGGCCTCGCACTCGCTTAGTTGTAGGTTCGAATCCCGCACTCTTCTCCGATTCCCAGCAGTGAATGCTACCCGCTCCAACAGTCCCTAAAGCACATAAGAGACCAAAAGTGACGGCTTCGGCCGCAGCTACTCAGTGCCTTCTGGGTCAGCTTCGAATATCCGCGACTGTAGCTACGTGACCTAAAAAAAAAAAAAAAATAAATAAAAAAAAATAAAGAGAGAGAGAGAGAGAGAGAGAAAATGACATAAAAGAAAAATAAAGTTATTGTTGGTATTGGAATATAATGAGGGAATTGAAATACGTTGAGTCATAGACTTTTCCCCCTTCCAATCATTATATAAACAATAGTCTTCATGTTTATTTTCGTTCCTCAGTCCCTCTAATATTTCTTTCATTTGTCGTCGAAACCTCTCATTCCAGTGTCATGACACAATGACGTAGACATCATCTTACATACTTTGTGTCACCTTTTGCAAAACAAAGTTCAAATTCACGACATTTTTTTCTTATATATTTTTTCTATCTAATTTTTCTTTTTAAGTAAATTGGTCCGGCATTTTCCGTTGTCTAGACCTCAGTGATACACCTATGGTCATGCATAATTTGTTTATAGTTAGAAAATAATCTCCACTAAAAAAAAACCCATAATTTCCTTTCTGGAGTCCATCTAAAATTTCTCCTTGTAAGTTGGTCCGGCATTTTCTGTTGTCTCGACCTCAGTGATAAACCTATGAACATGCATAATTTCTTTATAGTTGGAAAATAATTTCCACTCAAAAATAATAATAATGAAAAAAACACTTTTAACATATATTATAACTTCCTTTCTGGTGCCCATCTGAAATTCCTCCTTGTCCACTTCTACAACTTCACCTCTTCGGCGCGATATTGTCCTCAAGGGTAGCAGCACTAGTTATTTCATGATCGACGAAATGCTGAATTCTTGCATTGCCTAACTCCCTAGAACAGGGGTGGGTAACCCTTGGCACGTGTGCCAAACGTGGCACACCAACGACTTTTTTCCGGCACACGAAACCCAGAGCTCACCTTAAAAACGATGATAAACGATAATAACAATGATAACAATAATAATAATAATGATAATAATGATAATAATAATGATAATAATAATATAATAATAATGATAACAACAACACCAATGATAATAATAAACAATAATTATAGATAAGTAAATCTCCAACTTCTTTTGTATAATCACTGGAAAAAGTACAACGGCGAGCCACAAAACTGATTCCAAATATCAAAAATAAATCATACGAAAATCGACTAAAACACATGAATCTGTTTTCCCTAAAAAAGCGTAGACTCAGAGGTGACTTGATACAGGTCTTTAAGATTTTAAAGGGAATTGACAACATCAAAAGTGACAAAATTTTCACATTGAATGAAAATCAGACAAGAAACAATGGTCTCAAACTGTCCGGAAATAGATTCAATTTGGAAGTAGGTAGAAACAACTTTGCCAACCGTGTAGTTAATGAATGGAATAAACTTCCTGCACAGGTAGTGCAATGTAGTTCAGTTCGAAGCTTTAAGAATCATTTAGATAAATACCTAAGTAAGATGCTGTAATGATTATAATTTATCTTATATTATTTGTTTTTGTTTTGTTACCATTTATCTGTCTGATTTTCATTTATTATTAGTTATATGTCAATTTATTATTATTTACTATTTACCTGTTTGTTTATTATTTAACTATACCTATGCATTTATTTATGTATTTTATTTGTTATTTACATTGTTATAGTTTTTATT
>NC_134803.1:42673030-42680530 GCF_046742065.1 Oratosquilla oratoria | reverse complement strand
CACACACACACACACACACACACACACACACACACACACACACACACACACACACACAACACATTATATATATATATATATATACATTATTTTCATCATTTGGTCTCTGATGGCAAAGGAGAATCAGACAAGTGTGTCATGAGTTTGTCAATAAATATCAGAAAATTCATATATGAAATTTGTCATACTTTCACCATTCCAAATCCAGGCTATTCCAATAACCTTTACATTTCCAAACAATTAACATCAAATAATAGTCACGGCATTTTCACGATTTATAATTAATATTTTTATTTACACTTGGCTTTGAGGTTTCGAAGCAGCTTTGTAAGGCTTCTGGGACGATATCAAAATGTTCGAACCGCTGGGCTCAGCCAATCAGATCACAGGAATTAAATGACACAAATATGGCTGCTTTCTTGAACTGGAGCAGTCTCACTGTTCAACAAGAAAAAGTTTATTTTTCAAAGTGTTAGTGATGTGTTAGTGAAACATATGGTTCTATGATAAATTTGACAGCAGTGTAGTGTATAAGAACAGTTGAAAACTGCAAAAAACTTAAGCAAAAGAACAAAAAACGAAAACTTAACATGTTCCTAAGTTCTGGAGGAACGGGAAGTGAAGACATCAACAGGTAGTTAATGTTGATAATCTTTTTATCATCTGTTGATTCTATTAAGATATGTGGCAATGACCTGTTGTATGCTTGAACGAAAATGTAAGATACAAAATAGTAAATTTTTCTAGCGCAGTGTATATAGAAATCAAATGGATGGCATGAATAGGTGAAATTAAATTCAAAGTGTATGATTACAAACAATAGACGACATATTTCAAACATTAGGATCACTGGTTAGAGTATGATGAAAATAAGACGAATTTCAAGTGAAGTATATACATAAATCAAACGCTAGAATAAAAACAGTAGTGTAGGATGACAAATATATGAAAATCAAATGCTGGAGTAGGATGGGAAACAAATTAAAATTGCGCGACGACATTCTTTAAACAAGGCTCAAAGGCTGGGAGCACTGGTTAGAGTAGGATGAATATAACAGACGAATTTCAAACAATCTTACCAAACTGTCAAGTGCAGTATGACATCTCGCACAGATGAAATTAAACACTTGAATGTAAATATTTTGTGTAGGATGCCATAGATGTATGAAATTCAAATGATGGAATAGGATTAAATCTAAGTTCGAAGTATACGATGACAACCTATAGACAAATTTTCAAACGCTCTAGTCAAATTGACAAGTGCAGTAGGACATCTTACACACATAAATCAAACGCTAGAATCAAAACATCGTGTGTAGGATGACTTATAAGATCATAGTTACAGAAGTCCGAAACAGGCGTTAGAGTATACGTTGTAACGGACTTGTAGCCACGTTGCGAAATTTGAGGTTGTCAACTAGTTAGTCTCCACATCCTTGTAAGTTATAACGAGTTTGGAGTACCCGATGCCGAATGCAGTGAACCTTACTGACGCCACACACGCGCGTCCATGCACCCAAACCCACCCATCCACACCCACCCACTCCCATCTACCCCAACCTACCTCCACCTACGCCCCATCTACCCATCCGCCTACCCCCTAACTATTGACCCACACCCACCCACCAACCCATCTATCCACACCCTTCATCATCTACCCACCCCCACTAACCCACCCCACCCAATCTATCCACTCGCACCCTACCTAACCACCCCCACCCCCACACCAGCTACCCACAACCACCAACCCACCTCACTCCTCTTCGCCTACTAACTCCCACCACCACCTACCAAGCTTCACCTACCCATCCCACCCCACCTAAACACCCCACCTATTCACCTACACCCCCACCTACCCACACCCACCCTCGAACCACCTACTCACCCCACCCCCACCCCATCTATGTACTTCCACTTACCGACACCCGCCTACCCACACCCGCCTACCCACACCCGCCTACCCACACCCGCCTACCCACACCCGCCTACACACCCTCCAACCCACAGCCGCCTACCCACAGCCGCCTACCCACCCTATCAACTCGCCCCATCTATCCACACCATCCTACCTACCCCACCTATTCGCCCACGCCTGCACACCCACCTACCCCCACTCATCTGGCCCCATCCACCTACCCATGCCCATCCACACCAACCCACCTACTCTCACCTGCCCACACCCATCTACCTACACCCACCCACCTACCCGCACCCACCCGCCTACCCGCACCCACCCGCCTACCCGCACCCACCCGCCTACCCGCACCCACCCGCCTACCCGCACCCACCCGCCTACCCGCACCCACCCGCCTACCCGCACCCACCCACCTACCCGCACCCACCCACCTACCCGCACCCACCTACCTACCCACACCTGCACACACACACACACCTGCCTACACCTGCCCACATCCGCCCACCTGCCCACATCCACCCACCTGCCCACACCCACATACCCACACCCACCCACCTGCCCACACCTACTCACACCTGCCCACACCCACCCACCTACCCGCACCCACCCACCTTCCCGCACCCACCCACCTTCCCGCACCCACCCACCTACCCGCACCCACCTACCTACCCACACCTGCACACACACACCCACCTGCCAACACCTGCACACACACACCTACCTACCCACACCTGCACACACACACACCTGCCTACACCTGCCCACCTCCACCCACCTGCCCACACCCACATACCCACACCCACCCAACTGCCCAGACCTGCCCACACCCACCCACTTGCCTAGACCTGCCCACACCCACCCACCTGCCCTCACCCACCCACCTGCCCACACCCACCCACCTGCCCACATCCACCCACCTGCCCACACCCACATACCCACACCCACCCACCTGCCCACATCCACCCACCTGCCCACACCCACCCACCTGCCCACACCCACCCACCTGCCCACACCCACCACCTGCCCACACCCACATACCCACACCCACCCACCTGCCGACACCCACCTGCCCACACCCACCCACCTGTCCACACCCACCTGCCCACACCTACCCGCACCCACCCACCTGCCCACACCTGCCCACACCCACCTACCTCCTCAGCTGAATAGAATACTCGTGCTTTAAACAGAACGAGATTCGTTAGGCGTAACGTCACCTGCAGAATTTAACTTCGTTTTACTTCAAAGAAACCAAATGGAGTATAGTTTACCAGCGCTTCTATCTTTACGGACAATCTCTCGTAACCAAAGAGAAATAAATATAAAAGAAACTCAAAATATGACAAGAACTCAAAATATATACAAAGAACATTGTTAATTTGAAATAACAATATTGTTCCCAAACATGAAAATGAGTAATGACTATGGCTAAGTATATTTATGAAATAATATCAGTATGAAATCATACTTATTCACATACTGTTGCTTATGATTCAGTATCCTTGTAAAGTTCTATTAGAAAATTATATTTGTTCTCGTTTATTATGTTAGACTTTCTTCATGAACATTCTAGTGTTATTTCTATTTATCGTATATCCATTTTTCTCTTCTACTAAGAATAGACTTATGAATCAGCTTCCTTATGCCATTTTCAGTAATGGTATTTAGTAATAATACCCTTTGGTATGTGACAATTAACAGCATAATACCAATTATTTACTCACTTTGGCAAAAAAAAGAAAAAAAAAAGCTTTAAGAATAGCACAAGGAAACAATTTGGATTATATTTTCTTAAGCCACCGCCTCCTCTTCTGAACGAGTTAAAAGTTGTTTTTGATGGCAAATTGGATGTCTAATTAGGGCTGGGACGGTTAATTAGTACATTTGCCTTTGACAGAGCAAAAGTGCTTCGCCAATTCCTTTTGAGAAACGAAGGATTTTCCTTTTGTTGAATAAAATCGCCTGGTGGTAGATAGAATAAGTATTCAAGTTAATACAAAGATTAATGGAAAATTGTTTAAAACTAATAACAGCGAATGAAATTAATATGAATGAATGAAAATTAATGAAAAATCTTTCGGGTAGAAAAAGTGAATATAAAAATGTGTGTGTGTGTGTGTGTCTACGTATATGTACGTACGAGTGTGTGTGTGTGTGTGTGTGTGTGTGTGTGTGTGTGTGTGTGTGTGTGTGTGTGTGTGTGTGTGTGCGCTTGCGTACGTAAGTGTAAACGTTCATGTATGCTTGCAAAGTGGTACCGATATTTACAAAAACAGTAAGTATGAGATCCTCAATTGTTATACCATGTTGCGGTCAAATTTGATTATAATATCTTGCATGACGACCTTGACACTACTGTGAATGTTCAGTACTCAAATTGGACTGCGCCTTATATGACGATACATAGACATATACATACATGTACATAAACAAAGACATGTACAAAGACATATAAATATACATATACGTATACATAAATACATTTGCATATACATATACGTATACATATACGTATACATATACATATACATATACGTATACATGAATACATTTGCATATGCATATACATATACATATTTATATACATATACATATACATATACATATACGTATACATGAATACATTTGCATATGCATATACATATACATATACATATACATATTTATATACATATATATACATATACGTATACATATATATGTATATATATATAATATATATATATATGTTATATATATATACATATATACATATACATGGCAACGTCGCATGTACTTTAAACTATTTCTAGAAAAAGTAAAATTCTAGAATTTGGGTCTTTTTGTCAATCGATTGATTAATCAATTAATTACTTGATTAATTAGATAAATTATTTTTGTCTATTTACTTTCCTTTTTGTTTGTTTGTTTATTGTGTTTACTTGTTTTCATTTTTGTTTTTAGTTTTTGTTCTTTTTTTTCATTTTTAAGGCAAACGATGCACATGGAATTTATGAATATTCTGCGATGCATCAAACTATTACTATGCGTAATATATGTTTATATGCATGAACACACGTTCATGTACATACATTCATATATATATATATACATATATATATATATATATATATATATATATATATATATATATACATATATATATATATATATATATATATATATATATATATATATATATATATAAGGTATGCACATTCGCACGCATATATAGGCCAGGCAGTAATGAGCTACGAACACAAAAAACTCCAAAACGTTACTCACGGCGCTTAATGACCCACACACCCTGGCTTACTCGCCGAGCGTAGGAGGAAGAGGAAGAAGAGGAGGAGGAGGAGGGGGAGGAGAAGGAGGAGGGGAGGAGGAGGAGGAGGAGAAGAGAAGGGTTGGTGAGTATGTCCTACGCTAGAGAAATCTTTATCTCCTTTTTCGATTTTTTTTTCAAGCGTTTTTATTATTGTTATTACTATTATTTTTTCTTCCCTAAATTTTGAGTTTCAGGAATGTATGGACACATTGTTAATATCGTTTTATGACTGACTTACATATTAGTTTTAATAGACTTTTATTCATCTATGTTATCAAAATAGTACATGTAGTATTCAAATGAATTATTATTGTGGCCCCAAACAAAACACTAAGATTATCCTTTTTATAATAAGCAATAATATTAGAAGAAGAAAAGCACTGGTCAACACAAATAAAATCCAGACTATCGTGTAATGAAAAATTGCCAAAAAAAAAAATGTTTTTTCATTATGACAAGGGTATCTGTAAAAAAAAAATTAGTAACAAAATTGTTTATGAAGTTGTATTGAAAATAGAATTGGTAAATGTTGACTAATAAAACCGACATCGCCACCATCACTATCACCACCACCATTAACATCACTATCTCTTCCATCACCATAACCACCACCATGACCATGACCATCACTATTCACCACCATCATCACTATCTCTTTCTCTTCCATCACCATCACCACCACCATCACCACCACCATCACCACAACCATTACCACCTCCATTACCACCACCATCATCAACAACATCAACACCGACACGAGCACCAACACCATCACCACCACCACCACCACCACCACCACCACCACCACCACCACCACCACCACCACCACCACCACCAACAACACCAACACCACCAACAACAACAACAACAGTGGCAATAACATCAACAGCAGTAGCAACGGATTGCGTCAGGAGTGTTGCCTTAAGCAGCGCACTCATTATTGGCGGTGACACATGAGAAAACCGCTAGAATGATTGGGAACGTTTCCAGCGCAAATTGCTATAATGTGTTATATGTAAAACATGTGGGTAGTGGGCAGTGAAGGAGTTGAAGAGGAGGAGGAGGAGAGAGGGAGGGAGGAAGGAGGAGAGGGAGAGGGGTGGAGGGGAAGGAATAGGGGAAGGGAGAGAGATAGATAAAGAGTTAGAGAGAGAGAGAACTTAAGTTAGAACGGAGAGAGGGACTAAGGGGAGAAAAAGATGGAGAGGGGGAGGGAGAGATAGAGAGGAAGAAGGGGGTAGAGGGAGACGAGTAGGGAGAAGGGAGAGAGATGGAGAAGGGGAAGGGAGAGAGATGGAGAAGGGAAAAAGAAAGAGAGAGAGAGAGAGAGACGGGTAGGGAGAGTGGAGAGGGGGAAGGGGGATATGGACAGGGGAAGGGGGAGAGATGGAGAGGGGGAATGGAATGAGGGAGAGAACCAGGTTAGGAGAACTTGGTGGTGTTGGAGAAGTAATTGGGGAGGAGGAGGAGGAGAGAGAAGCTTTGAGAAAGTGAGAATAGAGAGGTGAGTTATATATAGTAATAACAGAAAAAACTAGAATAGTAAAGAGAATATCCGAATCTAAAGAAAACTAAAATAAGAAGAAAATAGAAAATAATTAAGGAAAAGTAGAAAGGAGTTTTGGAATAGATGGTAAAAAACCATAGGAATTCTGAGAAGAGTAAAGAAAGAGACAAAATTAGAATTGAAAAAGAGAAAAGGAAAGATAAGATAAAGACGATAAACAGTGGAAGAGAGGTGAATGTGAAAATGTACAGACGGTGGATTAAAGTAATTGAAACCAAGAATAAAGAAAACGAGTTAAAATCAAACTATGGTGAAATTGGATAACGATGTTAACTTAATTGATAAAGATGTTGAGGTGAGAGCCAATGAAGCTGAAGTTACTGAAGAAGGATACAGTGGCTCATATAAACAGAATACCTAAGGCCTGTAATACAATGGTTTACAATAGTAAAACCGACCTTCGGTTCATAAAAAGGTCGATTGCATATAAAAATAAACATTAAAAAAAAACCACAAAGTAATAAGATAATTAATTAACATGTGTTAATCTTAGTGTGTAGGAATGCCATGGAGGTGGCATTCCTACGCACTAAGATTAACACATGTTAATTAATTATCTTATTATTTTGTGTGTGTTTTTTTTAATGTTTATTTTTATATGCAATCGACCTTTTTATGAATCATCTCTCCAGTAAAGTAGTTAAACTTGATTAAATTTCTTCGAAATATTATTTCTCCTATCTTGCTATAATATAATGAATTCCTAAAAAA
>NC_134803.1:42663030-42668030 GCF_046742065.1 Oratosquilla oratoria | reverse complement strand
TTGTTATTAGAGTACTGGAAAGTAAAGATAATGGAGGTGAAGTTATTGGAATATGGGTGAAGGGGATACGTGAAAGTTTTACGTCGGAAAGAAAATATTTATATTGGAGAGAGGAAAGAGGAGGGAGAATGTAATACATACGCTACTTTAGATTAATTTATTTATATAAATCGATCAAGCTTGCCTTATATTTCCGAAAAGTAATCGGTTTGTTCAGACAATGTTATGGGAATGATAAATTTTACTATTTTGAGACACCATTATTACGAATAAGTAAAAGATAAATATACATATGTACACATTTTGAAACATACAGTATAGAAGAAAAATGCTCTAGGTGAAGCATTAATAGTGGCTTTGGAACAAAATGACCGATATAGAATCTCTAAGACACAGGATACCAAAGTTAGAAGAAGAAGTAGCCACACTATCATAGTAGTTCTGCAGAGCTTGACAGAAGTTATTATCCACCTCGGATAAGCAAGGGTGAAGGGGGAGGGTGGAGGGGGGTGGAGGGGGTTGAAGGGGGAGGGTTGAAGGGGGAGGGTGGAGGGGGAGGGTGGAGGGGGAAATGGGGAGGGGTTGAAGAGGGAGGGTGGAGGGGGAGGGGTTGAAGGGGGAGGGTGGAGAGGAAGGAGGGGGAGGGGTTGAAGGGGGAGGGTGGAGAGGAAGGAGGGGGAGGGGTTGAAAGGGGGAGGGTGGAGGGGGAGGGGGTGAAGGGGGAGGAGTGGAGGGAATGAGGGGAGGGCTTGTGTCAGGGCAGCTTGCCGCCTGGTCTCTGTGGGCGTACGTGCGTGTGCGTGCGTGTACGTGCGTGTGCGTGTGTATACGTGCCTGCCTCAATACCTAGATGAAGGGGGGATGTTAACTTGTGTAGATGTGTACGTGAATATGAATGTTTACATACAAGAATGAGTGTGGTTGTATATTAAGTACTAGGATGCATAAAACACACACACACACACACATACGAGCTCTGAGCTCTCTTCCGGGAAGAAAATAGCTGTCGATTACGAGTCCAGCACGTGATCCAAAGACCAATGTGAATGAACACACACACACACACACACACACACACACACACACACACACACACACACACACACACACACACACACACACACACACACACACACACACACACACACGACTCATGGCACAGTTCGCGGCCGCCACTGCGGCGGTCCGTGTTCGAATCCCGACCTCGGCTGAAATAATTTCAGTATCGCTACGCTGCTAATCGTTACTCAAACTCTCGTGGGTGGGTAGTTGGGGTGTGTGGGTGCGAGTAAGGTCACAGCATTACCCATAGATCGGTCATATATGAGCTCTGAGCTCTCTTCCGGGAGGAAAATAGCTGTCAATCACGAGTCTAACACGTGATCCAAGACCATGGTGAATCACACACACACACACACACACACACACACACACACACACACACACACACACACACATACACACACATGAAGTAAAATACAATAGCTCGACTGGTAGAGCGGCTGGCTGCTGAGCTGGAGGTCATAGGTTCGAATCCTACTTGGCTCAACATGTACTTACGGTGAAACTTCCTTTGTGGCTTCTTGTTTGTAGAAATGATGTAGTGAACGTCTTGGTTGACCCTGTAGCCCACTACAGGTTGAGACTACAAAATGGGCTAAATTGCAACTAGGTTGATTAAAATTGAAAATTATCAATGAAATGAAGAAATAAGTAAAAGAATAATTAGATAAGAATAGATAAAAATGAAAATAAATTAATGACAATATATGAAAATAAAATGAACAGATGAATTTATAATCAAGATTACCACATCTTGGTTTCATATTTCCTTATATCATCGTCTTACTTCAAATGATAGAAACAACTTAAGTAAGTTATTTAAGGTCATGAGTTTATAGCTTGGTAATCGCCCCCGTTTCTAAGATTTGAAATAAGAATATTCTAGTGTAATTTTATTTTTAATAGAAAATGTACGAAATATTGCAGATGTCAAGTAAAGAAATGAGCTGCTGATGTCATGTCGTTTGTTACTTGAAGTGTTACGTCACTCATCTTAAAAAAAAATGAAATAAAATAAAATAAAAATCATGAGTCCCACATTGATAAAGAACTCACGTCAAAAAAGGTCACTCCTTTTTTTTTTTTTTGCAAAAAAAAAAAAAAAATTGTCTTACCTTGGCAAAGAACTCATGTCAAAAAGTCACTTTTTTGCAACAAAAAAAAAAAAAAAAAAAGAAGAAAAAAAACAGAAGTCGGAATTTCACGTCTGTGTGAACACTCCATGTTTAAACGAGAATTTCTGTTCCCTTGGAGAACAAAAAGAGAACAAATCAGAGAACAGTGATCCCCTTGGAAGACTCGTCTTTTACGGAGACAAAAAATATATGAATTGCTGATAAATATTATCACGTCAGCAATACCGTCACGTCAGCAATTTTGTCACGTCAGCTGTGTTGTCACGTCACAAGCTTCCGTTGGTCTGCGCACGTGTAACACGTTCTACACGCGCTGTGACGTCACGTTGACAATGCCTGCAATAAACTCACCACAGAACCAATCGAATGTAATACAAATGTATTTCTTTTAGATTACATTCCATAAACACTTAAACAAAACGTTACAATATTTTGTCAATTAATTATTTCATATGATTTTTTTATTACTATTATTTTTCCTTTTTGTTTGTTGTCGAATTTATTAAAACTCGCTATTTTATAGACGAATTTTTGCTTTGATCATTCACCAAAGCATTTCGTTCATTGCGTGTTGACAAACAATAGATACATATGAAGATAAAGAAAAAATAGATTGGAAATGTTCTAAAAGATTTGTTTTGACATTGGCGGATCCATGATAAATAAGATAAATCAATGATAACACACACACACACACACACACACACACACACACACACACACACACACACACACACACACACACACACACACACACACACACACACACACACACATACACACACACACACATACGTACATAAAGTATATATGTATATATAATGGGCATTATGAGTCTTTGTGTGTGTGTGTATGTGTATTTGCCTAGTTGTATTTTGCGGGAAGGGGAGCTATGCTCGTGGTGTCCCGCCATCATGTGTGTGTGCGTGTGTGTGCGTGTGTGTGTGTGCGCGTTCATGTGCACTCGCGCACATAATGTGTGCACACGAGCATGTATGCATGTACCCGCCTATGTGCATGCATGCGTGGACGCACGCACATGCACACACACACACACACACACACACACACACACACACACACACACACACACACACACACAACTTCCTATTTGTCTATTTGATTCTCATTTATTATTAGTTATATGTCAATTTATTATTATTTACTATTTACCTGCTTGTTTATTATTTAACTATACCTATGCATCTATTTATGTATTTTATTTGTTATTTACATTATTATAGTTTTTATTTATTCATTTATTATTATTATGATCTTTTTTTCGCATCCGAACTAGATATGGACCAAAAGGTCTCCTGTCGGCATGCTCCTTTGCTACTTTGTAATGATGGAAAGCAATTTATCCGTAGATCACCATCAGTCGGTAAAGTGGACATACAACTAATCTTATTTCATATTATTTCTTGATTTATTTGATTTGATAATTCACTCTTACCCTTATCCTCAGCCTCAACCTCACCCTCACTCTCACCCTCACTCTCACCCTCATCGTCACCCTTATCCTCACCCTCACCCTTATCCACACCCTCACCCTCATCTTCACCCTCATCCTCACCATCATCCTCACCCTCATCCTCACCCATATCCTTACCCTCACTCTCACCCTTATCCTCATTCTCACTCTCACCCTCACCCTTATCCCCACTCTTACTTTTATCCTAACTCTCATCCTCATCCTCACTCTCACCTTCACTCTCACCTTCACCCTCACCTTTATCCTCACCCTCACCCTTATCGTCACTCACACCCTCATCTTCACTCTCATCCTCATCCTCACCCTCACCCTCACCCTTATCCTCACCCTAACCCTTATCCTCACCCTCATTCTCACTCTCACCCTCACCCTTATCTCCACTCTCACCCTTATCCTCACTCTCACCCTCATCCTCACTCTCACCTTCACCCTCACCCTTATCCTCACTCTCACCCTCATCCTCACCCTCATCCTCACCCTCACCATCATCCTCACTCTCACCTTCACCCTCACCTTTATCCTCACCCTCACCCTTATCCTCACTCACACCCTCATCCTCACCCTCATCCTTACTCTCACCCTCATCCTCACACTCACCCGCACCCTCATCCTCACCCTCATCTTCACCCTCATCCTCACCCTCATCTTCACCCTCACCCTCATCCTTACCCTTACCCTCACTCTCACCCTTACCCTTACTTTCATCCTCACTCTCACCCTTACCCTTACCCTTACCCTCACTCTTACCCTTACCCTCACTCTTACCCTTACCCTCACTCTTACCCTCACTCTCACCCTCACCTTTACCCTCACCCTTACCCTCACTCTCACCCTCACTCTCACCCTTACCCTCACTCTCACCCTTACCCTCACTCTCACCCTTACCCTCACCTTTACCCTTACTCTCACCCTTACCCTTACCCTCACCCTTACCCTCACTCTCACCCTCACCCTTATCCTCACTCTCACCCTCATTCTCACCCTCACCCTCACCCTTCTCATTTCCCTCCTCTCCCTATCCTTCTCCCTCTCCCTCTCCTTCCTCTCCCTTCCTATATCCCTCCTCTCTCCCTTCCTCTCCCTATCCTTCTCCCTCTCCCCCTCCCTTCCTATCTCCCTCCTCTCTCCCTTCCCCTCTGTCTTTTTTCCCTTTCACCATTACCCCAGCTCTCCTCTCTACTCTCCACATTACCTTCCAATCCCTCGAACTCTTTTCCACTCCTTTTCACTCCATTCCACTCCCTTCCACTCCCTTCCACTCCCTTCCACCTCATTCCCCTCTCACTACCTTCCGCTCCATTTTCCTC
>NC_134803.1:42650530-42653030 GCF_046742065.1 Oratosquilla oratoria | reverse complement strand
ATATATAGCAAATATCCTGTCTGTATGAAAAGTTGAGAAGAATCTTACAAATGAGAAATTGATAGGTGGACTGGCATCTCTACACTCCACCTTCCCCATCTATCCTTCTCTCCATCCCCTCCCTCTCCCCTTCCCTTACCCCTTCTTCTCCTTCCCTCACCCCTCCCCTCACCCCGCCCCTCATCCCTCCCCTCACCCCTTCCCCTTCTTCCCTTACCTCACCCCACACCCTCCTCTCGCCCCTCCCCTCTCCTCCCCACCCCTCACTCTGGCCTTCCTCCCTCTAGCCACTCTTGTCCTCCATCCCTCTCCCCTTCACTTCGCTTTCCCTCCTCCCCCTCCAAGTGCCATGCTCTTTTTCCTCCTTCACCTCTTACCCTTCCCCTTCCCCCCACCTCTCCGTCACCTCCCGTCACCTCTCCCCTCACTTCACCTCCCCCTCACTTCACCTGCCCCTCACCTCTTCACCTCCCCCTTACCTCCCCCACACTTCCCCCTCACCTGCCCCTCACCTGCCCCTCACCTCCCCTCACCTCCCCCTCACTTCCCCTCACCTCCCCCACACTTTCCCTTCACTTTCCCCTCTTCCCCCTCACTTCCCCTTCACTTCCCCCACACTTCCTCCTCACCTCCTCCCTCACTTCCCCCTCTCTTTCCCCTCTTCCCCCTCACCTTTCCCTCAGTTCCCACGTACCTCCCCTCACTTCCTCCTCCCCTCCCCCCCCTCCCCCTCCCCTCCCCCTCAATTCTTCCTCCCCTCCCCCTCCTCTCCAGTTCCACTTCCCTCCATTCCCACTCCCTTCCCCCTCTCCTCCCTATTCCCCTCTTCCTGCCCTATTCCTTTCCCCTTCCCCGTCCCCCCTCTCCCTCCCCCTCCCCGTCCCATTTCTCTCCACTTCCTCATCCTATCCTCACACCTTTCTTCTCCTTTCCACTCCCCCTCCCCTTCCTTCTTGTACCCCTCACCTGTCCCTCCCCTCTCCCCTCTTCCTTACCGTTCCCTCTCTCCTAAGTAAAATCCTTCTATGTTGGCTAGATTCAAATCCATAAGGAACATCACTCTCTAGAACAGGCGGTTATTTGACCAATTCCCAAAGCTTAATCCAGATTAGAGAAACTAAACTATTTAATGTGAGTTACTGGGTTAAAGTACTTTGGGATCTATTTACTCTATTGTTAAAAGAAGCAATCAACTTAGGGACTTGTCTTTATTTTTAACAGGGAATTCAACTTCAATTTATCAAAGTACATTTTTTTTTTCTCGCGACGGCATCTCAATGATCGTTGCTGGCAACAGTCACTGCCAAGCTTGATCTCACTAAGGGCACCTCTGTGCTGGCACTCTCGAGTTTTCTTAGAACTTCAATATCTCAAGGAAGCATATATTGATTTACAAATGCATTATCCAGACTACGCATGTCAAGGTGTCAATTAGACGTTGAGGTGGACATAACCAGTGAGTCCGGGACAGGTCAATGGTAGAGTTGGTGCAAAATTGCATGACTGCAACAACCAATAGGTAGGTGCGCGTCCTTAAAAAAAAAAAAAAAAAAAAAAAAAAATGCTCGCGCGTCGAAGACGAGGTTTTTTATTTCTTCATACTACTCGAAGAAACTAAAAAAAAAAAAAAAAAAAGATAAAAAAATCAAACGTACCCAAAGCACATCTGACATACAAGCGAGTCACGAAGCCAGGAGCTGTCGTTCAAATTGATGGCCTTCAACTTTGACGATTTTGCAATATTTTTTTATCAACTTGTTTCAAAGAGCGACAGAAAGACAAAAGAAATGAACGAATAGATTCAATGAATAAATCAATAAATTGATAAATAGGCAACTTGATGACAGATAATAGTAAATCAACACTTGAATGAACGAATAGATAGGAATATATAATTGCGCAAATTAAGTATATATAGGTAGATGAATAAATGATATATAGAATAAATTAATGAGAAAATAATGAATACAGATTGATAAATGAAAAGGTGAATAAATAAAGAAGCGAAAAACTAGATAAAATGAAATAATCACTCCATTATTACGGACCTATATAAAAATATATCCATTGTATAGAATACGTACACATTGTACAAAAGTAAAACTATAATAAAATATATCTAGAAACAATATGATAATAACAATACCACCACTCTAATAAATACTTCCTATAAAATCGTACATAACTCGGTTTAATGTTGCAAATCCCCCCTATCAGGAGGCTAAAACGGTGCCCCTTACCAAGGACTCTGTACAGTGGAGTTTAATGAACCATACCCTTGGTCCAACTCGCTGGTGGCAAGGTTTGAACTGCCGTCACCTCGACCTCCGACGCATGTAGCGACGCTCTAACGTATACATAACTTAAACAGATAAATGAATATAGATAAATAGGAAAATAGATAGTCAGGAGCTTACTTATTAACTATATAAAACAAGTTTTATACCCCAGACTTGCTAAACACTGGCAAACGTGTAAGTTATAATAGATAAATAGACAG
>NC_134803.1:42625530-42645530 GCF_046742065.1 Oratosquilla oratoria | reverse complement strand
AGGGATGATAAAAGTTAGAGGAGAATATGATATAAGTAGGAAAAGAGGAGATAGGAGGTAGTAGAGTGGAAGAGAAAGTAGAGAAGAGGAGAAAAGAGAAAAGAGGGATATAGTGTAAAGATAAAGAGGAAATAAAGAGAAATAAAAGAAAAGAAGGAAGTAGAGAAAAAATAAGGAGAAATTGACGATGATGATGACGATGATGATGTGATCCGAGAGAGACAAAATTCGTATGAAAAATAGGAAAGAGCAGGAGGGAAGAATAATAAGAGGAATATCTGATAAGAGAGGAAGAACACAAGAGGAAGGAGGCGATAGTGCGAAGGAGACAGAACACGAAAGAGAATCATAGAAAGAATCTAGATTGAGATGCATGAAAACCATGACTATGTCAAAGGTGTTAAGCAAGTCCATTAATACACGAAATTGTACCTTAGGTACTTGTACAAGAAACTCGATTTTATCAATAGGATGGATGTGATGCACATTATCAAGGCTGCATCACCAGCGATTCTATCAGAGACTATTTATGTCTTAGACAGTAAATACTGTCATAGAATGACAGACTGGAAGTTATGTTATAGCTTTTTACAAAAATAGTGTCTTCGTCTTTTTTATGTATTGTTTGCATTTTTTCTTCAAAGTCACATTGTTGTACATTGTAATGACTCAATTCTATAAGTGTTTTACGTCTTTTTTTCTTTAAAGTAACATTTTTGTGTGTATTATATCATCTATGCATCTTTATCAATATCGAGAAATAATTTTTTTTTATTCAAGGTCTTCACTCCTTGAATATGTAAAAAAAATTCTATCTATATCTGTATGTATATATACATATATATAATATATACACACACATGTAAGGTAACCACTTTAGAAAATAAAGAAACGTAGCAGAGCACTTTCGTATATTACATATTCAGTGTAAAATGCAAAGAAAGAGGGTACAGCAAACATAATATAGTATGACAAGAGTGTAAGGAACTACACTAGGAGAGGTGATGGACGAATTGTCCGGGCGTGGGTCACACGTCCAGCATTCTTACATTTGGTAATTATTTGGCTATTTCCTTACAAATATAATTATCTATCTTATAAAATCCTAGGTTAAGGTTAAAGCTTTTATAATTTGTAAATGATAACAACTGTAACCTTAACTTAGGTCACAAGATTGTGAACTCCTTATAAATCGTCAAAGTAGTAAACCTGGGGAAGGTTTATCCTCTTAGTCACAAGTCCAAAGCATACCTCTTTGCAATATTAAGTACACTACAATTAAAATGAAACATTGGTACCAACTAAAATTAAATAAAATATAAATAAAAAGTTACATGGCTGTGAACATAAAACAAGCGTAGCAAAAGTAACAAACGTAACACTACCGTAAAAACAGAACATAGAACAGAAATGCAAATGGAGGTGGACCAAATGTCTGTAATAAAGTGTCAAGGACAGACGACTAAATTACAATCAAACAGAATACATTACAAAAAATACAAATAAGTTACATGGCTGTGAAAATAAAACAAGTGTAGCAGAAAAGCCTCAAACGTAACACTAACGAAAAAACATCAGAACATAAGACAGAGACGTAAATGGAGGTGGACCAAATGTACGCACAGAAGTGTCAGGAACAAACGACTAAATTACAGTCAGACAAATAAAAACCAAGCAAAATAAAAAGTTAAATAGCTGTGAACATAAAATAAGTGTGGCAAAAAAAGCAACAGAACGTAACCCAAATGTTAAAAAACAACAGAACATAATCCAAAGACGCAAATGAAAGTGGACCAAATGTCTGCAAAGGAGGAAGGGGGAACAGTAGGAACAGGTCTCAATAACAAACGGCTACATTACAAACAGAGAAATAAAAGAAACAAAGAAGATAAAAAGAAAGATAGAACCGAAGAGAGAGGAAGTAGACTAAAACTGAAAAGGAGGACAAAAGTCACGGGAAGGGGAGTTGAAAAGGTGCACTGGGAGACCATCTTCGGGAAAGGAGGTCGGCCAAAAGGCAACTGGTGAACAAACGACAGGTCGTAAAGAAGCAAACAGAGACTAGAAAACAGAACAAAGGAATTAGACTGCGTTACTCCTCGTTCCTAGACTATTCTTGGAAACATGGGAAACTAAGAGCAACTGCATAAACAGGTACATTGATCTTAATCCTATTTATTTAGGAACGAGGAGTAATGCAGTGTAATTCCACACACACACACACACACACACACACACACACACACACACACACACACACACACACACACACACACACACACACACACACACACACACACACACACACACACACACACACATATATATATATATATATATATATATATGAATTATAGATAGAAATAGTAAACATCACCTGTGCCCTATATACTTGGACAGCCAGCGTGAGTGTCAGTCTCTGGTAGGCGTTAAGGACGAAAACTGGCTCTGGGAATGAACAATAATTTAACCCAAGATGAACAAATTAGTAAACGAATGAATGAATAAATGTTTGAAGGAATGGATGGATAGATGAATGAATAAATGAATGAATGAAATTGAATGAATAGATAGATAATAAATGAACATATAAATAGATATGTATATAAACGAAAATATAGGTAAAGAGATATATAAATGGATACAAGATCATCAAGGTAAACAGGCAAACGTTAAAAAGAAAACTTTATTATGCTCCATTTATGTTATGTAGACTGCTTCTGTATCTTCCGTTGGTCACTTGTTTTTGCATTTCCACAGGTGTCAAGGAACATTTTTGTTTATTTTACTCTTGACTTGCTTGTTTGTTAATTTTTTTTATATATTTCAAATTGTTTGTATATTGATCTGTTTATGTATTCTTTTATTGATTTATTTATGTACATTTTCATCTATTCGTTTATTTGATTGTACGCTTATTTGTGTTAAACATGAAGATGGGACAGAGAAAGGGAAGATATGAAAAGGAAAGTAGGTTAATGAGCAACAGTTTAAGAAGAATGTGGAAGGAAAGTGAGTAGGTAAAAGAGAGAAAGGTTAAGGGAAAATTTAAGGGGAAGGGGAGAGAGAGGAGGAGAAATGGAAAGAGGGACTGAAAGGAGAAATAGGGACAGAAAGAGAGGGGGAGAGAGATAGGAGTGAGAGAAGAGGAGAAGGAAAATAAAAGAGAAAGGGTTGGGAGGGAGAGGAGAAGGAAATAGTTGAGAGGAAGAGAGAGGAGCCGGAAAGAGAAGGTAGAGGGAAAGAGAGAAAGAGTGTTAGGAGGAAAGGGAATTAGGGAGAGAAATGGGCAAAGCGAGGTTAAAGTTGAGGGCGAGAACTGTTTATTTGTTTATGTAAACAAAATGAGTGGACTATAAGCAGAATAATGGCGCGCTGTGATTGGCTACCGTCACTGGACCAACCAGGATCGCTTAAAGTCTCAGAAGTGTATGATAAGGGCCTTGGATGGCCTTTACCTATCCTTTCATCTTCCTTTATTTCCTTCCCCCCCGTCTTTCCCACCTCCATTCCCCCCATGCTCCCCTCGTTTTCTCCCTCCCTCTCCCCTTCATTTTCTTTCTCACTCTCCTCCTCCACCTCCCATCCCCCTTTCCCCCTTCTTTCTCGTTTCTCATCTCCGTCCCCTCTCCCTCCTAATTTCCCTCCCCATTTCTTTCCCCATTTCCTTCCCCATTTTCATGTCCATTCTCGTTCCCAACTCCTTCCCTTTTCCCTTCCACTTTCCCCCACTTTCCCCGTTTCTCCTTCCCTCCCCCTTCCCCCTCCCTTTCCCCCTTTCCGTCCCATTCACTTCCCTCCCGTCCTCCTCTCCTTCCTCTTCCTCCTCCCTTCCTCCTTCGCCTCCTCCCTATCCTACTCTTCCACTTCCCCTTCTCCTCACCATCCTCCTCACCCCTCCTCCTTCCCTTCTCCTCAACTTCCTCTTTCACCTCACTCTATTCACCATCCTACTCCTTGTCATCCTCCCCTCCTCCTCCTCCTCCTCCCTCCCCTTCCTCCCCTCCCCTCCTCTTCCCTCTCTCCCCTCCTTCCTCCCTCCTCCCTCCTCCTCCTCCTCCTTCTCCTCCTCCCCTCCTTCTCCCCTCCTCCTCCCTCCCTTCCCCCTCCTCCCTCCTTCCCCTCCCTCCTTCTCCCCTCCTCCTCTCCTTCTCTCCTCCCTCCCCTCCTCCCTCCTTCTCCCCTCCCTTCCTTCCTCCCTCCTCCTTCTCCTCCCTCCTCCTCCCCTCCTCCCTCTCCTCCTCCTCCTCTCCTTCTCCTCCTTCTCCTCCTCCTCCTCTCCTCCTCCCTCTCCTTCCCCTTCTCCTCCCTCCTCCTCTTCCTCCCCTCCTCCTCTCCTCCTTCTCCTCCCCTCCTCCCCTCCTCATCCTCTCCTCCTCCACACTTCCTCCTCCTCCTCCCACCCGTTCCTCCTCCCCTCCCCTTCCTCATCTCCCTCCTCTACCACTCCCCCCTCCATCCCTTCCTCCCATCCTCCCCCCCTCCCCTCCACACCCTTCCTCTTCTCTTCCTCCTTCTTGTTCTTCCCTTTCTTCCCCCCTCCCCTGGGCCGTCTAATATCTCGTTCGCGTGTATGCAAATAAGCGTGGACGCGTACGCTCCGTGTGGTGCTCCTGCCTCTGCTGCCGCTCCCCGGACGTTGCAAGTGGACGGGGCTGATATCGTATTCTCCCTTAACCCTTCCCCTCCCCCCCTTCCCTTCCTCCTCCTCTTCCCTTCCCTCTTCCTCCTCCCCTTCCTCCTCCCCTTCCCCCTCCCCTTCCTCCTCCCCTCCCCCTTGCCCTCCCCATCCTCTCCATACCCTCACCTTATTTCCCTTTGATCTCTTCTAGCCATCATTCACTTTTATCTATTCATACATGCATGCATGTATATATACATGTCATACATACGATCATACATACATACATACATGTCATACATACATATATACATACATATATACATACATACGTACATACATACATACATACATGCATATATACATACATACAGAATTACAGCATATAAGAGTACATACCCATATATGTATCATATCCATGTATTTATACATAAATTTCATATGACTACAAAGGCATCTTGCATATACCATGTGCATAAATTTATACATGAATATACATATACATGAACATATGCATACATATTCACTAGTACCTACACACACACACACACACACACACACACACACACACACACACACACACACACACACACACACACACACACACACGAACATAGTTCCCTTTCCCGTAAAATACAACTAGGTAAAATGAGGTAAATACACACACACATACATACACACACACACACACGCACACACACACACGCACACACACACACGCACACACACACACACACACACACACACACACACACACACATATACACACACACACACACATATATACACACACACACACACACACACACACACGCACACACACACACGCACATACACACACGCACACACACGCACACACACGCACACACACACACACACACACACACACGCACACACACACACGCACACGCACACACACACGCACACACACGCACACACACGCACACACACGCACACGAACGTTTCAAGCTGTCACTGTCCCAAGGCTATGGTGAATCATGCGCAGGGTTTGGCATATGTTCTTAGGCACGTACACATCTCGGTACATAAAAAACACAGAAAATATTTGTTTATACACCTCCACCTTCCCGTCTTTAGCTAAGCATCATTTTCTGTGTACCCTTACGGACCTAGCAAAGAAAATTAGCAAAAGTCTACGGATTCACCCCGGCCTTGTTCACTGTCCTGCCCTCCGCCTGGGAGCCGTTTTACACTGGGTCCTTTGGTTTACAAGAACAAAACACCATGATTGGAGACCTTCTGGTCCATAACGAGGTCAAATACAGAAAAAGTAAACGTAAACAAAAATGACAAAAAATAAGAGTTATTAAATGGTACGCGTTATATCCTATCCTTTCTATGTCCACAGAAGGGGTGGGTAACCTTTTAAGCCTGGTGCCAAAATCAGACAAATCTTTGATACAAAATTTTATAGCGTGCTAACGGAGTAAAATCATAGACCTACATACGTATGTGGGCTCACTCACTTCACCTCCTTTAATGACCCTAATCTGCCGTCCAGTGCAGCATGCAGTTCTCAATGGTTATACCAAAGAGGTTGGAGATTTATTTATTTATCTATTTATATATTCATTTATTTTTGTTATTTTTTTAAGGCGAGCTCTGGTTGTCATGTGCCCGAAAACATTTTTAGTGTGCTAGACTTTGCATGCGTGCCAAGTGTTGCCCACACCTGGTCTGTAATGTTGAGTGTTATTGTATATCTTGGTCACAACTAAGATCTGGCGAAAATGAGAACTGGATCATATGGTACTGTCTTGTCATTATACCTCACCTGAAATAATACCTACAGGTTTATTGTGAAGTAATTCTCCACTGTATCGTACAGATACATTCCATGTATCTTCTTATACACAGAGGAACATTTATTTGCTTGAATATAAATTTCTTTAGGATGAGATATTTTCTTAAAGAAATAAAATTCTGAAATCTTGATTTTTGAGTTTGCTTCCTCGGTCTCTGATATTCACAGGAATTAATTTACTTTTTTTTTTCTTATCTCCAAAAGTCTCAATAATGCTAGTCTGTTGCATCCCCTGCATGCTCATAGTAATTTTTCTTATATATATCACAAGCGCGCGTCAATATTTTCCCGCCAAAATCTGAAGAGTGGCCGTCAGATGGGGTGAGGGAGGGGGTAGGGGTAATGATATTGCAATGGTTACGTCATCGCCTGTTTTGCAAAGGTTGTTCTCACGGAGGTATTCTTCCTCCATTGAAGAACAGACCCTTACTATTCAAGAACACCTCACAAAAAAAATAAAATGATAGAAATATATACGAGTATATATATATATATATATATATATATATATATATATATATATATATATATATATATATATATATATATATATATACATATACACATATGATGCATATTCTTGTATCTTCTGAGGCAAAGAATAATCATGAAAGATTTTTGAGTGGAGCGCACACTTTTGACAACCCCCCTCCCCCAAAAAATAAAAAAAAAATCACAGAATGGCATTATCTACTATCATCTACAAATGTTGGACATAATTTTACAAATTAATTTTCCTAACTTTACCACTACTTTCTATCAATTGTATGTAATAAAGCCCCAATACAAAAACAATACATTTGTAAGACGCAGACCATTAACAACGTACACATAAATGAATATAATATTTACAGTAGAATCTATAAAGTTTCAAGAACTTGCAGCTAACCTACGGAACAAACACATATCATACTTTGGAAATATTTGTTACAGATTCGAAACTCCGTATTTTCCAAACTAAACGGAAACTCAATACGTGTGTATCAAATGTATGTGTAAATAAAAACACAGACGAAAACGTAATTTGAATAAATGCAGAGATGAGTGAATAAATATATAGATAAATCAACATAAGTAAATGAATACACAAATATATGAACACATGAATCAATAGATAGACGAATATATGAATATTCGTATACATGAATTAATGGAAAGATAAATTAATGAATATTGTATTGCTTATGAAGGCAATACATAAATGGGTCGCAATCGGTGACGACTTGTTTCAAGCCGAGGCTTCCTGGTCCACATCTGAATAAAATTGCTTGGCGTCAGCCGAGTGGTGTGTCAAAGGACCAAAGGGGGTGAGGGGAGGGGAGAGGGGGGAAGGTGGGGGAGAGGGAGAGGGAGAAGGTGGGAGAGAGGGGGAGGGGGAAGGTGGGAGAGAGGGGGAGGGGGAAGGTGGGAGAGAGGGGGAGGGGGAAGGTGGGGGGAGGGGGAAGGTGGGGTAGGTGGAGAGGGGGAAGGTGGGAGGGAGGGAGGCAAAGCAAACAAAAACAGAGACCCCTTCCCACGCCTTACCATAATAACACACCACACGTAAGACATATACGTTCCCCCCTCCCCACCCTCCCACTCCCTCCCTCTCTTCCTCCCCTCCCCTCCCCTTCTCCTCTTCCTCCCCCACCCTCTTCAACTCCCTCCCTCCCTCCTTCCCTTCCTCAGTATGAAAGGAGTTCATTCCCTCCTGAGCACCTCCCCCTCTCTTGCACATCCCTCCCCTCTCCTTGCTCCCCTCCCTTCCCCTCTCATTCCGTCTCCTCACCTCTCCTCACCTCATCCCACCTCCCTCTCCTCTCTTCCTCTCCTCTGCTCCTCTCCTCCTCTTCTCCCTCTCCTCTTCTCCTCTCATTCTGTCCTCTTCTCCTACCCTCCTCTCCCTCTTCTCCTTCCATCCTCTATCCTCCCCATATACTCTCCTCCCCTCCCCTCCCCATACTCTCTCCTTCTCTTTCACTATCCTTCCACTTCCCCTCCCCTCCTCTACTCTCTTCCTCTCCCTTCTCCTCTCCCCCTTTCCTCACCTCCCCCACCTCCCCTCTCCTCCTCTCCCCTTCTCCCTTTCTCCGCTCCCCATGTTCTCCCCTACCCTTCCCATACTCTCCCCTACCTTCACATTCTCCCCTACCCTCCCCACATTCTCCCCTTCCCATCCCCACACTCTGTCCTCCCCCCTTTTCTTCTCCCTCCACTTTCCCACCCCTCCTCCTCTACCTTCCCCCTCTACCCTCTCGTCTCCCCTCTCGTCTTTCCTCTCCTCTCCCCTCTCCTCTCCCATCTCCTCTCCTCTCTCCTCTCCTCTCTCCTCCCCATCCTCTTTCCAATTTAATGTCCTTCCATATTCTCTCCCTTCCCCCCTTTCCTCTCCCCCTCTCCTCTCCCCCTCTCCTATCTCCCTCTCCCGTCCCCTCCCCTTTCCTGTCCCCCTCTTATCTTGTAACTTACCATATTAAAACCTCTTCCTCTGTTCCCTATAATCCCTTCCTCTCCCCTCTCCTCCCCTGTCCTCCCCCACCCCTCCTCTCCATCTCCCCCTCCCTTACTCGCCCATCCCCTCCCATCCCCTCCTCGCCACTCCCCTCTCGTTCCCCTCGCTTTCCTTACTCTCCCCTCTTGTCTCTTCTTCCCTCTTTTCTCCTCTCTCCTCTCCCCCTCCTCTCCCCTCCTCCCCTTCTTTCTTCCATCCTCTTCTCCCCTCCTCTCCACCTTCTCTCCCAATCCTCTCCCCTTCTCTCCCTTCCTCCCCTTCTCTCCCCTCCTCCCCTTCTCTCCCCTCCTCCCCTTCTCTCTTCCCTCTTCTTCTCCCCCCCTTCTTTCCCATTCTTCTCCCCTTTTCCTTCCCCTACCCTTTCCTTCCCCTTTCTCTCCCCTTCCCTCCACTCCTATCCCCTCCTCACCTCGCCTCTCTTCTCCGCTCTTCTCTCTTCCTCTTTCCCTTGTCACTTCCTCTTGTCTACCCTCCTCTTCCGCGTCTCTCCCCATCCTTCCCCTCCCCTCCCCCCTCCTCTCCTCCTCCTTCTCTTCTACCTCCCGCTCCCCTTTCCCTATCCCCGTCCTTTCCCCTCCTTTCTCCCTCCCCTTCCCCGTCCTTTCCCCCTCCTCTCCCCCTCCTCTCCCCCTCCTCTCCCCCGGCACTATATCATGCGCGTCCATGGCTCGGACGCCGGACGGTGTGTTGCCGATAAGACCCCGATAGCGGCTTCGTGCCCCGACTCGCCCGCCGTGCGCCCTGTAATGTATGTTTCCGTGTGTGTGTGTGTGTGTGTGTGTGTGTGTGTGTTTGTGTTTGTATGTATGTTTGTGTGTGTGTGTTTGTGTATGCGTTTATGTTCGTGTACACGCGTGCTTGTGTGTGTGTGTGTGTGTGTGTGTTTGTGTGTTTGTGTTTGTGTTTGTATGTATGTTTGTGTGTTTGTGTACGTGTGTGTGTGTTTGTGTATGCGTTTATGTTCGTGTACACGCGTGCTTGTGTGTGTGTGTGTGTGTGTGTGTGTGTGTGTGTGTGTGCGCGCGCGTGTGTGTGTGTTTGTGTGTGTGTGTATGTGTACGTGTGTGTGTGTATGTGTACGTGTGTATGTGTATGTGTACGTGTGTGTACACATGTGCGTGTGTACATGTATGTGCCCACATATGTGTTTGTGTGCGTGTGTATGTGTTTATGTGTGTGTATTTGTCTGCTTACATGTGCGTTTGTATATGTATACGTACGTGGCTACATGTGCGTACGTATGTGTGCACATGTGTGTGATATATACATGCATGTATGTTTTCACCTAATTTGATTTTGATAATTATAAAGTACAAAATACAAGATGAAAGCAATGCTCGTGGAACCCCGTCTCTCTGCTTCCATCGATCACACTTAGCTTAATTTCTTTATGTTCTTTCACTCTGATTTTTCTTTAATGTTCCAATAATCAAAGCATCTGCATCAGGACATTTCTTTTCGTGATTCTTAAAACCATTTGTGTTCTTCATTTTTTTATGTTTTTTTCTTTTTTATATTGGGAAACTTTTGTCGATTATACCCAGAGAATGTAATAAAGCAGAGATGATAATAATAACAAATAATAGTGAGTAATGAATTATAATAATAACTAATAGATAATAAGTAATAAATAATAAATGATATATAATGAATAATAGGTAATGCATAATAATTTAATAGAAAATGAATAATATGTAATAAATGATAAATAATATGATAAATAATAAATAATGTTAATAAAACAAATACTAAATTATAAATAAGAAATAGATAATGAATAATAAATAATAAATTATGAATGATAAGCGATAATTTATAAATTATAAATGATAATTTATAAAATATGAATGATAAATTATAAATAAGCGATAGATAATCAAATAAATTATAGATAATAAATGATGATAAATATGAATGATAGATAATAGATAATAAACAATGAATAATTAAAACGAGTAGAGGATAAACACAATATACAACGAAATTAAGAGAACCAAGACAAAAAATTATGAAAAAGCGAGGGAAAAAAATGAAATAAAACTAACTAAATTACCTCACTACTTGAAAAAAGTAAAAAGAGGAAAAGTGATATGGTACACAGAGGCTACAATAAACAAATAAATAGATGAATGAATAAATAAATAGATGAAGAAATAAAATGGTGGATGTTGGCCAATAAAATGAAGCTATATAAAAGATAACGTTACAGTGGAGTTGCTGCGAAAGAAAAACTAAGAGAAAATGAGAAAAAAAAAATGGAAAGAGAAAAGAATCTGGAGAAAGCTGGTCAAACAATGTTGGAGACGAATAATGAAGTACACAAAACATGAAAGGATAATGTACATAACAGAAATAGAATAATCTTAGGACATCCCCCACCCTCCAAAAGAGGTGATAAACTAATAGCAATGATATGAAAAGTATCCAGAATAAAGAAAATGCATGATGATGTAGGAAGACCTAAAAAAATAAATCTGGTGAAAAAAACACTGGAGACGAAGGATGTAGTAAAGCAAAATACAAAGTGAAACTGAAATAAATTCATAGGCATTTTTCTCCCCCCCCCCAGAAAAAAAGAAAGAAATGGAGCCAATAGCAAAGATATTTAAAAAAGGACATAATAATCTCCTATCCCCCAAAGGATAAGAAAAAAAAAAAAGAGAAAAAAAAAAAGGATATTGAGAAAGGAATCAGACGAACAAATATACTGACCTAGGTTAATGCACCGGGATTGGATGGTGCATCCAGAAATGGCCAAAGAGAGAAAGAGAGACAAATGGAATCATACTTCATAGTTGTATAGCAATATAGATACATATATTTTACCATTACTACTTTCTCCTCCTTGAAGAAGTATAGCACATTCAACTGACAAAATACTATAAAACAACTTCTCTCACGTCCCTAGATACTAAATATTTCATCTTTTTTTATATATATTACATGGACACGGATGGTGATGCCCTAACTTGTATGATGACCTAACAAATGTAACAAGACTTGTTCATCGTCATAGCGAGAAGCTGACATCAGGAAATATGAAGTCAGAAAAGTAAATTTATGGTCAGAAAAATTAGGCCATAGTTCATACTCAGAGCGTAATGATACTGTGGCGAATCTAATTCATTTCACTGATACTGAAGATTCTGACATCAGGATTGTAATCCCTCGACAAAAGAGCATCGCATAGATACGTGGGAATCCCCCTATGGCCCAGGCAAAAGGATTGGATCCTGTTTTTATATCGACCTGATACGGATCTTGTATAAATGAAGAACGATCTTTCAGAGCAGATACTGATCGTAATCTTTGTTTAAAAAAAATCGGTCGACTTAGGGAATGGGTATAAAAAGACAAAATATTTCAATACATTTTTTGACTTAAGGAAAGAATAAATCAAATAAATTAATCCATAAATTGACGAGGAATTTTCAGACTGGGAACAAATACTAAATTTTTTATTTCCAACCAAATAAAGAAAAGTATACATATATGTATATGAATTTATATATATATATATATATATATATATATATATATGTATATGTATTAATATATATATATATATAATATATATATGTATATATGTGTATATATATATGTATATGTAGCTATATAAATAAAACAAACAAAATAAAAAATAAATAGGTAAATTAATAAAATGAGATCTAATATATTTTTGTGTTTCATGGCCAATAACCAGCGCTTCTAGCCTTGGTGGGAACAATATCTTAAGAATAGCTATAGAGAAGGTAAAAGATAATTCTAAAGGTAACATGAGAAAAGTTACAAACAAAATTTAATTATCAATATTTTTTTGTGTTAATAATAATAAAAAAAAAAACTGCGTAACTCTGCTCCATAGGGATGTCATTTATGCTCTTGATATCCTGCCGCGTACAGGGTTTGTATGACATGAAAAAAATGAAGACAAAAAGGAAGAATATTAAAAAAAAAAAAAAAAAATCAGGGCAGGAAGGAGAGAAATAGATGTTAATAATGATATAATTGAAGGACCTCCAGGTTAATAATAACCATAATAAGAAATTATATCTTAAATAAGATATATAGTGTAATGGTAGAGGATAGGAGGATAGATAGACTTGAAGTAGTTTCCAGTGAGCAGGAAAGAGTTAATCTCGTCAGCTTAGTCGAGATATTTTAATCGGTAAAGTTTAATACTCCTTAACTAACCTAACCAGGGGTCTTCTACATTGAACGAACAAAATCGTCTAACGTTAGAATTAAATTTTTTTATGTGTGTAAGACACCCAGTCATGGATGAGGATGATTAAAAAAAAACAGAAGGAACAATATGGTGGAAATAGAGAGGAGTGTTTGAAACAAACCTTTGAGTCTATTAGCTCAAAATGTGGTTTGATTTTTTTTAAATGGGAAGGAGCATGACAGGAAATTTTGAAAGCAATAAAAGATCTTTTGAAAGGAAATCAAGAGATGAAGGGGAGGTGAATCAAGTAGAGAAGAAAAGGGAGAATGCGTAGATGGACAGATTTTAACAGAAGAGGAGGCGGTAAGGGGTAGATGGGCGGAGTATTTTAGAGAACTGTTCAATGCGGAGGAGGATAGGAAGGGATTGGTGGTGGTAGAGGGAGGTGCTAAGGAAATGATGGTCATGGGAGAGAAAAATGGAGGAGAAATAAGAAAAGATGAGGTACAAGTAGATTTGAAAATTATGAGAACAGGTAATGCACCTGGGTTAGACAAGTGTCATGTAGAGTATCTGGAGAAGGAAGGTACAGTAATAGTGGACTGGCTGGTGAGGTTGTTTAATGTGTGTCTAAGGGAGGGTAGATTACCAGAGGATTAGAGGAGCGCTTGTACTGTTTCGCTTTACAAGGGAAAAGGGAACAAATGTGAGTGTAGTAGTTTCGGAGGGATCATTTTGTTGAGTGTAGTTGGGGAAATTTATGGAAGGGTTTTTATTAAGAGAATTAGGAGAGGAACAGATGGAGTAATTGGTGAGGAACAGTGTGGGTTTAGGAAAGATAGGGGTTGTGTGGATCAGATTTTTGTGGTAAGGCAGATACGTGAGAAAGCTTTAGGAAAATATAAAGATGTTCTTTGGGCCTTTATGGATTTGGAAAATGTTTATGACGGGGTAGACAGGAAGGCAATGTGAGAGGTATTGCAAATATATGGGATTAGGGGAAAGCTGCTAAGGGCAGTCAAGAATTTTTACGAGAGTAGTAAAGCCTGTGTTAGAATGTAAAATTAAGAGAGTGAGGGGTCTGAGGTAAAGTTGGGACTGCGTCAGGGATATGTTATGTCGCCATAGCTGTTTAATGTGTACATGAATGGGGTGGTACGGGAGGTAAAGGTAAGGGTAATGGCCAAGGGACTGGAGATGGTTAAAGAAAATGGAGAAAAGTGGGAGGTGGCCCAGTTGTTGTCTGCTGACATCCCTGCGCTTGTGGCACAGTCAGAGGGAGGGGGATTAAGGGAGTTAGTAACGGAGTTTAGGAAGGTATGTGATGGGAGAAAGTTGAAGGTAAATGTTGTTGAAAGCTAGGTGATGAGATGTACAAGGGTAGAGGATGGCAGTTGTTGTTTGCTGACATCCCTGCACTTGTGGCAGGATCAGAGGGGGATTAAGGGAGATGGTAACGGATGTTAGGAAGGTATGTGATAGGAGAAAGTTGAAGGTAAAAGCAAGGTGATGAGATGTACAAGGCTAGAGGATGGTAGTGAGTTGAAAGTAAGTCTAAACGGAGAGATAGAAGTAAACAGCTTTAGGTATTTGGGGTCACATATAGCAGGAAAGGAAGGAATTGAGGTGGAGGTAAATTGTAGATTAAGAGAAGCAAGGAAATGCCTTGGGGGATTAAAATATTTTATGAGAAATACATATCTGGGAATAGATGCAAAGAGGAGATTGTATGAAGGGTTGATCGTGCAGACGGCATTGTATGGTGCAGAGTTAGAATTTAAGAGAAGCAGAAATGAAAAATTTAAATATATTTGCGATGAAATGTCTGAGAAATATGTTAGGGATTACTAGGTTGGATAGAGTGAAAAACGAGGAAGTGAGGAAAAGTGCGGGAGTGGAAAAAGAGATGGCAGATAGGGTTGATGAAATATTATTGGGATGGTTTGGACACATGGAAAGAATGAGTGATGAAAGATTAGTAAAAGAGGTGTGGAAGGCAGAGGCGAGGAGAGTGACCTTGCAGGGACGACCGAGGATGAAATGGATGGATGGGGTGCAGGGGGCGTTGACCAGGAGGGGAATGTCTGTTAAGGAAGGAAGGGAGAAGGCAGGATATAAGGATGAGTCGAGTGACTGTATATAGATGATACTGCTATGCAAGTATGGTAGGGGCGGGGTATGAGGGGGTAGGGAGGTGCTTATGTGTGAATGATATTTTAAGGCAGCCCGAAGGGATTTCTCCCCGTCTTCTCTTTTTCTGTATGAGGGAACGGAGAGGGGTTGGGTCACCAATAAAATGAATAGGTCTTGCTTTTAATGTGCTGTGTCTTGCTGCACTACTTCTGGCCTAGGGCAGTAGGCGGGACACGGGGATAACCCGTCATCCACGAGGAGCTAAGATGTGACGGGGGTAAGGGGTGGATGGGAGTGGAATGGGTGTGGAACTGGTACGTGTTTTTGACATGGCTACCTCCCTTATAAGGAGGAAAAAGCTCTTGGTATATAGATAGAATGTTTTATTACAAATCTGAAAAAAAAATATCTAGTTGATAAGTACAGGCTTTGAACGCCTTTTTTCTTTTTATCGAGAAATCATTCTGAGGTAATCAGTATTGATACGGAAACATTAGTACGTTCTCTTATTGCACGCTGTTTACGTAATCGGAAGTTTGATGGTCTTGCGTTCACTTAGTTGTGAGTTCGAATCCCGCACTCTTCTCCGATTCCAAGCAGTTACCTTAACCTATCCCCGACAGCCCCTAAAGTGGATAATAGGACAAAGGCGACTGTTTCGGCCGCAGCTATGCGCCTCCTGGCGTAGGCTCCTCACCCTATCATGCATTTTTGTATATTTCTAGATGTTTACAAATATTTTATCTAAAAACTTGTATAGAGTTATTTTGTTAAACTTAGAAAAAGATACGGGAGATAAGCAAGGAGGCGCTGAATACCTGCGGCCGGAGCCGTCACCTTTGATCTATGTGTTTGGGAAACGTTGGAGCACGTGACAATCACTGCTGGGAATCGGACAGAAGTGTGGGACTCGAACCCACAAGTAAGCGAATGCGAGACCAGCACGCTTCCGATGACGCCACCAGCGCACTTGGTGAAATCTAGCCCTGAAATAAATCAAGCTTAGATATCTGCGGCCGTCACCTTGTGGATATATATGTCACTGGACGAAAGGAACATCTTCGTTAAGGGTGATTTGTTGTGTCTGATAGGATTTTGTGTTTCTGTGATCAGTGCGGTGACTGAGTCGAGGCTCAGGATGCAATATCCAATCATTTACCGTTGTCGAATGTCAGATGATCAAGATGAAAAATGACGAGATTGGTTTTGACCAAAATATTTCGAGAAGTCCTATCGGGCTCCCCTCCTCCCCTTTTTATTTATTTATTATTATTATTATTTTTTTTTTTTTGCGTCGAAGTCTCCTGAGAAGACATCTTGATGATCATATGTATGTGATTACATAATGATGAAAGGAGATAAAGGCAAAAACAATGTTGATTTTTTATCAGTATTTAGTGTCTAAAAATGTCGTCAAATGTTAAATGTTCTAGGTGACAATTGCAAGGTTGATTTTGATCAAGTATTTTATCTAAAAATATCATATTGAACCCCCTTGTGTCCTTTTTTAAATACATTCTCCTGAGAAAGTATCTTGATGTCCGTATGCATGTGATTACTTAATAATATAAAGAAAAAACAAAACAATTAAGTGATGAAGTAATGCTATTTTTTTCTTGTTAATAGTTAAGACCTTTCGTAGAACTCAGGAGATTATATTGTGGTTGTATCTAAAGTGAACTTTTCTTGTGTATTTTTTCTAATTTCTTATCAAAAGGTGACAACTTTCCATTAAATTTCCCCAAACAAAGGGAATAGCTGGAGAAGAAATATCATAAAAATGTCCTAGAATTTGCCCCTTGCCTTTATCGTATTTCTAGAAGCCTTTAGGAACATTTTCTAGATTACAAAACATAAAACTCTTTGACCACGAGAGATTAAAATCTCATTTTCACTACTGAGGTTTATTGTTTATTACTGACCTTATTGATTCTAAAGATGTCTGGATTATTTGCTTTCGTAAATAATACCAAGTACTTGGAATGTTAATTTACCCTCTCATTTTTTTTAGTTAAGATTAGGAAGAAGTTAAAATGATTGAGTTTATCTTAAGGAAACTTTAAAATGTATAGTTGGTGTTAGTTCGGTAGAAATTTAATATGCATTACGAGATGCATTACACCCTAAAATATAGGTACAAATAACAGACATTTCCCTATATATTTTATATCGGTGTGTGTGTGTGTGTGTGTGTGTGTGTGTGTGTGTGTGTATGTGTGTGTGTGTGTGTGTGTACGTGTATGTGTTGCACGTGTGTATATATGTGTGTGTGTGCGCGTGTGTGTGAGTGAATTAATTTTCCAATCAAACTCATAACCCACCATTTTCCAAGCCAAATTAAATATTGTAGACCACAAACTTGTCTAATTCCATTTTATATATTCTTTGGAATTCAAATTTCTTATTTACTTACAACACACCGTCTAAATTCAGATCCAATATATTTTTGTCCATTTGGCTATCTTAATACCATGATATCAAGATTATTTGTGTGTTGATGTTTAAGTTCAATATCGTCCATTTCATACGTTCCAAATGAAACCTTGTCTTGCTGTCAATATATCACAGCTAAAGAAACCAAACATAACGCGTAAATGTAGGTTGTTCTCAAATAACGCCGGTATTTTCCTCATAAACTACAACATACGTCTTTCTAATCCCACATTTGTCTTGTGAAAAGTACCGGTGGAAAAATATGACGTATCGTTCAATAGCAACACATAAAAGTATGTTACTAACACTTGTACTAGAATACAGTTAGTACCATCCGCGCGCGCACGCACGCACGTACACACACACACACACACACACACACACACACACACACACACACACACACACACACACACACACACACACACACACACACACACACACACACACACACACACACACACACACATACACACACACACACACACACACACACACACACACACACACACACACACACACACACCTCACACACACCTCACACACACCTCACACACACACACACACCTCACACACAAACCTCACACACACACACACACACACACACACACACACACACACACACACACACACACACACACACACACACACACACACACACACACACATACACACACTCATACAGAATAGTGAATATGCATATATGTAGATATGTAGCATGCGCACAAGAAGAGCACATGCTAACCCTAAATTAACGCTCCCACATGAGCATACGCATAATCATGGTGAACTTCAGAAGTGTGTGTATATGCAAAAATACACGCGAGGAGAGAAGAAACATGCACGAGAACACAACGTAAACATAAATAACACATGGCGTCTAGATTCATAAATGAATTTGTATATAGCTAAACAAACAATTATAACCTATTTCAATCAATCACAGGGTTGGTCAAACCAAAATATTCACGCTAGAGCAAAAATTAAAATATACGATGATAAATAGTAGATTGAAGAAATCAGAGATAAGTAGATAACTGTATTAGGAGGAAAATGATAAGAAACGGACATAAAGATAGAAAATTAGAAAGAAACAAAAGAAAAAAAATATAAATAAAAGAGAAAAAGAGGTAGACCACACACAACCAATGAGTTTAAGAGAGAGCATTTATTTCCTGTCTTCTCTTGATTAATATTAATGAAAATGTATACAAATGTTGCAAGATTTTTATAGTAGAAGTTACTTTGTGTATAAATCTGCAATAATGAAGTTCGTTATCAAATAGAATCGGACACTAATTGATAATAGTTTGATTGTATAATATCCAGTACATGCGTAGACTTCATGACTAACTTCAGAAAGAAGAGAAAGAGAGAAGGAAAGGGGAAGGTGAAAGTAGGAAGAAGGAGGGTGGGAAGAGACAGAGGGAGTGAGAGAAGGATGAAGAGAGGAAGAGGAAGGGGGAGAGGAAGAGGAAGGGGGGAGGAAGAGGAAGGGGGAGAGGAAGAGGAAGGGGGGAGGAAGAGCGAGAGAGAGTTTGAAGGGGAAAGAACTAGAGGAACAGACCGAAAAAAACACGAAGACTGACAGACAAACAGACAGTCGGATGAACAGTGACGGATGTACAAACAGACAGACAGGCTGACAGAAGCATACGGACAGATTGACAGATAGAGACGAACAGATAGAATAGATTGACAGACAAACAGATAGAATAGATTGACAGACAAACAGACATAAAGACACATAAACAGACGAACAAACAGACAGATTGACTGAGAGGTAGGCAGAGACTGACTGAGAAACATATAGGCAGAGACAGAATGAGAGATGCAGAGAGATGCAAAGAGACAAAGAGAAAAAGTTAGGCAGTAAAGACAGAGAGACAGAGAGACAGATTGAGTGACAGGACGGGATGGAGCCAGTCGACGCCTGTCTTCAGGGGGTCAATGGCCTCAAGAACCAAAGACAGAACCTCTTGGGTACCAAGAACCTCTGAGGGTTCTTCCAAGTGACCCCAAGAATGCGAGGAGTGATGGACCCCCCCTTCCCCCTTCTCCCACCTCCCCTTCCCCTTCCCCCACCTCCCCTTCCCCTTCCCCCACCTCCCCCTTCCACCTACAGCCCCTCTCCACCCACCCACTCCGCCCACAGCGCGATGCCCTTTCGTCACACGCCCACGGCGACCTCCGAAGCCGCCCTCTTCTTGTCAAGGACCATTCCGCTGGTCGAAGTTCCCTGACGCCGAGGTGAACCCCGTCGCGATGCGGAGCTTGATAACGGCCTTATCTCTCGGCTTATCTCTCGCCTTATCTCTGCCCAATCACC
>NC_134803.1:42613030-42615530 GCF_046742065.1 Oratosquilla oratoria | reverse complement strand
GCGGGTGTGTATGTATGCGGGTGTGTGTGTGTGTGTGTGTGTGTGTGTGTGTGTGTGTGTGTGTGTGTGTGTGTGCGTGTTTGTGTGTGTGTGCGTGTGTGTGTGTGTGCGTGTGTGTATGTATACGTACGTATATAAAGTTGAAATATGTTGATACGTATGTCATTACGTATGTGAGTATGTGTGCATATGGAAGAGTGTGTGCGACCGTAAGTGTACTTACATGCGTGTATGCCTGCGCCCGTGTGCACACAGATGTATGTCCGTTCATGTGCGTATCTGCACCTGTGAGTGTATATGCATGTCTGTGCATCCTCTGCCCCTGGGCAATCCAGGTGTGTGTGTGTGTGAGGGATAGAAGGAGTCCCCGCGAGTACCGTGCGTATATAAAAAAAAATACGGTTTGTCTCAATGACTTTCGTAATGTTTTAATGTTGTGTAATTATTTCTTCTGCAATCATCATCTGATATAAAACCTATCTTAATGATACCGACCGGTCGTATCAGGGACCTTGAAGAGCTGAGACAGGCAGCAGCATAAACTCCTTTGCTTTACTTCATTCTCATAAGTTTTGTATTGAGACTTTGTGTCGAATTCGAATAACCCCAAATGAATGCTACCTTATCGCTTTTTATGCTTAAATCGAATAACCTTAGTCAAATAATTATAAAAATTGATGATTGTGTGAAAAAGTAACAGAAGGGATGTAAAGAGTACTTGGTATTCGTAAGGGTATTTGTGTGAAAACGCAAGATTTGGAAAAGAAAGTTGAAAACGAAGATGCATATTCATGATCATTTGAGTAGCTACGTTGATACCACTTGGACATATTATGTAAATAATGAAATGCTATTATAGCACACACACACACACACACACACACACACACACACACACACACACACACACACACACACACACACACACACACACACACACACACACACACACACACACACACACACACACACACACACACACACACACACAACTGTTTCTGCATTTATTGCCTTGTTGCTGATAATTTGGACTTTTCTAAATACAGACTTTACGTAGTTAAGCATTGAGATACATCTGCTAAAAGGCATAATAAAACAAGATTGAGTGTTTTCTGGGTATATTCAATGTTTTGTACACTGTAATTATTACCAAATGAGAAATAATATTACAACTGTATAAACAGTACAAAAGAAGAGAGTTTAAGGGTATGACAGCATGTTAAACGTAGTGCTACACAACCCCGAAAATAGATATAGTTTAGATAACACGTTTTTAGAGAAAACGGAGTGCGAGACTTGGGGCTTCTAGTGAGTGTTAACCTTAATTCCACCAAACAGTGCATTAGCGCTAGGAATAAATCTAACAGAGCTTTAGGTTTCATTGCTAGGACGGTTACGAATAGAAGTACATAGGTCATTATCAAACTATTTAGCGTTAGTTAGACCCATCCTTGACTATGCGGTACGGTTTTGGTCTCCGTCTTATATAATGGACATCAATTCACTAGAATAGGTACAGAGGAGAATGACCAAAATGATACGTGGGCTCAGAAATTTACCTTACGAAAACATGCTTAGGCACCTTAACTTACGCTGGAAAGATGCTGAATGTGAGGTGATCTTATAGAGGTGTTTAAGTGGATCAAAGGCTTTAACAAGCGTGACAAAACAAGGTCATCATATCAAGACAACAGGGAAGGGCTCTCAATAATGGATTTAAACTGGACAAGTTTAGATTTAAGAAGGAAATAGGCAAGTATTGGTTTACTAATAGGGTGGTCAACGAATGGAATAGACTTAATAACCATGAAGTGAGCGCCGAAACTATTGGTTGTTTTATGAAACGGTTAGACAACTTTATGGATGGGGGTGACAGGTGGTAATGAACATGGAACTGCCTAGTGTAGGCCTTATGGTCTCTTGCAGTCTCCTTCATTCTTATGTTCTTATTAGATCACAAGAAGTGGAAAGTTGACAAAATATCACATGTTTATTGTTGGTGTTCCGTGGGTTGTTGGGGGTTATTGGGTATCCTATGGATTGGACCTCGATAATGAGATAAAAGGTTCGGGAGGTTTTCAAAAATCAAAGATGTTTCAAATCTGAGACTTGAACAAGGACTTGGGCATCATCGTCCATTATTAATTATTTTCTCATTCGTTTATTTATTTTGATTTCGTGATGGTGTAAGTTTTTGAACTAATATTCTTCTATGGAGTTTAGTTTAGAGTATTATAGGTGTGAATAAAGGAGGGATACATTTTGTCTTGCACGTCTAATCATACGCAAGGGGACTCTTCTTCAAGAACGGAATTACTTGTGTCAGACTACAAGAAACATAACAGAGACTATGAGTCTGATGATGAGCTAGAACTAAGTAAACGATACAATAAGTTGAACATTTGAAGGAAACTGTTTTTCAAGTGAATCATACTCGATGTCATGAAGATCTTTTTAGTTTTCGCCGTAATTTGAATTTGTCAGAGAAGCGAGCCGAATT
>NC_134803.1:42603030-42608030 GCF_046742065.1 Oratosquilla oratoria | reverse complement strand
CCGAGAGTTTCATCGCTGACTACAAAGTCTATTCCATTCGTTGACCACTGTATTGGTAAACAATTCTTGCCTATTTCTTTATATCAATGAGCTTAAATTCTATCAGATATAATTTGTATTACATCCCAGTGCAACTATACATTTAATATAAAGAAAAGCTAAAAAATGAAGTTTCATATTGTAATTACTTTCTGTATACTAGAATATAATGTTGGTTGTTTTATTCAATTTTTTTTTTTTGTAATATGGTAACAAAAGTGTTACGTACTTTAAGATAAAACCATTTAGAAATCTTTTCTCGCGTATCATTCTAGGAACATCAATGAATCATTAGAAAGAATTTAGATATTTAGAAGTACATTAAAAAAAATAAACTTACTTTGCCGAACTATCCCTATCGTGGTGATGAACATACACTGTATCATCCCCAAGATGTTAGACAGGTGGTCCTGAATGGGACCACAAAATTGAACGCATTTACATAAAAAAAAGTTAATCAGTGAGAGTTGATATATTTCAATATAAAAAAAATTTCAGAAACAAACATCTTACATAGAGAAACAACGCATACTCAGGGCATTACGACGAACTAAGTATAAATGGTGTCCTAACTATGATTTTGAACTTTTTTTGTGTGTGTGTGTGTATGTGTGCGCATGCGCATTGCATGCACATGCGTCTGTGTCCATGACTGCGTCTGTCAGTCTTTGTCTTTCTGTCTTTGTCTCTGTATCTTTCTGTCTGTCTGTATGCATGTGCGAATGTGTGTACGTGTGCGCATGTACATGTATACGTGTGTGTATATGTGTGTATATGTGTACATGTGTACGAACATATGTACATGTATACGTGCTTATGTACATGTATACGTGTGTGTGTGTTTACATGCGTGTATGTGTGTATATGCATATGTGCATGTATGTGTGTGTGTGTGTGTGTGTGCGTGTGCGTGTGTGTGTTTGTGCGTGTTTATATATTTACAATCACAAAGAAATTTATACAATTGATAAAACGACTAATTGAATACGATGCTCTTCGTATATAGTTCTCTACATCTTCAAGTCCAACTTCAGACGTTTTCTTCATATTGTACTTGATGATCTTTCTTTGTTAATAACAAATTTACTTGTACATGCGTCCACGCATACTAATCCCTCTCGCTCATCTGTATCTACCTATGTTTACCAAACGTACAGTCACAAGGTTATATAGCATGACATATAATTACAATTTCCTTTTGTTTATGATAAAATGCTATACATATTAAGCATGCCCAGGAACTGTTACTACGAGGAAAGAAAGAAAAGAAAACGTAGATAATCTATAAAAAGACAAATAAATGCAGCGGGCATCTTTGGGTTATAATTTACACGCGGTAGGTTGAGATGGTTTGGGAACGTGGTGGGAATAGACAAGTTCAGGGTTTCTTAGGAATGGATGCATGAAATGCATCCAAACAAGCCATTGGTGGATGGATAAGAATGTGAATGGATGCAGGAAATGGGGGATTTCAGCATCGTGTAAATAAAGACCGCGATATTATAAATCTTGGTGTAGATAAAGAGGCCGCAAATGAATAACTAGTCGACTGTAATCTATTTTGGAAATTTAGGTGAGATAGAACGATGATGAAGGTAATAATTGATATGTAGGTACACAAATAAAGAGATGTATGTTTGATTTATATCCGTATATATAAAAATGAGCATGTATTTACACATACACATACACACACACGCACACACACACACACACACACACACACACACACACACACACACACACACACGCAAACGCACACAAACACACACACACGCAAACGCACACAAACACACACACACACACACAGACACATACAAACACACACACATACAGGCACACACATACAGACACACACACACACACACACACACACACACACACACACACACACACACACACACACACACACACACACACACACACACATAGACCCACATATTTACACACACACACACACACACGCACACGTACACACACACACACACAAACACACGCAAACACACATACACGCACGCACTCGTGCTAATGTACTGGATAGCGTCTTGGTCGACCAACTCGGCGATACCAAGATCGTTACCATTCTCCTTGAGTAAGGTGGTGATAATAACAATGATGATTCTGTGTGTGTGTGTGTGTGTTTACATGCTTGGTTGTGTGTGTGTTTGTATATGGTGTGTGTAAGGTCTTAGTATTACCATAGGAGCAATGGAACTCTCTTGCTTCAGGCCAAAGCAATATATGATCTTCACCATAATTCAAGACCATGGTGAAGATTATATATTGTATACACACTCTGTTGTTAAAAAATCTAGACTTCGACACTAGATTTTTCAGAATTATAAATAAATAAATAAAATAGAATAATGGTGTTTAGTGGATGCTTAGTGGTTTAAATCAGTGTTGAGCTGATCTCTGCAGGGAGTCGAGGAACAGCACCTCATAAAATATGGGATGCGTAAGAAAATAGGTTCAGAACTTGAACAATTGTGGATCCAATCGCTTTAGCTTGGGTTTCAATCCCATATGCAGATGCTCTTTTGATAGCATACAAACTTTGATCCCCAGAGATGCATATCCACCATCAGCTGATATCCTTATAATTATTCACGAACATGCTAAGTCAAAGAAAATGGTGGAATTATCCATTCGGGTTGATTCGCAGTGATTAGGGATGCACCTAATCACAGAAGTCTTTCACTCATCACAGGAAAGGCCCGAATCAGGGTAAACTAAACTTCTGTAGCTTTTGCCGTGCTTACTGCGTTTAAGTTTTCAGTCTTGGAGCTATTTATTTGGGTTAAGTGGTATCTAATTGGGTTCACCGGTGGTTAACGGGCCAGGGAGGTAGTTAAAGTGGCGAAGAGGTAGTTATCTGAGACAGGAGCGCGGGCAAAGCTGCGGAAACACAAGAGGGACCGGCCGCGGGACCCGCGCGGACCATGCAGACTCCCGGACCCCCGGACCCCCGGACCCCCGGACCCCCGGACCTGGCGGCTCCCGGGCGATTTATTCCAGACAGCTTCATATAAATAACGTAATTGGTTTAATTTCGGAGTTTTATTGAGGCCATATATGTAATGGGAAGGACACGCTGGTCATTCCAGTCCCTTAGGTTAAGAGTTCCCTCAACAAATGGCTCTCCTTAGACCCTGAGACGCTTCCTTGGGCCAACTTCTTTTCTGAAATTGACGTAAATACGAGAGACATAAAACGTCATTTAAGACGAAGAAGGAATGAACGTAGCTGCGATTTGAAAGAATACAAATGTTCATACGAAGGTAGGCACGTGAACGTGTTATGTAAAAGACGGATGTAGATAGCTTTCTTGAAGTATGACCATATAGCCATTTAGGTAAAAAAAAGAAAACAACAACAGTAGTTCGTGTGGAGATGTATGTATTTGTGCTTATAAATGCACGGATGTATACGCTCACAGATGGATACAAATGTATATATAAATACATGCAATAAAAACACTAAAAATGTGTCTGAAGATATGCAGGAAGAGCCACCAAGAAAGTTAAGCGAATGACGTTGAGTGGGTTTATATAATTACATCTTCAACGCTTTGTACAAGAAGTGACAGTACAACTGTACTGTCACTATTTTTTGTAATAAACACTGAATATGTAATTACACGAAAGCGCTTTGTGACTTTAGTTTTACTATTGGACACACACACACACACACACACACACACACACACACACACACACACACACACACACACACACACACACACACACACACACACACGCATATATATATATATATATATATGTATGCATGCAAGCAATCACATCACCGTGATACAGAAATGTAGAATAACCACAGGAGAAGGGAAACTTGTAGACAGTAAGTACTTTCGTATATTACATCTTCAGACTGAATATGTAACATACGAAAGTACTTGCTGTCTCCAAGTTTCCCTTCTCCTGTGGTTATTTTGGATATATATATATATATATATATATATATATATATACATATATATATATATATATATATATATGTGTGTGTGTGTGTGTGCTCGTAACTATGTGATTCATCATGGTCCTGGATCACGTGTTGGACTCATGATCGACAGTTATTAACCTTCCTGATGAGAGCTCAGAGCTCATATGACCGATCTATTGGTAATACTGTGACCTTACACGCACACCCAATTCCCCGCCCACGAGAGTTGGAGCAACACCCCGCAACGCAGCGATACTGAAATTATTTCAGCTTGCACATGTGTGTCTTTGCTTCGCGCGTGCGTGCGTGCGTTCTTGCATGTGTGAATGAATATATACATATGTTTACATCCATTGCCAAATAGACTTGAGAAAAATCCTTGGAAATTGATCAACAACAAGTTTATGCATTTATTGTTATCTAACGATCATGTGATTGTTGTATATATTATTGTTAACGAAATCTAATTGGACCATGTTCATCGGGAATAAAATGATAAAACTTATGAAGGTTTTGGACAAGGACATTAGCGTTTATATTAATAGAAAAGTATCTCTACAAGGCTGTTATTGTTATTACACAAAGAAATGAAGATGCAAAGAAAAAATAATAAATACGAGACTTAACACAGACGCACATTAGATAAAAAAATATATGTATATATGTATATATTGAGAACAAGAGACAGCTTTTGGTGACAAATGTAATGATATTAAGGAGAGAACATGTTAGATAAGCATTCGTTATAGATAAGATAAAATGGTGACTATAACGTAACACTAAGAATTGTCAACGTTTGTCATTGTTGTTATAAATGACAGAATGTTAATGACAAAGATTTGTGCAGCAATATATATATATATATATATATATATATGTATATATATATATATATATATTTATATGTATATATATATATATATATAATATATATATATACTTGTATATATATATATACATATATATATATGTATATGCACATAAACATATATATGTATATG
>NC_134803.1:42556798-42576798 GCF_046742065.1 Oratosquilla oratoria | reverse complement strand
ATTACAGTATCATCTATACATAATCATTCTTCACTCATCACCATCTGTCTTCTCTCTTCCTTACTCAACAGACCTTACCCTCTTGCTGAACGCCCCATTCACCACATCCATCCATCTCATCCTCGGTTGACCCCTCAAATTCACTAGCTCTGTCTCTGCCTTCCACACCTTTTACTAATCTTTCTTCACTCATTCTTTGCATGTGTCCAAACCATCTTAATACTCTTTCATCAACCCTATCTCTCATCTCCTATTCCGCTCCCGCTCTCCTCTTCACCTCCTCGTTTCTCACTCTATCTAGCCTAGTAACCCCTGTCATATTTCTCAGACATTTCATCTCAAACAAATTCAAACTTTTCCTCTCTGCCTCTCTTAGATTCCAATTTTCTGCCCCATACAAAGCCTTCGGCACAATCACCCCTTCATACAAGAAGTGGAGTTAATCTGCTCCTTGCAAACACATGTCACACGGAAATTGTCACACTCATAAGTACAGAAAGCTACACAGTCTTCTTCCACCAAAATTCACTTATTTTTAAACTTTCTCCTGCATTACATCTCATTCCAATTTATCTTTCACAAATAATTTTTTGTCCTTTTGCCTATCGGAACAACAAAATCTCCAATTTCCTTCCATATTTTGTTGGTAAACTGGATCAACGCCAGTCCCATCTTCCTTCTAGCGTCTCCCGGGCCGTAAGAAATACCTGAATATTTAAGTGAATAAATAAATGAAAAGATGAATAAACAAATAAAAATATATATATAATGAAACGCACTCGCTGACAAATTGAGCCTTCAAACAAAAACATCTTCCCATTTTCCGGCAGACCTATCATCCTCTTCCGTGAGAGTGGGTGGTCTAACACTTATCCCACGATTCACTTGACACTCTATTCTTCATTCTCCTCTGTTCTCATTAACTTGCTCGTATTGACATGCACCACAGGTTCATCTTCTCGTATATTTTCTCAAATGTTGATATGAGATCAAGTAATCCCTTTGTATTTTCTCACAGCAACATTAGTGCTTATGTGGAAGATGATGAAGTTAGACTGCTGTTGCATTGGCACAGCTTTAAGACTAACATAGATTAACGTAGCTTACAAACTCAACGTTGCAAAGACTCATCCCCGTAAACTTTCATACAAATAATGGTTAACATTGAGCCGAGGAGTATGTTCGAGAAATTGGCATAAATTTCCAGGCGATCAGTCTTTAAACCGAACAAGTTTATAGATGTCAGCATTTGACATTTGGGTTTATGAATAACCAGCCCTCTTAATGAGTATGTATACAGTCACTAGAATAGTTGGTCTGTTACCTGTTAAACGGGTAACAGACATGTGTCTGTGTATCCCACATCTACAGCCGCTATTGTTCCTTACTTATTGAACGATAAAGTAGAAAAACAAACACTTACCGACCACCCAATATCATTTTAAGTTACGAGTAAATTTTCATTACCGAAGCCATTACTTTGCCTACGAAGACAATGTTACCATATATAGCAATGGGAGTACCACAGACTTTAATTTATAACCTATAATTCATTGCAGGAATTCTACTTTGGCTTTGTGCAGAACTTTATTTACATACCAAGTGACAATTGAGATTCTTCATCAACTGGCCTCGTTGAAATTGTAAAGAATGAGGAAGATAAGGTGGTAGTAATGAGGAGACTACGCCAGGAGGCGCTGAGTAGCTGCGGCCGAAGCTGTCACTTTTACCCTAGGCGCTTGGACAGTAACAGTCACTGCTGGGAATCGGAGAGAGGTTAGAATTTGAACCCAAAGCTGAGTGAATGAGAGATCATCACGTTTCCAATTTCGCCACGGGAGTAGATGATAAACACACTAATGTTCTCTAAGTTCCATAAGTTACCGATAAAAGAGTTTGAAGTCGTCTTGGTCTCTGAATCAAGGTCTCAAATGGTTTTTAACATAGCGGCTAATGGGTAAGCAATGTAAGTTATGTGTGGTATTATATCTATTGAGTTTGACATATGTACATTATTACACGTTCTTATATGAATATACTTGTACTTGTCTCCTACACGTACGCACGAACACGCATATACACACACACTCATACACAGAAAAACACACACACACACACACACACACACACACACACACACACACACACACACACAATATATATATTTTCATATTTGAAGAATCGTATGTACTCGTGCCTAATCTTGTGCAATTCTGTGACAGAATTACAAAGTATGAGAGGGGTTTGGAAAAGTGGTCTGGCTATATCCAGACTTCATTAGGGGTTATGATAAAATGCTCCATAAAGAAACGATGCGGAAACTATAAGATAAAGAGGGTATCAGAGGCGAAACGTTGAAAGGAATAAATGATTTCCTGAGAGGAAACTAAATGAGAGCAATATTCTGGGGAAGTAATAACACTGGAAGGAAGCGGTGAGCGGTGTCCCACAGGTGTCTGCTTTGGGCCCCGGCGTGTTCTTAGTTTACATGCCTGGTTTACCAGAACTGTATATACAGTATATATATATATATATATATATATATATATATATATATATATATATATATATAATGTGTGTGTGTGTGTGTGCGTGTATGTATATACACACAATATATATGACACTGGGTACATGGTAGCACATCTGTGAAACGCACGAAGAACCCACAGGAGGAATAAAAAGTAAATTGAAAATACTGTGGGTTCTTCGTACACACACACACACACACACACACACACACACACACACACACACACACACACACACACATATATATATATATATATAATATATATATTATAATACATATATATATATAATATATATATATATATATAATACATATATATAATATATATATATATGTATATATATATATATGATATGAGAATGTTGCCAAGGAAGAACACATTAAAAGGAATGTACCCATGTGTAAATGTGCGTCCGTGTATAGGTGTGTTTGTATGTACGTTTACATACACTATAAAAAACAGTTCATTCTCTCATCTCTGATTCACCAATTAAGGTTCACATTAGATTCCATCGGAGATATAGTTTCGAAGAAAAAGATAATTCTTTGATATGTGACGTCATGAATATTTATCAATACCTTTATGGGGTTGTGGAGGTACATAGTCTTTTGTTTGGATCCAGGAACTGGAATTGGGAAGGATGGAGGTTCTTGGGGCTCTGGACAAGAGAAAGAAGAACACTATTGTTGTACACTAGGAATGAAGAAATCCCCCAAAAAAATAGATAAGGAAATAGACAAATAACATAAGTAAATACGTAAATGAATAACTAATGACTTATAATCTATAACTTACAACTTACAATTTATAATTCTAACCCATAACTTATAACATATAACTTATAACTTTTAACTAATAACTAATAACAAATAGCTAATAACTAACTAGATAGATAAGTTAATAGATAAGTGAATATATCTGTGAATGTTCAGAGAACAAAAAAGGCCATCACACACACACACACACACACACACACACACACACACACACACACACACACACACACACACACACACACACACACACACACACACACACACACACACACACACACACACACACACACACACACACACACACACACACACACACACACACACACACACACACACGAGCGATTGGACAAATGACGTTTGATCGTTTTTATAAGTGACGAAAGCGCTCAAGGAAGTACACGATACAATAGAAAGATAACACCATCTTAAAAAGGAACGCAAAACAGTTAAAACATGAAGACAAAGGTGAAACCTGTGTAAATGTCTACCACGGAGCCAAGGCACAACAATAGGCACATTACGTAACAAAGGCTAGGCACAAAAGTTCTTGTGAAACAAAGGTAGAGAACAATAGCCACAGCAGAAGCGGAGTAGGCACAATAGACACGTCTCAGACACAGCACAGACACAGACATACGTGTAACATGTTCATTATAAGCATCTTGAATTGATTTTACAGTGGTGTTTGGCTCGCTTAGCGTTTCGTTTTGCTTCGTTCACACTTTGAGTAATTAGTCTTTGATACGCCTGTAATGGGGTCACGGACGAATCACTCTGAAACTTACGAAACGGAGTGAGAAGCTTCGATTTGGTCTTGTTTTGGTTAAGTCGGATGGTGATGGTGGTAATTGGGGGCGCAATAGTGGTGATTGGCTGGAAGAATGGTGGTGACCAGAGGAGTGATGGTATTGATTGGGACCGTGATGGTGGTTGTCGGGGACTCAATGGTGGTGATTTTGGGGCGTGATGACAGTGGTGATGGAAGTATGGTAGAGATCTCGGGGACGATGAGCTTGACAATTATGGTGATCGTGGTGATCACACAAGACAATGTGGTGAGTCTACAGATGATGACTGAGCCTCGAACTGTGTTTGTTGTAACAAGGGATTGAGATTGTGGTGATTAGTGGTGATCCGTGGTGACCAGACAAGGATAGTGATAATGGAAAGTGTGATGAATAGTAGTGACTTAAGAAATTACTGAGACTATGAATTGAAGAAACTAACAGGTATGAATAGTTATTGATGATAGTATCTATATACAACCATAGTGAGTGTGACAATACAAAACTGAAGGGTAAGATCATCATAGTGATATAGATATTAGGATAAGGAAAAGATATGGTAAGACAAGAGGATAACTACGATAGTGGTAAGAGTAAGATAAGAGAGGAATGATTTTAATTGTTAATAATTAAAGAAATGGAATGATTTGAAGATAATAGACAAATAGGGTGGAAGGAAAATTATCAATCTAATGGAAACAGGACTGTGGTTGTAGATATGTTATATATAATGACATTAATGGTGTAAGAGTAGTAGTGGTGATGATGTGATGGTGGCGATTGTGGTGATGGTGATGATGGTGATACTGGTGATGATAGTGATGAGGATGGTAATGTTAATGGTAATGGTGATTATGACGGTGATAGTGATGGTGATGATGGTGATAGCCAGTGATGATAGTGATGATGGTAATATTATTGGTAATGATGGTGGTGATGGTGACGATGATGATGTTGACACTGGCAACTTCTCTGATGCGTCACCAAGAGTATATCTTTATCAAATATTTTCATCTTCAATACCTTTGATGTGATAACAGAAGTTAATAATCTAATCTAAAAATTACTTCAATTTAATCCAATGAACATAGGGCCCAGCTTCTGAACTCAATAAGATTTCTTAAAGCTGACATTAGCAGATTTTAATTCTTTTATTATCTTTATTTTCATATATCATGTACCACTGATATTGTATTAAATTCCACTAATTGTAGTAAATAAATTGATAAAATTAATATATTCTTATGAAATAAATCTAGCTTTACTTTGTTGATAATAGGTTCCCATAGAATGGATGATATCACATGTAGCTGGCCACAATTAAATAAACAAACTATAAATAAATAGCAATTTATCATTGATCTCTATCATGGACTAGAAATCATGTAGTCCCGAGTTCGATTCTCGTTGAGGGTAATCCTTTCCTTCATTTGTCGAAGAACGAGTTTAGATAAGCAAACAGTACCACTGGACTGAAGAGAATAAGCGTAGAATGGGAAGTAAAACGCGTTTAGTGTAACCCGTGAAGTAATGAGGGTGAAGTATGAGGCGTGAAACAGGAAATGTGGGGCATCAAATGTGAAGTTTGAGGCCGGTTTTATGAGGTGTGAACTTTGTCAAGTGACGTAGGATGTGACGTAGGATTCGTGACGTAGGTTATGTAACGTGGAATCTGTGATGGGAGATATATGACGTAGTATGTATGACGATGGACGTGTGACGTAGGATATGTGACATTGAATATGTCACGTAGGATCTGTGACATTGTATGTGTGACATAGGACGTATGACGTAGGATGTGGGGTGTAGTATGTGTGACGTAGAATATGTAACGTGGGATGCGTGACGTAGGATATGTAATGTGGGATGCGTGACGTAGGATGTGTGACGTATGTGTGACGTAGTATGTATGACGTAGGATGTGTGACGTAAGACGTGTGACGTAGGATGTGACTTAATGAAATGTGTGTCGTAGGATGTGTGGCGTAGGATAAATGACGTAGGGTATGTGACGTAGGATGTGTGACGTAGGATATATGACGTGCGATATGTGACGTAGGGTGTGTGACGTAGGATGTGTGGCGCAAGATGTGTGACGTAGGGTGTGACGTGTGTGTGACTTAGGATGCGTGGCGTAAGATGTGTGAGGCAGGACGTGTGACGTAGGATCAATGGCATAGGATGCGTGACGTCAAAGGCCCAGAGTTGTGAGGGATGATGACTGTAAACATGAGGTCTTTGAATGAAAATATAGTGATAAGGAACGACTCACAATGTATGTGACGTCATAGTTACAATTTATTCACTTGGATAGATGTTATGAGTGGAGTTCCTCAGTGTTTCGTTTTGGGTCCGCTTTTGATCATAGTGTTGTGTTTATGAGGATATGGTGTTGAGAAAAAAGGAATATTTTTGGTCATTGTGCCATTACCATTCCTTTAGTTGAAAAGATGTTAAAAGTGGAGTTCCTCAGGGATCCATTGATGAACCACTTCTGTTGTGTATTATGAAGGGTATGACATAAAAAATGATATTTTATGAGGATTATAACATGAGAAATAAGGTATATATCTTTTGTAATGAATTGTGCCATTACAATTCCTTTAGTTAAAGAGATACTACGAGTGGAGTACCTCAGGGTTCCGTTGTTGAACCACTTCTGTTTATAGTATATGAGTGATGAAGAATGAGTGATGATACGTGGAGCATGAAGCATGAACTATGTCAAGACTGCTGATACAAGACCCAGTGGGTGCTATGTGATTGATATTAAGAACGCTATGCTTAGTTTACCTTAACCTTGTCGAGGTTCTACTAAAGTTAATGCATGGTTGTTTTGTAGCCATTAGATTCGATTGCACTGTTTTTCGTATTTTTTTTATATATCTTTAGCATTAATCTATGTATTTTACTTATGTTGTCACCATAACTATTAATCGATCATTTGGTCACAAATAAACCTTTTTCTCTAGATAGAAAGAGGTAACACTAGAAGTTTATCAATTAGATTATTAGAGAATTTAAATCAATGATTGACCTGAAAAAAGGGGTTCATGTAATATTAATGTCAAAGAATCTGGTGGTATTAATACATATAGTATCAGCACAACCGTCAATATTGATACAGCTTGTTTATCAATATTATAGCTGGAAGATCTATACTGACAGGAGCAATGTCAAAATGATGTAGTCTGTAACTTGTACACAGCCTCCCACATCTTATATACACCAGCTCCATTTAATGTAGTTAGATAATACATTGTTTCGTAAGTATTTGATAATGCAGGAGGATGGCATAATCGTATACACTATATCAGTGCTCTGTGTTTCAATGATGCTGTGCGTTGCCTTTGGGTCGTATATCTGTTTGGTATATTTATTACGGAAATAATTTATGCTTTATCAGCTTCGTGAACAGAAACCTGCATCACACGTCGTGCCTGTATCATGGTATAGTATTATACATCTTGAAATTATTATACATTTTACCTTGGCTATACTTTGTTTGTTTTTCTCTCTTTTTTTATACTGTTGCATTGCCTTCAGTATATGTTTTGTACCATATGAAATATATGAATGTTGAGAGATGCTTGGATTTGTTTTCACAGAGCGTTGAAGTCTCTGAGGATGGGAGAGGTGGGGGAGGGGAGGTGGAGGGGTGAGTTTCATCACTGTGAAGAAAATATGTCAATCTCACATTGCTGTGTTGTACTTGATTGATTTTGTTCTGGCTAATATCTGTTTTTCTGAGTGTTATGAAGATTTTTTTTTTCAAAACTGAAGTAATACTCGACATTTTCATCATCAGTAGGATCGTCCTTGAAATGTCATTACTACTACCACTATCATCACCATCACTATCACCACCAACAACACCACCACCATTACCGCCACCATCAACTCCAACACCATCACCACGACTACCACCTTCATTACTACCACTTCCACCACCACCACAACGATTACTATAGTCACCACCATCACCACCATTACCACCACCATCATTATCACCACCACCATCTTACCTATTGTGTTTTTTCACTGATCAGCTGCTATCCACAAAGCTAGGAAACATTTGAAGATGACAGTGGAATAGAAGGGAGTGCTGACAGCAGTCGAAGGTAATTCTGGAGCCAGAGGACCCCCAGAAGAAACCAGGGGGCCACTCCAGGTGGCCCTGAAATATGATGACATCCCTCCGTCCCTTCGTCCCTCTGTCCCTCCGTCTCCTCGTCCCTCTGTCCCTCCGTCGCTGCCGCCGACAGGAGGGCGAGATCGCCCGAAGGCAGACAAGGAAGAGATGACAACCCAAGAGCGTAGAAATGTGGTTATTCGGTGGTTGAAGTTTCGTTCTGATTTTACCGTTGACTGCCTGAGCTACAACACGCCCTCGCGTATAAATCATAGCCTCCGAGAACGCGACGTCTCGGTGAGGTTCTTCGGCTAGTTCTCCTTGTTCTTCTGTTTGTCATTACGTCATTGGTGTTGTTGTGGGTAGCCGTTTTCTTCGGCGCTGTCAGTAGCTGTTGTTATTGTTGTCGGTAGTGGTGGTAGTCGTTTTGGATAGTCGTTATCGGTGTCAATGGTTGTTTCTTTGGTGTTGGTAGTCCCGTTCGACGTTGACATGATTATTGTAGTCATCGTCAGTAGTTCCCTTTGTTGTTGCTAGTAGTCCTCGTTATAGCCTGTGGTTATCATCGTCTGGTCGTCGTTGTTAATTCTACTTTTCGTCATCGTCAATGTGGTTGTCGTCATGGTCGTTAGTAACCATTGTCTTCATTGTCCTCGTCGTCGACGTCGTCATCAATAGCTGTTGATGGAAATAGATGGGTTAGACGAATGTTATTTTGGCTAAGGTTAAATTTTTTGTACTAGATCATTTGATCCTGTTTAACTACTCGAGTAAACCCTTGGAAAAGTGTCTAAATTCTATGATGCATCACTTTCCTCCGGGTAATCTTAAACTATATTAAACCGTTTAATCTTGTCCTTATCAGTAAGGTAGGCCACAATAGCAAAGGGACTAAGTTGGTGGGTGGATATTAAATATTCCTCTTCTTCTATGGAGATTAGGGGGCGGTGAGGAAGGGGGGCAAAGAGGGGAGTGGTGATAATATAAACCCCGTTGTAAATACCTATCTAGTTCTTGAAAGTGGTGAAAGTACAAGGTGTAAGTACTCAAAATAAAAAAAATAATGAAGTTCAGTTTCACTTTTCATTTGCTACGAGGTACTAAGTCTCCCTAGTTCCAAGAAGCTCGGTGGGTCATGAATTCTCAACATTCGTGTGGCTCCCCTTCATTTTTTCCCAAATCCCCGATAAGAAAAACAGAAGGAAAAGGAGGAAGAAGAGGAAGAGAAGGGAGAATAAGGAAACGAAGGAGAGAACGAAGAGCAGGAGGAGGAAGAGGAGGAAGAAGAAGAAGAAGAATTAAAATAAAAAAAATAAATAAGAAATAAATAAATAAGTGGACAAATAGATAAATAAATATTTGGTGAAGAGAGACCCTTTGCTTTATCATAAAGTTGACATTGGTAATCTTATCATATTTGATAGATTTTTGTGATTCCTCACATTATAATAGAAACGTATAACTAGTAACAGCAAGCCATAACCTCTAATTTCTTGTCATGGCTCCATTGAGGGTCCCCGCGGCCCCCAGATTGAAAGTCACTGCATATTGCAATATTTGTGGACAACGTGAAGGTTTCCAGCGTTTGTGCTGAGGCTACACTTCTTCTAGTGCTCCTTGTGGTTCCTCTCAGAAGAACCAAAAACTCTTTTTCTTTTGTGTTTGATTCTTTACGACAATCAACGCTTCTGCTGAACATATCCTCCAGATCATCGTAATTCTTGTATTATTCGAAACCTGCATTTTTGTTCTTGGAGTTGGTACTCAGGTTGCAGACTCTCACTTTTATGTAACTAGATCATCCTTTTTACTCACTTTTATTACATTCTGAAGTGCTTCACAAACCTTTTGTAGTGGTCGAACAGTCGTATTGCTTATTGAAATAATGACAACTATTTCCTTCGGTTTGCTTCTCATGAAGACTTTGTTATGTTCCCAAGAAAGAAGACATTGCTGTTGATAGAGTGACAACAAATCACGGGAAGAAGAATTCTCATAAGGACCAAATGACACAGAGATGTGCAGCCAAGCAGCAAGACGTATACTCCCGAAGAAGAAGATGAAGAATGCAACAGAAAAAAAGGTGGGATGAGAAGACATTTCCACGACCTCTTTGAGAACAACAAAACCGAAAAATATCACAGAGGTGGTGACTTTGAGTGTGACTTGTCGAATGGACAAGATGCAAATACGAGGAGCGAGAATGCAACACTTGAGTGACACTGCAACTGACGTCATATTCGAAGTGACACATCATGCAGGATCTTGTGTGCCACATGCGATAGTAACGGTAGCTGAAGAGTTGTACTGACCGGGATTTTAAACTTTATACACACACACACACACACACACACACACACACACACACACACACACACACACACACGCATATATATATATATATATATATATATATATATATAATATATGTATGTATGTATGTATATGTATGCATGTATGTATATATATATATATATATATATATATATATATATATATTGTAAACTAGAAAGGCAGGACAGAAGGATCGGAAGGATCACCCGTGCAAAAATTTCCTCTCTCTCTCTCTCTCTCTCTCTCTCTCTCTCTCTCTCTCTCTCTCTCTCTCTCTCTCTCTCTCTCTCTCTCTCTCTCTCTCTCTCTCTCTCTCCTCTCTATCTCTCTCTCTCTCTCTCTCTCTCTCTCTCTCTCTCTCTCTCTCTCTCTCTCTCTCTCTCTCAATTTTAATGTGATCTTTAGTATATTGTAGTAAAAGTAATGGGATTTAACCTAAGCTCAACTATCGCTATAACATATCTAATGAAACTAGACGTTGTGTACCGCATTAAATATGTCCTTACTCCAACTTAGCTTCTGATCTTATACTGGGAAGTTATTAGCCGTTGTAAGGTGTACACACCTCAATGCTGGAGTGACTCCCCTTGCTCAGTACTCCAAAGGAAGTTAAAGACCATTACTTGCTTTGTCAAGAACGAAAAAGGCAAGAACTGGTTTACCAAAAGAGTGGTTAACAAATAGGTTAGATTTAGTAACCATGTCGTGAGCGCTGAAACAATCAGTTGTTTTAAAAGAAGTTGAGGCAATTTTATGGATAGGGATGACAGATGGTAAGGGACATGGAACTCTCTAGAGTGAGCCTTATGGTCCCTTGCGGTCTCCTCCATTATTATGTTCTTATGGTCTTCTTTTATTACTGACAAGTTTCATCCTTCTGTAATATTCCATTTTTCTTCTTCTTTCTATTCCTATTTTCATGGTATCTATACTTCAGGACTCGGTAGCTGTGTGTCTCCCTTCCTTAGGGGATGACACAGTACTAGATTTCTTGAAACATCCAACATTTCTTATGTGCTCTTGTTTATTTATCTATCTGTTTCTAGAGTCGACAAGTGTGCTCTGTCTTCTCTTCTACTGGGAGCTTTTGAAACTCTTCCAAGATGTTTTTCTACCCATGATTTGGGTTTTCTGAAAGTGAATCTTAAGAGGCTTAAATTACTATAACACTTGATGGGGATGGTGGTGATGATGACAATGGTGATAGTGGTGATAGTGATGGTGATAGTGATGGTGATAGTGTTGATAGTAATGGTGATGATGGCGGTGATAGTGATGGTGATTGTGTTGATAGTAATGGTGATGATGATGGTGATAGTGATGATGGTGATAGTGATGATACTGATAGTGATGGTGATAGTGATGATAATGATAGTGATGGTGATTATGGTGATAGTAATGGTGGTGCTGGTGGAGACGAAGAGAAATAGTTCCTGAATAAAGAGTTATAGTTTGACGAGATCAACACGGGGTGAAAGGGGACAAGGCTGCGTCGACTACAAATTACAACGACAGTAACCCAACCGAAGACGAAGACACCCCATCCCCGGTAATATTAAAATTTCCTCCCGAAAGACTACAATCAACCCTGCTCTTGGCGCAACGGAAGTTGATTTCCTTTCGACGCAAAGTCGCCTCAGAGTTCGACGCATTACGACGGACCCGGCGATCCATCAAACCGAAGACCGTAATGATGTCTTAAGACTCAAATTACCTTTTTTCTCTCGAAATCCGAGTTAACCTCATCCTTCGAGAAGACCCTTGATTAGTCTGAAGACTTTGTTCAAGTGTTACTTTGCGGAGATTGGTTCATTGTACTGGGACATTTATTTGCCTTGATTCTAGAATCCAATGAGTGTTGATAGCCCCTAGTCAAAATTTATATTGTCTAGTCAGAATTGACATTAACTAGTCAAATTTAATATTGTCTAGTAAATGTTGACGTCTAGTCAGAGTTAAAATTGTATAGTTAAAGCTGATATTGCCTAGTCAGGGTTGATATTGTCCAGTCAAAGTTGACATTGTGAAGTCGAAGTGGTTCTCACCTAGATTCCTCTTTTAACTGATGCTTGTATAATTCTGCTTACCATTTTCCATAGAGTGACCCCAACACTAAATGAGATCATTAAGCATCCATTAGCGACCACTAGTTTTCGGTTCGTCTCTACAGTTATAATAATCGAGACATGTCGGGAATATATATATGTATATACATATATATATATATATGTATATATATATATATATGTGTGTGTGTGTGTGTGTGTGTGTATGACGTAAGTGGAGTAGAAAACACAGGAGTCTTAGTCTGAGTTTATTACTTTGAAAAAGGATACTTGCGAACCTAGTCAGGAATAAACTCAGACTAAGACTCCCGTGTTTCCTACACTTACGTCAACCTGTCAGGAATAAACTCAGACTAAGACTCCCGTGTTTCCTACACTTACGTCAACCTGTCAGAATGTCTCAACACACACACACACACACACACACACACACACACACACACACACACACACACACACACACACACACACACACACACACACACACACACACACATATATATATATATATACATATATACATATATATGCAAGTAGATTTGAATGTGACATCATTTTGATAATGATTCATCTTCTTAATATTTTCGATTTTTATGATAAGGATTTTTCCTATTGGAAGATGAGCACGAACAAGATTTCCGTAGTACACCATTTATTAAATCAAAGAGAGAAATCTTCAGGATTGACGTAATTATGTAATGCTAAACAAAAATATTGGTACAGTTTTGACAAATAAACATGTAAATAACAAAATGAAAAGGTATAACAAATGTATAGAATAGTAAGATAAACACGAGTGGTGTCATGTCTAGGAGGAAAGTACAAGTGGTAGGTGAAGGAGAGTTTTTTTTATACACGAATCGCTGCCCGTGTACATATTATATATATATATATAAATATATATATATATATATATATATATATATATATATATATGTATATGTATCACTTGGTGCATTCAGGAAGTGTCATGTGAATTTCTGAACCAATGTTGAGTAATGGGGCTTGAGCTCTCAGTAACAAAAGTAAAGTAATATTGGACACGGTTGTTACAAGCAATACGACTAACATTTGTACCACCAATACCACGAACACCAATACCGACACAAACTTAAACAATATCATCAACACCACCAACACCACCACCATCACCACCACTTATTTTTAACACTTATCAATATCGCCCTGCTTTGGGTGACGTCTCTCTAGTTTTTATGGTTTCCATCATCATCATTTTCATTACGCGCAGACACATCATCATCATAATTGTCATCAACATCCTCTTCCTCCTCTGCGTCGTTCATCAAACACGAACAATAATTACTGCTTGCTGGGATGGAGCTGACTGGGCTTCTCACATTCAGCACAGCGGGGGAGGAAAGGGCTTGGGGGAGAAGGTAAGGGGGAAGGGAGGAAAAAGAAGGGGAGGGAAGGGGAGTGAAAAGGAAGGGCAGGGAAAGTGGGGGAAGGAAAGGGGTTTTGTTGTAGGGAAGGATAGGGAAGGGAAAACTTCCGGAGTGGAGGAGAGTGAAAGGAGGAGAGGGAGAGGAGGAGAGGGAAAGGAAGAGAGGGAAAGGAGGAGAGGGAGAAGAGGAAAAGAAAGGAGGAGAGAGAATGGAGTAGAGGAAAAGAGGAGTGGGAAAGGAAGAGAGGGGAAAGGAGAATGAAAGGAGGAGAGGGAAAGTAGGATAGGGAAAGGAAGAGAGGGAAAAAGAAGAGGAAAAAAGGAGAGGGAAAGGAGGAGAGAGAAAGAAAGAGAGGGAAAGGAGAAGAGAGAAAGGAGGAGAGGGAAAGGGGGTTAGGGAAAAGAAGAGAGGGAAAAGAGGGGAACAGGAGGAGAGGGAAAGGAATTGAGGGAGAGAAGGAGAAGAAAAGATGAAATGGAAAGGAGATGGAATGACAAGGAAGGGGAAGGAGGAGAAGAAAAGAGGCGAAGGAAAATAGGAGAAGAAAAGGGGAAAGAAGGTGAAGGAATAATGAGGAAGGGCAAGGGGGAGAGGGAAAGGTGAAGAGGGAAAGGAAGAGAGGGAAGGAAGGAGGAAAAAGCAGGAGAGGAAGGAGAGGGAATGAAGAGGAAGGGGAAGAGTTGAAAGGAGAAAGAAGAGGAAATTTAGGAATGAAGGAAGAGGGGTGGAGTAGGAAAGAGAGGAGGTGGGAGGAAAGGAGGAGGAAAGGAGGACGAGAAGGAAGGGGTGGAAATGGAAGATAAGGAAATGAAGAAGAAGTAAGCGGTGGGAGAGAAAGATAGGAAGGGGAACAAGTAAAAATCCCAAACTAGATCAGTTGGTAGTCAACAATAATAAGATAGGAACAAGTTGTGATTTGATCTAACTTTAAGGACTTAGCTACCCTATAGTTATGGTCAGCGTCGACTTAAAGATACAATGACAGCTTCAAGTAAAATTTGAGGGTAATATAGACCTTACTTGCAACTTAGTCGTAATTTTCGTTATGTGTGTGAGCTGAGCGTGACTTTAGTGTGACTCAGTGTGATTTGAACGTGACTTGAGCCCCATTTCCATTGAGGTTATGTTCAACCTCTTCACTGCAGTGTTGATCTCTAAATAGTTTATTATGTCCGACACCAAACTTTTTTTTTTCCATTAGAAGGACGTCACCATAAAGATTTGCCACGTAATAGATAATATTCAATTGGATTGTTATTGTAGCCCTAGTGGGAAACAAATGTCTGTTGCAGACAAAAGTAACGTTTTTACATTTTTTATGAACAAATACATCGTTTTATTCTTCAGGTTTGGAGTTCAAATTTCTGTTATCGTGTAATGTCCCTGGTATTGAAATCTGGTTATGACCCTTATCGTATGTACATGCTCGGTGAAACGATTTTAACTTTGTGTAATAGTGTACAACAGTGTGTCGCATTGTGCTTGTAACTGCCCTTATGATAATAAAGTCTCTAATTTAATCCCAATCTTTAGCCATCAAACAACATTAGTTTAGATTAGTTTAACGATCAAATTATGGTATGGACCATAATACATTATACAACTTTCTTAAGATTAGTATGGGCCAGCATGCAAGTAAATGTACAAACTATACCATACATCGTTACTCGAAGATGGATATCCTCAATTTGTTACAGTGTACATATACTACACGGGGATTGATGATCTAGATTAGACACTGACTAAAACCTCTAAGAGACACAAGCCTACGGGAGGACGATTTGTATTCGAAAGAGAGTGATGGAAGGCATGCGAACTCCGAGGTCGTCGCCACATGAAGTGAAGACAAAAGCTTCGGCCGTAGGCAGGACGAATTCTAGGGAAGATTTACATAAGAACATAAAAATAGAGACTGCAAGAGACCATAAATCCTACACTAGGTAGTTACATGCCCCTTACCACCTGCCATCCCTATCCATAAAGTTATGTAATCTTACTCAAAACAAACAATCGTTTCAGCGATCACTACATGGTTACTAAGTCTATTCCGTTCATTAACTACTTTGTTGGTAAACCATTTCTTGCCTATTTCCTTCATAACAGTTCTATACAATCATGTGAACGTGTACCACGTCAAGTTCAGAAGTTCAAGAATATAGAAACTAGGACTCCACGTTTTTAGTCTATGCTTAGAATGACGTCTCGTGTCGTGAATATATATTGGAAATGTTTTGGTCGTGTGGTTTTGATTTAGTAAGATATGCCTCATGAAGCACACTAACTTTTGTAATCATTTCTTATTCAGGCGAGTTTTTATTATCATCATAAATGTGTATGTGTGTGTGCGTTTGTGTGTGTGTATGTGTATGTGCGTGTGTGTGTGTATGTGTGTATGTGTGTGCGTGTATGTGTATGTGTGTGTATTAGTATGTAGATTTATGTATGCATATATATAATATATATATATATGTATATATATATATATATATATATATATATTACAGGTGGTTTCCAGTCTTTTCTACTCCAACAGTGGTTTCTACGTTATATATATATATATATATATATATATATATATATATATATATATATATATGTGTGTGTGTGTGTGTGAATGAATGAGTGAACGAGTGAGTGAGAATGTGTGTGCCTTTGTGGGCAGTCTCCCCTCCTTTCTTAAGTTTATACATGAAACCCTATTCCCCATCTATAATTAAACTAACTAAAACAACATACATATAAAACAAAATTAAATATAATCTAGAGATTAAGCAATATAGTTCCGTCCCCTTCTACTCAGAGGGCATATAATGAAGTAAATAATATTCTCTTGTTGGAAGGGAACTCACAGAGCATGGAGCAAATCTGAAGTAGTCTCAGTATGTATATAAAAAATCTCACGTTCTCTAAAATAATAAAATTTTAACATTTTATTAATAGAGCGGTAAAATTCATTTTGTCAACTCATTGGTGTTTTTTAGTCTTTTCATAGACGACAAGATAAAAAAAAGTGAGAAAAGTTTTGTTTGTCTTTCATTTTGTTGATATTGAACGAGGGCCAAAAGCCAAGCCCCCTGCAAAGCATGGACTAGCGCAGCCGGTGGCTCGTATATTAGACTTTTTTATATTTTGACGCTCATATATCCTATCAGGAGTACTCTGTATAGGAAGATTAGAGTAGAAGGGTAGAATGTCATTAGTTCCTCTTTCTAATTAATCTAAATTTAACTAAGCACCCAGTGGAGTTTGCCGTTTAATTGCTCTAATTAAGGTACATTTGAAAACATACTAATGGATCGTCGTGATTTTTTTTTATAATTTGATACTATATGCCTTGAATTAAGCTACATTGATGTTTGACTATTTTTTACTATGGACGGTTTGACTTTGTGGTAAACTGATTCAACCAGGAGTTATACTTTATGTAATTTATTTATTTTTTTCATTCTATATTTTTCTGTAACGATGAAAGAATTTGTTCAATAGTAATATGAATCGCGGGATAAAAAGATTAATATTATAAAGATAGTTGCAGTTCATTTGACTGCCGAGCGTACTAAAAGATGATACATAGATTAATAGAAAATTCTTTTTGAAGATACTCCTAATGTCCAGCACTACAATTTCTTACGAAAGTTATACTAAAACAGTGATCATGAATTATGAGTTATGAGCCCCCTTGAGGGGTCGTGCCCCCCCTCCCCCCCACATTGGGGACATTTGGAGTGCAAGTCACATTGGACTGCCTAAAGTAAACTTTTATAATGGTGTACATAAGGTTATGCTACTGCTCAATAAATGCATAACCCGGTCATGACATTTAAGATATACATTCTGTGTTCAAAAGTTTCTTGTATAGATTTATATGTCGAAGTACTACTACTACTAGTGTGTATGGTCTGTATACATACATACATGCGCCATACGTATGGTTTATGGTACGATTCTTCACATTTGAGCAATTTGTATGCAAAATTACATGTATTGTTAACCAACTCGCCCGTGGGATTTTAGAGAACACGACCAGTTTAGTGACATCGTACGATTGGCGTGCTGTTGTTTTGGTTCATGATATTGTCCAAAAATTCTAAACTGAAACTTTGAAAAAAATTCAATGGCAGATTGTTCAAAGATTCTAGGGCAGGCGTGTAAAAACTTGAGGGAATTTATTGAACCATTTTTGCTCAATTTTTTTTCGGTAAAAAGTCAGATCGATCATTACTACAGAAAGAAAAAACAAACAATATCTTTGTTCATATATAAGATTACCATCTCTGACTTCATCCTCTTAGGAAGATCTACACAGTTAACCGCCACAGACTTAGTGAAGTGGATAGACAATTCCCACTGGGGCCTTCGCAAGCCGTCCAATACTCTTACCGGGGAATGGTAATGTCCAGTAATTTCTGTACAATTACCGAAGCCAGCGCCACCTGGGTGTCAAAGCGAACAACCCTCAAAGCGTGAAGAGGCCCCGGGTTTGTGTGAAGTAGTTTATGTATCAGTAAGCGAGGACTCTGCGCGCGGAGTGTTTATGCTAATGGGAGTGAAATTAACTTGACCAAGGATGGGAATGTGGTGACGTTTTGGTTAGGCAGGGGGCTCTGTGTTGGGACGTTCACAGTTGAGATGTTTTGAGTTTGTACTGTCAAAAAGGACAGCCAGGCGTTTGGTCGCCAGAAGATTGTTTCTGATTTTGTTATGGTTTGTTTGAATCAAGGTTCATTAACACACATTATTTAACTAAACGAGAAGCCGGGAGCGTCTTTAGGGTGAATAAAAAGCAAACATATATTGACCGAGAACTCAGATATTTGGTATTCCACCAGAAGGTAACATTGATTTCTTGTTTTATATATTTTTTTCTTTTTTCTTTTTCTATTGTTTCTTTTTTTACGCGGCTGATTTACCTTACTGAACTCTTGTAAATGTCATTAAGACAATCGAGGATCAACTTCAAGTTTATGGAATTTCTTGCAAATGAAGTTTTGACACATATGGAAATAAGCAGTTGTATTGTGCTTGATGGGAAATACGCACAATAGGATTATCTTTTTGGCACGTATAGAAAATTGAAGGAAAATTTGTTTGAAAAGTACAAAAAAGCTTCACACACACACGCACACACACACACACACACACACACACACACACACACACACACACACACACACACACACACACACACACACACACACACACACACACACACACACACATTATAGCTATCTATCTATATGTGTGTGAATGTATATATATATATATATATATATATATATATATATGTATATATAATGTACTTCCACAAGCATAATGATTGTGTATGTGAAGATAAACCTGTCAGTATATATGCTTATGCATCATAGAATCAGCATGAACTGATGCATGTGTGTGTGCATGCGTGCGTGCGTGTATGTGTGTGCGCGTGCGTGTCAGTGAAGGAAAAAGGGGCGTGTCCAGGAGCAAGATGATAAACAACATCCGGTGGAATATGGAAAGGAGGTGGATGTGCGTTCGTATGTAGGGGGACAGATAATGTTATCTCCCTATCCACCCTTATGCTTATAAATTTGCTTAACTATCCCCTTATCTATCTTATCATCTATTCGTGCATCTGTTTATCGTTGTATCAGATAAGAAACACATACTTATACATGTATAGACACACAGATATATGTTCCGGCCCCAGGGTGCACCCGCATGTATACACGCGCGCGTACACGCGTACACACACACACACACACACACACACACACACACACACACACACACACACACACACACACACACACACACACACACACACACATATGCACACGCACGCATACGCACACCCGCACACACACATACTGTATGTACACATGTACACATGCATGTACACATACACAATGTTCCCTGGAGCATCTTACTAGTCCTCTATCAAGACTCATGATAGTGAACTATGTCGCGGGTAAGCGCCTCCTTGCGTTT
>NC_134803.1:42541798-42551798 GCF_046742065.1 Oratosquilla oratoria | reverse complement strand
GTTGAGGAAATGGAGTTGAAGGAAGTGGAGTCGGAAGAGGTAGATCGGAAGAAGTCGGAGGAAATGGAGTTGGAAGAAGTGGAACAGGAGGAAGTGGAGTGGGAGGAAGTGGGCTCGGAAGAAGAGGATTATGAAGAAGTGGATTTGGAGGAAGTGGATTTGGAGGAAGTGGATTTGGAGGAAGTGGCGGTGGAGGAAGTGGAGGTGGAGGAAGTGGAGTCGGAAGAAGTGGGGTCGGAAGAAGTGGAGTTGGAAGAAATGGAGTTGGAGGAAGTTGGGTCAGAGGAAATGGGAGTGGAGGAACTGGAGATTGAGTAAGTGGAGGTGGAGGAAGTGGAAGTGGAAGAAGTAGAGATGGAGGAAGTGAAGATAGAGTTAGAAGAAGTAATTTTGGAGGAAGTAAATTCAAAGGGAAGTTGAGACGGAGTCAGTGGAGTTGGTGGAAATGGATGTAGAGAGTGCCCGGTGGATGGACAGATAGATGGGTAAGTGGATATATGGACAGTCACGCTGGCCCTAAAGATTCGTCGGGAGACAAGCGTACATGGACTGCAATCGGGGCACGGGATCTTAATACACTTATAGTCCCACAATCACATCATGCGATCTAACACTCTACATAAACAATTCAAGTCGTTTTGCGCGATGCGTGAGGGTTGAGCTTAATCAAACACGACGTGAAATTAGTACACGTCGATTGAGACGTTGTGGATGTAATTCAGAATGTTTAATTACCTTACCACGTGAAGTCAATGACAAAGAAAAATAAAAGAAAAAGAGTGTAACTCAATATAAATATGAAGAATTGTGGATAAAGAATATGATCCGAAGTAATGATCTCGGTATATAGGATCCAGTTGCATCAGCAAAGGTAATGCGTTATTACAAAGGATTTGAATCAAAGTGGCAATCTCATTATGTGGGGTTCAGTCTGGTTATATGGGATCTAATCTCAATATAAAGGGATTAATGCTTCATCTCTTAAGATCCAATGCTTCATCTGGTTAAAACGTCATATTAGTTAATGCTACGAACTTGATCTCCCCTTTGCAAGTAGGGCAAAGATGACTGTTTTGTCCACAGCTGAGTACTTTATGGTTTGGGTTTTGGGTTCCCTTTTCAGCTGTATAAGATTATTTGGTTTTAGCCACAATACGATATTTAGAAATGTTCGCTCGGGATGTTTAGTTTAAATTCATCTGTATTTTCTCCTATATTTTCTTTCATTTTAATTTTCATTAACTTGATAATTAACTAATTATTTTTTCATTTATTGATTTATTTCAGTAATTATTAATTTATTTATTTTGTATCTATCTATTTACTTGTTCATTTATTCATTAATTCGTTTACACATTCATTCATTTATTCATTTACCGATTTATTTATTTATTCATTTATAATAAACAAGCCTCAAGTTAGTCTGGACATAGTGTATATGCATCAGATTCCACGTAGACCCCACTCTGAGCCAAAATCCCCATATGGTCAGACGTCTCATATATTTTGTAAAATGACATACCCAGCAGACACATCCGCTACGTCATGGCATCTGTTTATTTTCTCGTATAGCCCATGCTTATGAATTACTATTCCTTAGCTTTATGTATGTACATTTTCTGACTTGTTTGTGTAGTTCAGAACCCGTTAAACCAGTCGCCAAGTGCACTGAACTAGTCAGTACTAAATTAGTATATAGATAGTGTATAGATAGTATATATATAGATGAGATCAACCATACCAACATTCATCTGTTTATTGAACCCAAGAGATCTTAACTCGTTTTCTCATATAGCCCATGCTTATGAATCTCTGTTCCTCATCCACATGTATGTACACTTTCTAACGTGTTTATCTAACTCAGAAATGTAATAAAACCAGTCACCAAGTATATCAGACTAGTTAGTACTAAACTAGTATATCGATACTGATGAGACACCAACCATGCTAACATTCATCAAATTAACTAGATCCTCAACCATTTCCAAGTCATTTTAGAAATGTTATTTCCAACCCGAGTCGATCTTATGCAGATTACCAAGTCAAACACTTAACCACCAAATACAAATGTCCCTAGTGGATTAAATGTTTGCACAAGCTGCTAATGTAATGGAGGACTTTAGAAATCTATTCAAAATTTTGGTTTATTTATTTATCTATTATATTTATTTACTTTATTTATTTGTTATATATATATATATACTACATATATATAAATATATATTACTTATATATATATACACATATATATATATATATATATACATATATATGAACAGTCATAATACAAAGAGGACTGTTGAGATATTATCCCAATTCAATATGGATGAAAAACAGAAAACCTCATTTGGTTGGACAATTCTTACTCGCTAGAATCAACCGTGTTCCTCTAGAAACTCTGTGCGCTGGTGGCGTAATCGGAAACATATTGGTCTTGCATTTGTTTAGTTTTAGGTTTGAATCCCGCACTCCTCTCCGATTCCCAGTAGTGACTGCAATTACCTGCCCTAACAGTCCAAGCGCATAATAGGGCAAAGGGGACGGCTTCGGCCGCAGCTACGCGCCTCCCGGCATAGGCCCCCCACTCCTCCCGTGTGGAGGACCTTGCATTCACTAAACATAAACTCACCATCCCACTCCCACGAAGTAGGAAGTGAGAAACCCCTGGTGGGACAAGCCCTATTTTTTATCGTATTTCATTTTATTTTATTTTACACACACACACACACACACACACACACACACACACACACACACACACACACACACACACACACACACACACACACATATATATATATATATATATATATATATATATATATATATATAATTTTTTTTTCTTTTTTTTTTTTTTACCGATGTTTGGGGCACCTCCCCGCCAGGCCAGGACTGTCGGGAACCAGCACAGGAAGCCCGCAACAGATCTCGGGAATCGAACTCAGGACCACCTGCTCATAAGTTCGGCACACTATCCCTTGATCTACCGCGCGGCCCTCACCAGGCATGAGTTGGCAAATTGGTCAACAGTGTCTTCAGCCAACAGACGCTCTCAACCAAGAGGAAAACGTGTGGTCTTCTATAAAGCACACTTGTTCTTCTGAATCAACATGGATAGCCGGTGTCCAGCTTAGCCATCGACCAGGCTGAGGGAACACGCATGAGCGACTGTGAGTCAGATATATTGCGAGACAGATCCTTCATGCTCGGTCAAGCACTACTGGAAGTACTTCAGGACTTCTGGCGTGGCTAGTGTCCACAAAGGCTTTTCTTTTCCTTTTTTTCATTTTTTTTTCATTTTCTATTTTCCTTTTTCTTTTGTTTTGTTGTATTTTTTCAGGACTTTTGACATAGCTAGTGTTCACTAAGGCTTTTCTTTTCTTTTTTTAATTTTTAATTTTATTTTGTTTTGTTGTATTTTCTCAGGATTTTTTGCGTGGTTAATGTCCACAAAAGCTTTTCTTTTCCTTTTTATTATTTTTTTTTATCTTCATTTTTCTTTTGTTTTGTTGTATTTTTTTCAGGACTTCTGGCGTGGCTAGTGTTCACTAAGGCTTTATTTTTAGCTTTTTCATTTTTTTTCAAGACTTCTGGCAGGCTAGTGTCCACAAAGGCTTTTCTTTTTGCTTATTATTTATTTATTTTTCCTTTTTTATTTTGTTTTATTGTCTTTTTTCATGACTTTTGGCGTGGCTAGTATCCACAAAGGCTTATTTGTTCCTTTTCAAATTTTTAATCTTCTTTTTTCTTTTGTTTTGTTGTATTTTTTTCAGAATTTTTGGCGTGGCTAGTGTTCACTAAGGCTTTTCTTTTCTTTTTTCTTTTTCTTTTTTATTTTCCTTTTTCTTTTGTTTTGTTGTATTTTATTTTCAGGATTGTTGGCGTAGCTAGTGTCCACAAAGGCTCTTCTTTTCCTTTGTAATTGTTTTTATTTTTATTTTTATTTTGTTTTATTGTCTTTAGGACTTTTGACGTGGCTAGTGTCCACAAAGGCTTTTCTTTTCCTTTGTAATTATTTTTATTTTTATTTTTATTTTGTTTGATTGTCTTTAGGACTTTTGACGTGGCTAGTGTCCACAAAGGCTTTTCTTTTCCTTTTTAATTGTTTTTATATTCCTTTTTCTTTCGTTTTATTGCCTTTACTTCAGAACTTTTGGCGAGGTTAGTATTCACTAAGGCTTTTCTCTTCGCTTTTTAACTTTTCTTATTCTTAACTTTTCTTATTCTTATTTTGTTTTATTGCCTTTTTTCTTTTCTTTTCTTTTTTCTTTTCCTTTCTTTTCTCTTCTCTACTCGTCTCTTCTTTTATCTTCTCTTCTTTTCTCTTTTCTTCACTTTTCTCTTTTTTTTTCTTTTTTCCTCCTTTCCATGTATTTGAATTTTATGGCTACCTAATATAGAGAAATTGACTACCCAGATCTCGGTTAGAGTTGTAGATAAAATAAGAAACTTTAGACAATAACAACAAAAATAAAAAGGATTACAACGACAACTGTAACAACAACTACAACATCAAAATCAACAACAACGACAGCAAACAAAAACAACGCCAGAATCAACAACAACAACAACAGCAGCAGCAGCAACAATAGCAGCAGCAGCAACAACAACAACAACAACAACAACAACAACAACAACAACAACAACAACAACAACAACAACAACAACAACAACAACAACAACAACAACAACATGTAAACAAGAACAAACCACAAGACATCAACATAGAAAAACAACCAACCATCTTATAATAAACCGACCATTATTATTATCATTTCTATGACTAACATGTAGAAAAAAATAACAGAATTAAACGAAGATATCTCTGTAGAGCTTTGCATTTCAATGGCGACCTCCAAGCAGGAAAGCTGAATATATCACCCGAAGATTTATTTCCCACTTTCTGGAACAATAGCTCACATTTTCTTCAACCTCCCCCAGGGTCTCATGTTCCTTAATATGGCGAGATCGGATTAAGACGAAGTTTTATTGTGCCCAGGTCGAATTATGCCTTTATATATGACATTTCCATAAGGTCCCCGCCGTCTCTGTTTTCTCTTTGCGTGGGATTTTCCTCTTTGAGTTCACGATTGAGAGAAATTGTCTGGAAATGAATAAATCAAATTATTTCCGGTTATACTTGAGTGAAACGTCTTACATGTGTGACTATAATGTTTTGTTATTAATTCAATAATTTATTTTTCATAAAAGAAATGTATTTTTTGTCCTATTTCTTTCTTTGATTTCTGCCTTCACTGCCTCAAAATAATTATAATTTAATGAATTTCGGTTTTAGAGTACTTTTGAATAAAGGATCTAAAAATGGGCACGTGAATGCGATTGCGGTGTTGGACGTGGGAGAGGAGTTTCTCCTTAAAACTTGTTTCGGAAGCCCATCAGCACCTCTCAGTTCCAAACACACAAATGCATATATGAGCTATGCTCTCTCTTCCGGGAGGGAAAAAGCTATCGATCACAAGTCCAACACGTGGTCCAAGACCATGATGAATCACACACAAGCACACACACACACACACACACACACACACACACACACACACACACACACACACACACACACACACACACACACACACACACACACACACACACACACACACGGTTGGTAGAGCGCTGGACTGGGAAGTACGGTGGTGCTCGCAGTACCCAGTTCGAATCCTGCCCAGAGCCTAAATTATTTCGGTATCGCTGTGCTTCGGGTCGTTACTCTGACTCTCGTGGGCGAGGAGTTGGGTGTATGTGTGCGTGAAAGGTCATAGCATTACCCATAGATCGGTCATATGAGCTCTGAGCTCTCTTCCGGGAGGGAAATAGCTGTCGATCACGAGTCCAACACGTGATCCAAAGACCAAGGTGAACACACACACACACACACACACACACACACACACACACACACACACTATATATATATATATATATATACATGTATATATAAATTTATATATATACATTTATATATATATATGTATATATGTATATATATATATATATATATATATATATACACACATCTTACTTTAATAGTTTGACTTTCATATTTGAAAACTGATATCAAACCTGAGAAACATGTGCACCCTACAGGTTTCTGTGGAGTGAGGGAAGGGTGAGGGTGGGGGTGATGGGTGGGTGTTTGCGTGGGGGGCTAGAACCTGTGTGGGTACCGAGGGCGCCCCATGGATCTGATGAATCTTTTTGGTCTCTTTCCGCAAGACTAAGCTTGGCGAGAATAATCACAGAGTTTCTTCGCGCGAAAATCACATATTTTTTTCTTCTAGGGGGTGGGGGGAAGGGGGAGGAGGAGGATAGGGGGGACGGGGGAAGGGGGGAGGGAGTAAAGGATTTGAATATTTGGTGTTTACATCTGCAGGTGCAGAGGACGACGACAGAGACGAGATCGATTTTCCGAAAGAGGAACCAAGTCTTCTTCAAGAACGGTCCTCCGGGTGGTCTACCAGAAGCTTCTGTAGTCAAAAAAAAAAAAAAAAAAAAAAAGAAAAATAAAAGAAAAAAAAATCCTAATACATCTCATAACGGGAGTCTAACATCGAGGTCGAGCTCGAGGTAGGTAGTGTCGAGGGCTGCCAACCTGGGGAGACCGAGGAATGATCAATTCAGCACGATATGGACCCCCCCTCCTCCAGGGAATCGGCCAACCTTGGCAAGGGCTGTCCAATATATCATAGGCATTAAACACACTCCATGATAACAATGGATGCCAAATATTTTCACTTTAACGGAAAAAATATTTGCATAATTTTCATTTTATTTCTGAGGTGTATATTGCTTCATGGGAAAATGGTCCTTATGTGTGTGGCGTGTGTCCCACGGAGAAATATATGTTCCTGATACACATCACGCACGTTTCGGTAAATTTATAACATTCGTCATTGGTTCAAGACCGGTCGGACAATTAAAGAATATAAACACAAGAATGTACGAAGTCATAGCTACGCATCTATCCTCCCCACACACAAAAGGAGAAGAGAGAGAGAGAGAGAGCACATGAGAACTAGAGCGAGAGCGAGAACTAGAGCGAAAGCGAGAACTAGAGCGAGAGCGAGAGAGACATGAGAACTAGAGCGAGAGAAAGAGAGAGAGAGAGAGAAAGAGAGAGATGAGAACTAGAGCGAGAGAAAGAGAACTAATGCACAAAAACAAGAGAGAGAAGACCATAGAACTAAAGCAAAAGAGAGAAATAGAGAGCAAAATCCTAAAGAGAGCGAGAGAGCAAGAGCGAGTGAAAGAGCGAGATAGAGAGCAAGTGAGAGACCAAGTGAGTAAATGAACGTGTGAGAGAGTGAGCTAGTGTATTAGAGAGAAAAAGAGAGATAGAGAGAGAGAGAAAGAAAGAGAGCGATAGAGAGCACACACGTGCACAAAATCAAACACAGAGTAACACACAATTCTATTAATCAATATTTTTCTATTAATGATATATTTTAATCTAATTTCATTTTTAGTCCTCCCTCGCAACAGCTCTTATATATTTTCCTTCTATAGCTTTGTTTTAGTCAAAGATGCATTTCATTCTCTGTTATTTATGTCTTCTCTGGATCAAGATCTTAGTTACATGTTATTTATGGGCCATTCTCTTGATTTTATTTTTTATTTGCTCTTTTTCAAACGTGTAGCTCTCTTCATTCTCAGTTGGTTACCTCTCGTGTGCATTAAACTTTATTTACCGTCTCAGATTCTAATAATAGATTTTCTTAAGTTTATGTACAGGTTCTGAAATCATTAGTCATCTGACATCTTTAATAATATTATGAACTATGCAGTCTTCTATTGGATTCCTCTTTTGTTAGGATCAACTGTAATAAACGGGTACAGAGAGAGAAGTTTGCAGGAGTTACGTGGCAGAGGTTGTCGCAGGCGCTCGACTCATGGAAGAGGTTGGGGGAGGTTTTTGTTCATCAGTGGGCTTTAGATCATTGATTGGTTGATTGAATGGATGATTGATTGATTGATTAGTTGACTGATTGATTGGTTGGTTGTTTGGTTGATTGATTCATTGATTGATTAGGTGAATGTGTGAGTGAGAGATTGATTGAATGGTTGATTGACTGATTGAGTGATGGAATTGATGGATTGATTGATACATAGCTAGTATCCCTACTAAAGTTGTCATAGGAGTTCCGTGGGACTTAGGATTTTGTATCCCAAGATTTTATTTATTTATTTATTTATTTTTATCTATTTATTCATGTTTTTGTTTATCTATTTGCTTATTTATTTATATATTTATTCGTTAGTTTTTACTGATAGGCTTTTCTTGCTTATACATATTTATGGCTCCTCATATCCATTATTAGAAAAAAATATATTATGTATACATTTATCTTAGAATATACGTGCATTGCCTCTGTATTACATAATGTAATATGAGGATGATATAAATCCCAAAACTCAAATTCATTTTAGTTGTGGTACTTTTGCGGTCATTAAGTAACTTCATCTTTCACATCAGCTGCCCCTCCCCCCTCCCTCCTCCCCCAAAGAAATTTGACAAGGCCCTTAGGAAGGAGGAGGAGGAAAAAGAAGAAGAGGATGAGGATAGGAGGAGGAGGAGGAGGAGTAGGAGAAAGAAGATGAAGAGGATAAGAGGAGGAGGTGGGAGAGGGGAAGAGGAGGAGAAGAAGGAAGAGGATAGGAGGAGAAGGAGGAGGAGAAGAAGGAGGAGGAGGAGGAGAAGGTGAATCAGGCGAAAAAAGAGGAGCCGAGAGGGAAAAGAGGAGAAGAGAAAGAGGAGAAGGAGGAGGAGAAAGAGGACGAAAAAGCGGAGAAGGAGGAGGAAGAAGAGGAGGAAAAAGAGGATGAGGAGAAAGAGGATGAGAAAGAGGAAGAAGAGAAAGAGGAGGAGAAACAGGAAGAAGAGAAAGACGAGGAGGAAGAGGAAGAGGAGGAAGAGAAGGAGGAGAGGGAGAGAGAGGACCCTAACACCGCTGTCGTAAAAATGGTGAAAACATTGCATCTCCACTCTTCTCGCCGCAATTCATTTTCTTCACTTGACAGCCTCTAATGAACCGGGTTTGGCCTCGAATATGGCAAGTCCATATGGAGTTTATAGCGCTACCAACTGATTCTTAACTCATAATCCATCACAACCTGTCTGCTATAATTAGCGAAAGTCTGTCAATCACTCAGGCGTGTGTGTGTGTGTGTGTGTGTGTGTGTGTGTGTGTGTGTGTGTGTGTGTGTGTGTGTGTGTGCGTGTGTGTGTGTGTGTGCGTGTGTGTGTGTGTACAATACTGTCTGTCTGCTTGCTTATCTGTCTGTCTGCCTGTTTGTTTGTTCCTCTCTCCGTCTGCCTGTCTGTCTGGTCTTCCTGCATACCTGCCTGCTTACCTGTCTGTCTGCCTTTCTGTCTATTTGTATGTCTGTATATCTGTCTGCCTACATACCTGCCAGCCTACCTGTTTCCTGCCTTTCTGTCTGTCTGTCTGTCTGTCTACCTACCTACTTGTCTATCTACCTGTCTGTCTACCTTTCTGTCTGTCTGTGTGATACAACGCAAGTCAATCCTAGAAGAATTAACACTGAACCTATTGGAATAATTATTTTCCTCTTTTCCTCCCTTCTTTCCTTCCTTCCTTCCTTCCTTCCTTTCCTTATTCTTTTCTATGCTCCTTTCTCTATTCCTTTCCTTCTCTCCTTTCCTCTTTCCCTTCTTCCTTCCTTTCCATCTTTCCTCTTTGCCTTTTTCCCCCTTTCTCTTCTTTTCTTCCTTTCTTTCTCTCTCCTTTCCTCATTTCCTCTTTCCCTCATTCCTGCCCTTAATGTTCGTATTTTTGTGTTCGTCTTCCTCTCTTTTTCCTCTTCCCTTCTCTTTTCACAACCTCCTTCATTATCTTCACATCTTTTCTTCCTATTACAACAATTTCTCTTTTCCTCCTCCTCTTCCGCTTCGCTCTTACTCTTTCTCTTCCTCTCCTCCTCCCTTTCCTTTCCCTCCTCCTCTTCCTCCTTTTTTCTCTTC
>NC_134803.1:42509298-42531798 GCF_046742065.1 Oratosquilla oratoria | reverse complement strand
TGCGCCTCTCTATGATATAACATACGCGAAGACTTCACTTGACATGCATCTCATGGAAATTTCAGCCTTGGGTCTCCAGAGTCCAAAGGTCATTCTTGCATGGCCGCGTCTGCATCAGTCGCACGTCCGTTTTGCATGTAAGTCCAATTCTTGTATGGGAGTTCTTAGTGCAAGTGCGAGGTGCCGACTAGCGCAGACTGGCTAGCAGGAGTAACACATTACACACCAGGAGCACATGAACGGTACACCCGCGCCGCATGCGGCTCGCGGCTTGCGGCCAGCCGCATACGAGCCGCGGCTGAGGGGAGAATGTGATCAGTCAATTGTTGATGTTTGACAGGACCGTCAAGGAACCTGCGATACTTGGAGGCACCGAGGATGAGTTGTTTTTAATAATTTCATTATCCTTTTTTTATTTTTTTATACTAAATTCCTGAATTCTTTGCTACCTGAAGGAGGGAGGGAGGGAGGGGTGGTCACACAGGTGAATAAAATCGCATGGCGGCAGCCAATATGAAAAAATAGGACCGATTGTTAGGTAAGGGACTATTGGATAATGGCTACCAGTGGTGCCCTAAATATCTGTATAGAATAGTTTGTCTGTGAAAAAAATAATAATGAATAAAATAATCAATAACTGGTTCAATATGGTATTATATATGGTTGATTTGTCAATACGCTAGGTTGGCAACTTTTTTTTATAGGTATGTCTAGACTTTCAACTAAATTGATCTTTACTGCATCTCTCTGTAGGCACACAGGCAAATGCAAATCCATGACAGCTGAAATGCATGACTGAAATGTAGAAACCAACACTCTTAATTCTGGACATAGGCAAGTACGAACGCGCGAACGCACACACACACACACACACACACACACACACACACACACACACACACACACACACACACACACACACACACACACACACACACACACACACAGTGACTCACTGTAGTTGTAAAAAATAATAAGCAAAGTTCAAATTAATGAGTGTTTGAAGAAAACGTAAATAAACTGGCACTATTGTTTAAGTAGTAACTGAAAGCATCTAAGATATACAGTACATACAGTACATGCTATACAGTATATTGGTAGTCACTAATAAAGGAGCAATAAGTATTTGTTAGATAAAATCTATTTTAATTTGTCCAGAATCTATACTTACTTAACATGAACTTGTTTCCAAGAGGAGAACAAATGTTTACAGCATTCAATTTGTTCTTTATCAAGCCTGGAGAGGCAGAACAATTATGAACATATTTTGAACAAAGTTATTTTTTTTTTAGAAACCACATGAGGTTAAACCCAATTATATATTATCCAGGAGGTGCCAAGATAAGAGGGAGGGAAGAGTGTAGAGGGGAGTGGAGTATGTAGGATATGGAATGGGTGGGTGTGGCTTCTATGCCTTTTTCTTATGGCTACCTCCCGTGTAAAGGGGAAAAAAGCTTTTGGTATACGTATGTATATGTTATCACTGGAATGAGGATGCTTTGATTTGATAGAAAATAGATAAAATATTTTGCAAGAAACTCGTCAAAAAGGTAAAATATATATTGTTAGAAATACCATCTAACTACAGTGAGTTAGGTTAGCTTTTTTCTTTCTTTTTCTTTGTTCTTCCTGAATTGAACAATTTCTTACGTTACAGGGAAAAGTCATAATACAGTATTTCAGGTTCTATTTAAAGCTATAATCAAAGATCAATGAAACAAAAAAATAATGTTACCAAACATTATTTATTGTTATTAGAAATTCTTTTCCACGTCGAAGGAGAAAGGTCACAATACAATATTTAAGGCTATAATCAAAGATTAATGAAACAAAAAGTATACCAAACATCATTTATTGGTAATAGTAATTATTTTCTCTGCCAGAAGAAAAAAGTCACAGTACAATATTTTAGGCAATATTTAAGGATACAACTAATAATCAATGAAAAAAAGTATTATTACTAAAACATCTTTTACCATTATTAGTGATTATGCTTTCATTTGTCTTGTGCATCTATCCCGCATACGTTCAGTGTTTCAGGGACTTACCCCTATACCTGTTCTAGGGAACATTTTAGGGGAAAAAATGGATCTCACTAAGGGGGGAGGGGGTGTCTGGGCAGGGAAGAGCCCCCCTCTCCCCCCAAGTACTGTCAGTTTTAGACTCAAGCACTTATCATACAAGTAGTTTTATAGTCATATTTGAAGAAAATTGACAACAATAAGGGCGTTATTGAACTTATAGTGAGGTTCTTATTTATCTTTCATAGTATATTTTATGAAGACGTAAGGCTAAGTAATGTATAGAAAATAAAGACATTTTTAAGCTATTTCATTTTCAAGAGCGTGTTTTCATGTGACTATACTGTATATGTTCTGGGATCCGTTGAGTTGGTATGCGTACCGTAAAGTAGCAACGAGGTAGTTGACTCGCTGTTGAGCCCTTATGATGTTTTGAGAGGTTTTCCTTCAACTTGTGAGAACAGTTGCTGCTCTGAATGTTATGTTGATTGAGGATTTATTATGATAAATGTTATCGAATTTGACCATTATGAGACGATTGCTTTTTTAAACATTTCCATCTATTTATTCACATTACTATTTATTAATTCTTAGGTGGTTTTGGCGTTTTTGTTTTGTGTTGGTATGATGAAGCCAATTTTTTTTTTTTTCAATGTCAGTTGCTGATATTCTTCTGGAGGTGAAATGACTGAGAGGGTGATAAAAACAATTATGCCTCAGTTTTGGATAACAACAGACAATTGATTCACTTGAGGGACATTCTCTCTCTCTCTTTCTCTCTCTCTCTTTCTCTCTCTCTCTCTCTCTCTCTCTCTCTCTCTCTCTCTCTCTCTCTCTCTCTCTCTCTTTCTCTCTTCCTCTCTCTTTCTCTCTCTACTTCTCTTTTTTTTAATCCTACCTCGTTATCGACAAAGAGGTCTTATCAATCTCTGTTTTATCATGCTCATCACCAAACTGATGTCACCGATAAGACTACTGAACTATTACTACTGCCCCATCATATGATGACAATGACTTCTTGGAATCGAGGGTCCACGGGTAGTCAGCTGTTCTCGAGTGCAAAGTTGTTTATTCGAGTGTTCTTGTAGTAAATGGTGAATCGGATTTGTGTTTCTATGATGTAAGAATGACAGTTACCGACATAATGGTCAGAGTAGACACCATGTAAGGATAGAACCTTTATCAAATGTACAACTTTTCGCTTGATGAGTCTTTTTCAGATATATAGACGCAGAATATAACCTTTAAGGTATTTATGCATCTCGGAATGGGTGAGGAAGGAAAGGAAAGCGATTTCACGCTCAAGTAGGTGCCCTGTCCTAGTGTCCACCTTTGGTATGCCCTATCCTAGTGTTCCTTCCTCATCCATTCCGAGATGTACAAATAGCTTATAGGTTGTATTCCGCGTCGGTGGACTTGAAAAAGCTTCAAGAAACGAAACTTTGTACATTTAATAAAGACTCCACCCTTACATGGTATCTATTCTGACCATTGTGTTTCTAGGTTTATCTGCAAGCTGTTTTTTTTTTCTTTATTATTTTTTTTTTTGTCCTTTTTAATCTTCCTTGTATCTTGTGTTCCAGTGTCCTTTGTACTCACTATAAGTCCAGAGATGGGGAGCTACAAAAGAACATAATAACAGAGGAGATTACAAGAGACCATAAGGCCTAGGCTAGGGAGTTCCAAATCCCTTACCACCTATCATCCCTAACCATAAAGCTATCTAATCTTATCTTAAAATAAATTTTTTAGCCCTCACTACATGGTTACTGAGTTCATTATAACATATTAAGGGTTGGTCGGGAAGCTAAAGAAGAGGAAGGTGAGGAGTATACTACGCCAGGAGGCGCTGAGTAACTGAGGCCGAAGCCGTCACCTTTTCCCTATATGCTTGGGGAACTGCAGGTACCAAACAATCACTGCTGGGAATCGGAGAGAAGTATGGGACTCGGACCCACAACTAAGCGAATGCGAAAGGAGCACGCTTCCGGTTAAGCCACCAGTGCACGAATATATATATATATATATATATATATATATATATATATATATATTTACTCTGGAACCATTTTGTTATTCCGGGCAGTCGCTGTTAGCAAAGAGGACTGACACGCTCTATAGTCCCGTGTTCGGAGCTGTCTTGGTGTTGCAATGAGGGAATGATCTAAGTGCAATGATGACGCGTTATTTGTATCTGTATAGATATTCTAGACGCTCGTTCTTGCAAATCTAGAAACTGCTACTTTGATCTATCAGAGTACATTTTTAGAAAACAAATTCATCATTGATCAATAAAATAAAGAATTTAACACCAATCAGAAATAATATTCATATTTTTAGAAAACAAATTTATCATTGATCAATAATATAAAGAATTAAACACCAATCAGAAATAATATTCATATCTAAACATTTCTAAATATATGGTAAATAGTATTGAACTTATATCATTGAACGTATATTGAACTAATAGTATTCCAACAGGTTTTTAGATATAATAGATAAAAGTACCCAGAAGGCAAATTCATAGACAATTTTTACTTATACAGGATTCAACACCACTTACAAATAATCTTAATCTTATAAGTATTTCCTAACTTATGGTAAATAGCATTCTACTTTTAATTCACACAGTCTTTTAGGTATCTAGAAGGAAATTTCTCCTAGGTAGTTCTAGATTCCTTCTATTCTTTTATCTTAGGTCTCTAGATGTTAACCCCCCTCCCCGCCCCCACTCCTAAAAAATGAAGAAAGAGAGAAAGAAAGAAAGAAAGAAAGAAAGAAAGAAAAAAGTATGAATGAAAGAACTCATGGTGGAGATAGTCAGAACCTCGAGTTGTCCATCAACAAACTGGCTACAGTCTTCAGATCTAATATTTCTTCTTCTATGTGATCACTATCGCTCTTTTATTGCTTGGTTTAATATGCAAGTTTAGTTCGCAGACCCTGATTTGCATGAAGATCTAGTCCTTGCCCTGTTCCTCAAGTATTACTTACTGTTCTAACCTGATACGTTAAGGTCTTGACTAAGGTTAAGCTTTGGGGTTTAAAGTTTACACTCTGCTAGCTCTCTTCACTGCGTCGAATGACCGTGACTAATTCATCTCTAAGTATAAAATAAATATACTTAAATTGTTTTAGATTAATCACTATGTTTTGTTCATTTATGAATAGAAATGAACGTATTGAACAACTACAGGTTAACTATGGAATCTCTAATCAATTTCTGAATTAAAAAATAATCTATTGAATGAAAAATTTCAGATTATTTATTCGCATTTATCAAGGCTAAAAGAAAATAAGTAATATTGAAAACATTTTCTAAAAAGAGACCTTAGTTGTTCATTTAACATCTAGTATTCATCTTCCGAATTAGAAACTTAAATAAGTTAATTAATCAAACCAGACACTAAAAACAAAGATACAATTTCATTACAATAAAGAAATTGTAGATAATTATAGTACAATGGTACCCGCGTGATTATTCTCTTAGAGTGTAATTATTCGGAGTAAAAACATTTACTAACTTCTCATACATTCTATTGTCATGAGTTAATAGAGATAGATGTAATCCCATAGAAGATAATATTCGAACAAATAAATACATGTGCAAATAATACTATGATTCAGAGGACCACTACTATGTGTGTGTGTGTTTGTGTGTGTTAGTGAATATTGGTGTGTTTGTGTGCGTTAGTGTATATTGGTATGTTTGTATATATATGTATATATATATATATATATATTGTGTGTGTGTGTATATATATATATGTATATATATGTGTATATACATATATGTATATATATGTATATATATATATATGTATATATATGTATATATATGTATATATATGTATATATATATATATGTATATATATGTATATATATATATTATATATAATATATATATACATATATACTAAAGGCCTTCTCCCCTTATAAGGGGTATAGCCTAGTCATTGTAACAAAGCTGAATGAAGGTCATTGAAGGACACTTTTTACTTACCATATGGTTGGAATCATATGTCCAGCATCCTCTCATAAGGACAACAACTCTTTGCAGAAGTTATCTATTTATAGCACAGCTTTGCAAAGAACCTAGATGTCTAACACTACCCTTGATGAAATCCCTTCTAGTAATGCGTGGGATGATAGAATCCGTATCTAACTCACTGATTACTGCCTCTTGCCCCGGCTATCATGAATTATAAAATCACTGAATACTAACGTGTCGGAGCCCTTTCAGATATATCGTTGTTTCGTGCGATACCCCTGTGACACGGATGTATTTACACTTAATGAATCTATAGACAATGTTGCCCTGAACTGTGATTTACATGTTAAGGACTTTGTGTGAATATACATACATGCAAGCAAATATATATATGTATATATCAATATATAGAAATTTGTATATATATATATATATATATGTATATGTGTGTGTGTGTGTGTATTATGTAGTGTATGTATATACCGTACATGCTGTATATATGTATATATCTATATATAGATATTTGTATATATATATATATATATATGTATATATATATATATATGTATGTATATATATATATATATATATGTATATATATATATATATGTATGTATATATATATATATATATATATATATGTATATATATATATATATATATGTGTGTGTGTGTGTGTGTGTGTGTATTATGTAGTGTATGTATATACCGTACATGCTGTATATATTAATAAATGTACATTTATAAGTAAATGCTTACGCATATATATGCATATTAGTTTTGGTCTCCATATCCCCCCGACTGTCCATCTTCTGTGGTAATGTCTGTCTGTCTGTTGGTCATTGTTTTGTCTGTCTCAGTCTGTCAGTTTTTCTCTTATTTTTTCTCATAGGTAATTTACCTCTGGAATTTATATTTTTTTTCTTGCTTTATTTTTTGGCATTGACCTTGTGTCTGTGCTGTTACGTATGCATATGTCTTTGTTTTGTGTCGTGTATCTGTTATTCTGTACAATTGATTTTGTTTTTATGGTTATTTTCTTTGTTGTTTTTTCTTTTTTATTTGTGCTTGGGTTCATGTATTCACATATGTTTGTGAGTTTGTGTTTGTACTTGTTTTGTGAGTTTGGTAGTAGACACATACACAAACACACAGACACAGACACACACACACACACACACACACACACACACACACACACACACACACACACACACACACACACACACACACACACACACACACACACACACACACGCACACACACACACGTGCATATAAATATATGTGTGCGTATATGTGTGTGTGTGTGTGTGTTGTGTGTATGTATGCATGTGTGTGTGTTTCCGTGTGCACTTGATGCACATTCTGTACACACTGTATCATTAAAACTACGGACCTAAATGTTCATATATCTTGATACGAATTGATCCAGATTTCGAAAAGCATTTCTGACTGGACCCAGCTTACTTCTTCGCAGACTCTGCAACCCAAGATCCTTCAGTCTTGAGGAGATCAAAGAGGGCAGAGTACCCTTTCGCTTAGAACCCGTGGACAGGCGGGGGACGGGCAAATAAACGGGATAATGGACGGCGAGATGGACAGGGGGATGGACGGCGGACAAACGGAGAGACAGGCGTGATATGACAGACCAAGGATTTAAAGGCTAGAGATTGCATATCATCTGTCTAGTGCTCTGTCCATCTCGTCTTGGGATCCAGGTTCGGCCTCTAAGCCCCTCCCTCTTCGTCTCTCTCTCTCTCTCTCTCTCTCTCTCTCTCTCTCTCTCTCTCTCTCTCTCTCTCTCTCTCTCTCCTTCTCTCATTATCTCTCTCTCACCTTATCTCTCTTTCTCTCCCCCCTCTCTCTCATTCTCTCTCTCTGTCTCTCTCCCTCTATCTCTTTCTCCCTCTATCTCTCTTTCTATCTCTCTCTCTCTCTCTCTCTCTCTCTCTCTCTCTCTCTCTCTCTCTCTCTCTCTCTCTCTCTCTCTCTCTCTCTCTCTCTCTCTCTATTTCTCTTTTCCCTCCACGCCCGTCTGCTTCCCTCCAAATCTACAACTTCCTCTACAAATCTCGCTTCCTTCACAATACTCCCTTCATTTCTGTCTCTCTCTCTCTTCTCCCCTCCGTCTCTGCCCATGTCAACCCCCTGTGCGTATCTTTCGTCTCACCACTATTTTCTTAATACCCAGAAACCTTTCCATATATGTGTCCTACCTTCCAAAGTGGGTAAACAAATCATTAAAAATGAATAAGTAAACATATGAGCATATCAATCATGTAATAGAATAAGATAGAAAAGCAAATGGATAGGTAAACGAATAGAGAGATAAAGGGATAAGTGGAAGAATAGGCAGATAAGTAAATTTGCAAAAAAAAAAATAATAATAAATAAATAAATAAATAAATAAAACTGTGTGGAGCGCACAACCTACTAAATAAGAAGAATGCAAAAGAGACAGAATATAAGATGACCGTAGTATGGTTTGCAATGTGTTCCGCAATTTCTTCCATAGTTAACTCCACAATACGGTCTGCAAATGGGCAACTCTTGGTTCCGCTATATGGCCCGCATCACGGTCCACAACTTGTTCCGCAATGTAACCCACAATATGATCCACAAATGTTTCGAATTGTGGTCCACAACATGGCCCGCAATGTGGTCCGCAATATGGTAAACAACGCGTTCCGCAATATCGTCCGCAATATCGTCCGCAATGTAGTCCGCGCCTTGGGTCCACCTTCCTCGACGCGAGCTCGGAGGAGCTGAGAAGTAGGCAAACAGGTGAAGGGCGGGCACAGCCTGAGGGGAGGGCGAGGGCGAGGAGGAGGAGGCGGAGGGAGTGGAGGGAGCGGAGGGAGAGGAGGGAGTGGAGGGAGGAGGAAGCGGAGGGAGGAGGGAGTGGAGGGAGGAGAGAGCGGAGGGAGGAGGGAGCGGAGCGAAAAGGGAGTGGAGGGAAGAGGCAGTTGAGGGAGCGGAGGGAGGAGGGAGTGGAGGGAGCGGTGGGGGGAGGGAGAGGAGAAAGTGGAGGGAGGAGAGAGTGGAAGGGGAGGGAGGAGAGAGGAAGGAGTGGAGGGAGTAGAAGGTGGAGGGAGGGGAGGAGAGGAGGTAGGGGAGGAGTGGAGGGAGGGGAAGAATGGAGGGAGGGGAGGGAGGAGGGAGGAGGGAGTGGAAGGTGGAGGGTTAGGGAGTGGATGGAGGAGGGAGTGAAGGGAGGAAGTTAAAGGCAAGGCAAAAGACGAGACTAGGAAGAGGAACGGTAGGAGGTAGGAGAAAAAGCGAGCTGTGATCTCAAAAGAAGAAAATAAAAATTTTCTAAAAAAAAAAGAAGATAAAAAAGCGTAGGTGGGTTGAGAGGGAAGGTGAGGTAGGTTGAGGATAAGTAAGAGGTAGAAAGAAAAAAAATAGATTGAAAAAAATAGAGGAACGTTTGTAAATCATGTCACTAGATGATAGAAAGAGAGCAAATAAGAATGGGGGAGAGAGACATAGAGAGAGGTGGGGAGGGAGATAAAGAGAGAGTGAGTGAGAGAGAGAGAGAGAGAGAGAGAGAGAGAGAGAGAGAGAGAGAGAGAGATAGTGTGTGTGTGTGTGTGTGTGTGAGAGAGAGAGAGAGAGAGAGAGACAGACAGACAGACAGACAGACAGACAGAGAAAGAGAGAGAGAGAGAGAGAGAGAGAGAGAGAGAGAGAGAGAGAGCATAGTGGACTCATGTCATGGGAAACGTGACTGGAGAGATAGAGAAGCGCGGAGAGAGGGGGAGGACGAGGAGGAAGATTAAAAGAGAGCGAAAAAAAAGAGAATACAAAAGAGTTCAAAAAGAGGGGAGGAGCGTAGGAGGGAGAAAGACAGAATAAAATAGAAGAGAAAGGAGTTAGTCAAGGAGAAATAGGACATAAGAGTGAGTGAGTGAGTGAGTGAATGAGTGAATAAGTGAGTGAATGATCCAGGGTACGAGAAGAGTGAATGAGAAAGTTTGGTGAGTGAGCGAATGAGTGAGTGAGTAAATGAGTGAGTCAGTAAGTCAGTCAATGAGTCAGTTAGTGAGTGAATCAGTGTTTCTATGAGTGAGTACATGAGTGAATTAGCGAGTAAGAGAAGCGCTGAGTCAGTGAGTAAGCCAGTGAGTGAATGAGTGAGTGAATGATTGAGTGAGTGAGTGAATGAGTGAGCGAATGAGTGAGTGAATGAATGAGTGAGTGAGTGAGTGAGTGAGTAAGTTAATGAGTGGGTGAGTGAGTGAGTGAGTGAGCGAGTGACTGAGTGACTGAGTGAGCTAGTATTAGGGACCCCCACATTTGGTATCTCTGACATTTCAACGTTGGTCCTGGTCGCGTGGGGGGGGGGGATGGTGCTTCCAAAGAAGAGGGACAGCTTCAAGTAGTCCATGTGGTCCTTATTCAATTAGGCGATCTGCGCCTGGGTCTAGATTCTGATGGTTAAGCATCTGATTGGCGAAATTTAACCTCCCCCCACCAAAATACACACACGCGCGCGCATACATACACATACACACACACTTATACACATACACACACACTTATACACATACACACACACACACACACACACAAACACACACACACACACGTACGCACACACACACACACACACACACACACACACACACACACACACACACACACACACACACACACACACACACACACTTCTTTTAAGTAATAAGGACGATTATCTAAGGTATCAGTTGATGACCATTGCATATTTTATTTGTTTATTTGTTTATTTATCTGTCTAAAATTTTTTGCTTACTACATATGTTTACTTAATTATTAATTCATTTATTTATTTTTGTGTTTTGTATTGTTATTGCTTAATAACTAATTGATTAATAGATTGATCAATTGGTCAGTTAATTAATTTACTTGTTTATTTATTTGTTTCTTTTTTAGTGTATCTGGTTATTTGTATATATATTCATTTGTTTGTTTGTTTATTTTCTAGTGAAGGCGTTGATAAGTCGTATGCTGATCAATAAACACGATACAAAACAACTGAGAAGCAAATGGGTGTTAATGGTGAGTCAATCAATATCAATAGTAGAAATAGTACAAGTAATAGTAGTAGTAGTAGCAGTATTAGTAGTAGTAGTAGTAGTAGTAGTAGTAGTAGTTGCAGTAGTAGTTGCTGTTTTTGTTGTTGTTGCTAATGGCGACATTGTTGTTGACATTATTGTTGTTGATGCTGATTGTGTTGTTGCTGAGTCATTAGATCATAACATAAGAGTTGCGGAGAAAACCTATCCCTTCTCGTGCTCCTCCACCCCAAGTATGTTGTGGTAATTACTGTTATTGTTGTTGTTATTGCTGTTGCTCCTACTGTTGTTGTTTTTGGTGTTGTTATTGCTCTTGTTGATTAACTCACAGTGTCCTTGGCGTATAACAACGAAATTAACTGGATGATATTTTGTTCTCTGTGGTTCGTACGTGATTTCCTCCTCCCAATATATGTTGTGGTCGTTTGTCCGTAATGAAGAGTGGCAAGAGTATAGCTCCCTCCTCCCCCTTCCAACTACCTCCTCCAGCACAGAAGTTAATGAGTGACCTTAGGAGGACGTGACGCTGCAATATGGTGACGCTTGTGAGATTTCGTGTTAATTAAGATCAGAAGATTTTATTCAGGTGAAGGGCAGAGTAGGAAAGAGATAGGGTCTCGATTGTGGGAGACCATATTCAAATATTTGTCAACTCAAAAAAAAAAAAAAAAGTGAAATTTGTAAATGGCGTTACCGAATTGGAGAGATTGGGATGTTGAGTAATGATTTGAGGAAATACGAACTCTAGAAAAAAATTGTCGCTATTTTCGAAAGAATTCGTGTAATACCAGCATCTATCTCAGATTTGTGAATTGATACATAACATAAGAACATAAGAATGAAGGAGACTGCAAGAGACCATAAGGCCTACACTAGGCAGCTCCGCGTGCATCACCAGCTGTCATCCCCATCCATAACGCTGTGTAATCGTTTCTTAAAACAACTGATAGTTTCAGTGCTTACTGCATGGTTACTAAGTCTATTCCATTCGTCGACCACCATATTAGTAAACCAATTCTAGCCTATCTCCTTCCTAAATCTAAATTTGTCCAGTTTAAATCCATTACTGCGAGTCCTGCCCTGTTGTTTTAATATGATGACCTTGTTTGTATCACCCTTGTTAAAGCCTTTGATCCACTTGAACACCTCTATTAGATCACCCCGCACTCTGCGTCTTTCCAGAGAGTGTAAGATAAGGTGCTTAAGCCCCTCTTCGTAAGGCAAATTTCTGAGTCCATGTATCATGGTCATTCTTCTCTGTACTGATTCTAATGAATTGATGTCCATTCTGTAGGACGGATACCAAAACTGTACCGCATAGTCAAGGATGAGTCTAACAATTGTTAGATAGAGTTTGATAATTACCTCTGCACTTCTTTTCGTTACCGTCCTAGTAATGAAACCTAATGCACTGTTAGCTTTATTTCTGGCGTTAATGCACTGTTTCCTGGTGTGTTATCTAAGCTGTATCTATTTTCGGGGTTGTGTAGCCCTACGTTTAACCCGCTACACTTAGAGATATTGAAGTTCATTTGCCATATCACCGACCATGATCTTTTTAGGTTTAAAGACATTACTTAATATTGTGACTTTACCAGAACGATGAGTGGAGGATTGCCTCATTCTGCTCAACGATAGGACGTACAGATCACATCTGCCCGGACAAGGAGCAGCAAAACTCCTTGAAGGAGCTTTAGAAGCCCTAAGTGGACGTGAAGATTCCCTACCAGGAGCTGCAAAAGCCCCAATAGCTGTAAATAGCTGCAGAAACCCCAGTACGAGCCACAGAAGCTTCTTTAAGAGTAACAGAAGCCCCATTTGGGGCCCCAGAAGCTTCTTTAAGAGTTGCAGGAACTCCATTACGAGCCACTGAAGCTTCTTTAAGAGTTGCAGGAACTCCATTACGAGCCACTGAAGCTTCTTTAAGAGTTGCAGGAGCCCCATTTGGGGCCCCAGAAGCTTCTTTAAGAGTTCCAAGAACCCCATTATGAGCCACTGAAGCTTCTTTAAAAGTTGCAGGAGCCCCATTTGGGGCCACAGAAGCTTCTTTAAGAGTTGCAGGAGCCCCATTAGGAGCTGAAAAAGCCCTACCAAAAGTCAGAGAAGTCCTACCAAGAGCAGGAGAAGCCCTACCAAAAACTCCAAAAATTCCAGTCGGAAGTAAAGAAACCCTACCAGGAACTCATGAAGCCCCACCTAACGGTTCAGAAGCCTTGCAGAGAACTGTACAAGCCCTACAAATGCTTCAGATAAGAGTACTGAAACAGACGGGAATACTGAAAAAATGGTGCAGGAATAGATTCGTTACATTTATCGTGGTAGCAGTTCCATACATTGTTTCTGTTATTGTTTGGAATAAAATATTGAACGATAACAAACAACAACAACGCCATCGCCTCCAATATCATCAGCAGCACCTCCATCTTCACCTCCATCACCACCTCCACCTCCATCTCCCCCTCCTCCACCTCCGCCTCCACCTCCTCCACCTCCACTTCCATCACCTCCACCATCACCACTACCTGCACCACCACCACTATCTGCACCACCACCTTCACCGCCTCTTCCACCACCACCACCACAGCTACCATCACTATAATCATAGTCACAACCACAGCCACAATCACCAACACAACCACCACCTACACAACTATCACCACCTTCACCATCACAACCACCACTTCCACCACCACAATCATCACATCCTCCACCACCATCTCTACCTCCCCTTTCTTATACACCTCCTCCTCCTCCTCTTCCTCCTCCTCCTCCTCCTCCTCCTCCTTCTCCTCCTTCTCCTTCTCCTCCTCCTCCTTCTCCTCCTCCTCCTTCTCCTCCTCCTCCTTCTCCTCCTCCTCCTCCTCCTCCTCCTCCTCCTCCTCCTCCTTCTCCTCCTCCTCCTCCTCCTCCTCCTTCTCCTCCTCCTCTTCTTGTTTTTAAATGACACAGATAACATCGGAACTGATACATTTTACCAATCGACACAAACCAGATGTTGAAAAATGAACTCTGCTTATCGTGAGGCTAGATTTAATCTAGGAGAGATGATCCCATCTCTTCAAGTTAGAAGTCTTTAGATTGAGTCAGATAAACACTTGATCAGTATGCTGCTATGTAGCCCGATTAATTAACTTATCAAGCTAATGACTGACTTGTCCAATTATTTTATTTTTTATTTTCTTGTTTGTTCTGTATTTGTTTATCTATTTGTTTGCTTGTTTGTTTATCTGGATTTATTATGTGTTTATTTGTTCATTTGTTCATTTATTCATTTATTCATTTATATATTTATTCATCTATTCATTCATTTCATCAATCAGTCAATCAGTCAATCAATTAATCAATCAACCCTTCATTCATTTATTTATTTGTCCATTTAGACAAGACATCTACAACAGTATTTCCTACAAATGTTCATGGAAAAAAATCTTCAACTCACAACATCGTCAAAATATTAGAATAAGTACATCAACTTCATAAAAGTTAAACCAATTAGTAAGAATAATTGCGTTTAGAGGAATCCAATGTCAAGAGAAAATCACACAAAATTAATTAAATAAACAAAAATCTCAATTACAAGATATGTATTTGTTTAATATATATAACTTATTCACTAAATATCTGTCTTGTTTACAAAATACATATTTCTTACTTACGAAACATCTTAATTTCGTAATAGCTACTTTTAGCGATACCCGAGTTACAGAAACTGGATTGTTCAAGATAACAAATCTTTAATGTGATCGACGAGGTGAAGCAGACGTGATGAGCAGACCACTCTGATAGTTCATGGATTAATTTCCAAAACTGTTATGCAAAAGAGATAAACAATTAAATAGAAAGATAAATAAATGAATGAAAAGATAGATGGATAGATAGTCAGACATACAGATAAAACAAACACAAATGAACAGACACACAAATGAACAAAAAACAAACAAACAAACAAGAGCAAACAAACAAACAAACGAACAAACAAACGAATAAACAAAAACAAACAAGCGCACGAACAAACACAAACGAACAAACAAAAACAAATAAACAAACAAACAAACAAATATGTATATAACTAAGTAAGTAGGTAGGTAAGTATGTAAACATTAAGTGTCTTCAGTCCCAACAAGGAAAACCAGCAAAACTAACTCGCGTTCCCTCGATAAAATAAATCTAGGAATCCGAGAGCCGGCTATACCCCTGAGGACATTTGGCAACCGTAGTATCTAAGAGACGATAACAATCAACGAACGAGATCAAAGCTCATCTAACTTAACCGCAGAAGTTTCCTTCCTAACCTCTTTGTGGTTAGTTGTCCCTTCCCCTCTGGGAAAGGACCATGTGAAAAGATTTTTTTTTTTTTTTTTTTTTTTTTTTTTTTAAGCTTTGTCAAGACACTCATCTGAAAGAAAAGGAACGTGCGTTGGTATCTCTGGAGGGGTAAAGTCTTGGACAAATGACGGAATTTGTCTTGAAGTCAAAAGTCGACAGAAACTCTTTCCGCGAACACCGAAGAAGACCTGAAACCACGCATCACCTAATGGTTCTTTCCAATTTGTCCGTAGGGACGCGTTTCCCAATCCATTACACCAAAGCCTGACCCTTAAGCTCTGCTCAAATATAGGCGGGGGAGACCACTAGACAAATATGTGTCAGGGATAATGACGGAGCCGTACAATTAGAAAACTGACAATGAATTTTCGCTTACACCTCGCGCGCAGCTTGACAGCGGGCAACAAGAGGACACCCGTCATTGCTCCAGCTCCTCCAGGTTGCTCATGTTGATTAGGAGCTTCTGTCAGGAAGAGTCTCCAGGTTGCCCATGTTGATTGGAAGCTTCTGCCAGGAAGAGTTTCCAGGTTACCTATGTTGATTGGGAGCTTCTGCCAGGAAGAGTTTAGCTGATGCCAACCTTTGTATCCGTAACTGCTGTATGTGCATCGACGCCTGGTGGAAGCGGATGTAATCAGTAGACGTTTTGAATAAAACAGATTATGTAGTTACCTTAAAGTGAGTTAGAAGCAATACTTACCTCAGTAGTACATACTGAAACTACAAGAAGTATAAATAAATAAACAAATTAAATTGATAGATAATTAAAGGAATAAATACATAAGTAAATAAATGAATTGATTAATTCATTAAAGAAGAGACTATGTAAAATCAAGAATCTAGCATCAGAAAATGACTACATTATTATTAATATTGCTGAGAAATATAAAGCTCGTAAATGCTAACCAGTCAAGCCTATAAGAAACAACGCATACTTTACTAATGCCGGATGCTCTCAATTTAAAAAAAATAAAAAAATAAAAAAATAGATAAATAAATAAAGTCACTGGAATGAAGGAGGCAATGACTTAATAGGAAATTATAAAAGGAGTAGGGCCTTTGCTGTACACACACACACACACACACACACACACACACACACACACACACACACACACACACACACACACACACACACACACACACACACACACACACACACACACACACACACACACACACACACACGTACGTACGTACGTTCACACACACGTGCACACACACGTACACACAATGATAACAAAAGTAAAACACCTCTAACCTAACCACTTCAGGAATGATGTACATTTTATTGCTGCAACATTTTATTTTGGAACTAAAATTGAAATGGTTCTGAGTATAGGAAAGATAATAATAGTAAACTTGAATAAACTGAACTTAAAAAAGATTAGTTAAAAAAGGATATTTTCAGTGATGATAGTAATATAGAAAATATGAATATTACAACCAGTATTACTATTGCAACAAATATTATTACTAAAGATTCTTGCAACAATGACGATAGTGATGGCGTCAAGGAATAACGAGAAGATACTTGGCGTCAATGATCAGCAGGTTGTCGCTGTCGTTTTTCTTGAAGAACTTTTTCTTTGACCAAAAAAGGAAATTAACTTCAAGAAAAACGAAAGAGATTTACGGCGGTTTGAACAATGAGAACTCATGTTTATTGCTCTTTTTTGAGGTGTTAATCTCAAATATGTTTTCTTAAGACACATAATGACAGTGTTCCTGATTGTGGTGGTGGCGTTGGTACTGGTGCTGATATTGGTGTTAGTGTTAGTGTTAGAGTTAGTGTTAGTGTTGGTTTGAGTGGTAGAGTTAGTAATAGTAGTTGATAGTAGTGGTGGTAGTGGTAGTGGTATTGGGAGCATTAGTGGTATCATAAATGTTATTCGTGGTGTTAGCAATGAATGTAACTGCACTGTAAGTAATGACTAGTGATGGAAGTGGTGGAAATAGCTGTAATGGTGACAGAGACGATAATGGCAACGGTGTTGGTGAGAAAGGTGGTGTTACCATTGGTGTTGATGGTGGTGGTGACTGCGAGTGGTGGTGGAAGAGGTGGTAGAGTTAATGGTGGAGGAGGTGGCTGTGGTTGTGGTGAAGATAACCAACGACCATGATCCACAACGACAAGACTTCTAGTCCACATCCTTAACAACAAATTAGTCCCAAACATAATTACTTCACACGCAAAAGAAAAAGAAATTCTCGTTTATTAACTTGAACCTGTTCGCACTAAAGACCACTACATTACCCGATAGCAACAGTGACGATTACTCATTGAATCCCTAAGTCATATTGACCCTTACTGGTTGGCGAAGCGTCTTCAGTCACAACGTTGACAAGCTCACCTGCCATGACGCTATCAAAGACAGCTGTAAACTTAATTGGAATAATGGCGACGATGATCTCGTGGGAATTTATTGCATTGCCGGGGCCAAAAGTTTTAAGTCGATTTAAGGATTTACTGACCGACCGAAGATCGAGACAGGTGCACTAAGAGAGTAGCTAAGATGACGAAGCAAAGCCAAGACAAGCGAAGCGAAGCGAGTGAAGGAGAGTTGAGGTTGAGGTAGAAATATTTAGAGAAGATTACAACTTAGGAGGGTTTTGTTATTGGTCATAGGTGGCAAGGAGAAATAAAACAAGCGATAGATGAAATGAGGAAGGACAAATACGAACACAAAAAAACACCAACACACAGGCACATAATCACATAAGCACACAAACACAAACATATAAGCTCACAAACTCTCTCTCTCTCTCTCTCTCTCTCTCTCTCTCTCTCTCTCTCTCTCTCTCTCTCTCTCTCTCTCTCTCTCTCACACACACACACACACACACACACACACACACACACACACACACACACACACACACACACACACACACACACACACACACACACACACACACACACACACACACACACACACATACAAACACCAACATACAGGCACACAAGCATAAAAGCACATAAACACACAAACACATAAGCTCACAAACTCACAAGCACACACACACAAACACATAAGTACACACACACACACACACACACACACACACACACACACACACACACACACACACACACACACACACACACACACACAGAAAAAGAGAGAGAGAGATCCCGCATAGATAGCGCAAGATCTGGATCTGCAAGAATATCTCAGCGCGCATAAACATTTTGGCAATAAAGTCCTAAAGTAATAAGAAGAGACGGGAGAAACAAGTCTTATCTTAGAGGATCCACTTTGAGGATGGCGAGGAGCTGCCAGACGAGGCGAGGCGAAGCAAAGCAAAGCCAACCAAAGCGAGACGGCTGAGTAGCTTACTGACAATCCATCGTCGCTGTCGAAGAGTCTTAAAGAGTTCTTAGGCGTCTCAGCAGCAGCTTCTGGGAGCTTCTGCAAAATCTTAAAGAATTCAGTTAGTTACAAGTTTACATATCAAAAGAATTTGTTACATTTTATTTTTATTTTATTTTATTTAGATATTAGACAAAAGGGTGGAGATTCAGGTCTGGTTAGAATATGAAAAATATATGTGAGATATTATAAGTGGAAATCATATTAAGCCAAATGATACACAGAATCTAAGGCGAGAAAATTATTTCGAAAGAAATTATTATCCTCGACAACTAAAAGAATGTTTGAATACCTAAGGTGTTAATGTGTGTGTGTGTGTGTGTGTGTGTGTGTGTGTGTGTGTGTGTGTTTGTGCGTGTGTGTGCGTGCGTGTGTCCACACGCAATACCCGTCATTCCCCAGTTAGCAACTCCTCGAACCAGCAGTCACTCTCCTCCGCCCACACCCACTCTCCGCCGCCCATTCCTGATGGGTGGTAGCAGAGGCCGTCAGTCTGGGCCTTAAATTGAGGACATAATTCGCCTCCATTCCGAGCGGACATCGCGTATGCACCCACGTCTCGGGGAAGACCCCTATTAGCATGCAAATGTTCTCCTACTCATTATCTAGAAGATGCGTTATATCAGATAGAGAAAGCCATATCCATGGCTATCCTCTACCTCCCTTTGTCGGATTTGCATACAGAGAAGCCGAGAGGCAGGTGGAGGAACGGAGGATAGGCGAGTTACGATGTGTTTACATTAATTCTTTACGTCTTCCTGACCTCGCTATTCCTCCTCTTCTGTTATCAGGGTTGGGGAGTGTTGTGGTACAGCCCTTGGCAATGTAGAGTTGCCAAGATTGCTGGTGGAGTATCTTTATATATATATTTTCCCAACGCCGGTTCTAGCGTACTGGGAGGTCTCATTGTCAGGTAACATTGCCTCAGATATCTGTCAACGTTTCTGTCATAGTGATGATTGATAAGTAACAATATTGGCTGGAGTCAATTACAGTTTGTTTCTCTTATCATAGTCTAGAGATATCATCGGTTCTTCCAATTTTTGGCCTTAAAAGAATTTGTTAAATATTGGTTTCTTTCTTTCATAACATACTCCTTACTGCTTTACTCTGTTGACAATATTTCTTCTGGTGAAAGAATTTGAGCCTTTTTTCCTGTTCTTAAAGAAACCAAGAATTTCGAAAACGTTCCTTTAATCTCTCGTGTTATTGTCCATTGAGACATGCATCTAGTCATTGATTCTCTTGTCACAGACTCAGGAGACCACATCATTTCTGCAGAAACCTTTCTTTAAACTGTGTTTCAGTCTTGCTAACACTGCAATTGTCCCCACAAAAACCTTGTCAAAATTTGTAGCCTTTTCTCTCTAACCCTTCATACAGACACTAGCGTTCTTTTCTGACTGCAGGCTCACTGCCAACATACCTGTCATCATTGACAACAGTGTCATTGGGGTCACTGTTGTCATTGCTTCTAACACAGCTGTAACCTTTCATCATAGACTTTGATGACTACACCACTGCGTGAACAGATTAAGAAGCTCAGATATTCGTATTTGGTAATATTGTTGAGGAAATAGAATTCTCAATTTGGTATTTGGTAACTAAACATACGAAGTCTCTTGCATTTATGTGAATTAAAAATATTTAAGAGTAATATACACAAAGTGTTTAAAGATAATAGGTATACTCTATTTGATCCATAATTTTTTTTAATGTCAAAGCCAGATGAAAATACGTTCCCCCCCAAAAGAGAAAAAAAAGAGAAAAAATATATTATATATATATATATATATATATATATATTATTGTATGGAAAGCATGAGAAACTCAGAGGGAATAGAAGCAGGAGAAATAGTATAGGAGTTTTCCGATATAAATTGTCATTAAAAGTTTTAGCAAAATGCTAAACTTTTTTGAAGAAAGAGAACACCGTAGTCTCTTCGAAAAGGAAGAGCTGTTGACAAAGACGTGTTCCACCAAAGAAATTAAGCTGTCGAAGTATTCTGGTCAGTTTTTGGGAATTTGACGAACTATCAAGTATATGATATATGTATATTTAGTGGAAGACTTGATGTTTATTTTGAGCGAGAAGATGAAAAATAATGGTAGATGCAAGATCGGTAACAAGAGGATAGCTCGATCGTTGCACAAACATGCTCAACAGACAGCTTTGGATTAGAAGTTAGTATAGAAGCTAAGGAACCTACGCCAGGAAGCGCTGATTAGCTGCGGCCGAAGCCGCCACCATTGCCCTATTATGCGCATTAGGGACTCTTGGGACAGGTACGGGATTCGAACCCACGACTAAGCGAATATGAGACGGGCACGCTTCCAATTACGCCACTAATTAGAAAGATGAGCGCGGGATGATCTAATAGACGTATTCAAATGGGTTAAGGGATTTAACGAGGGTGATGCAGGCAAGGTCATCATATTAAGGCAGTAGGGCAGGACTCCTGTTAATATTTTTAAATTGACAAATTTATATTTAAGAAGGAAATAAACAAGAACTGGTTTACCCATAGAGTGGTTAACGAAACAATTGAATGTTTTAAGAAAAGATGAGATAACTGTATGGATAGGGATGACAGGTGGTAAGGGACATGGAACTGCCTAGTGTAGGAGTTTTGGCCTCATGCAGTCTCCTCTGTTATTATGCTCTTATATATTTACTTTATACAGAAAACCATCATCACCTCTCCACATCCGCTATCTCCTCGTACACACCTGCTTCCCCCTTTTCTTTCTTTCTTTTTTATCTCCTACTTATTTTCTCCTCCTCATTCTCGTTCATCTCTTCTCTTTGTTCTTGCTTCCTATTTTTTTCTTTCTCCTTTGTCTTGCTGCATTTATTAGTTCCCTTCTTGTCTTACATCTGAACCTCCCCTTTTGCTATTTCCTGTTCTTGTAATTATCATTTGACTTCCCATTTCTAGCCTTCGCCTTCTCCTTCTCCCACCTTTCATGATAATCTTATTCCCACTTCTTTCAATTTTTTTCTTGTGAATTTATATTTCTTCTTTTTTTATAATTCCTTATACTCACATGTTCTTTTCTCTTTTTCTTTTGGCTTTGCTCCTTATCCTCCCTTCCTATTCTTGACTACTCCTCTTCTCTTCTTTTGCTTTTCTACAATAACTTCGTTCGTTTAAGTCCACGCGGAAGCCCAGTGGATACCGTATCGATCTCATGAGTAGATGGTCATCAGTTCGATTCCCAGAACCCACTGCGAGCTTCCAGCATTGGTTCCCGACAACCCAGAACAGGTGGGGAGGCGACCTAACATCGGCCTAAAAAAAAAGTGCAAGCCACAACTGACAGGGCTTTGCTTTACCAGGGGTTTCTCACTTCCCACCGCGTGGGGATGGGATGGTGAGTAGATGGGGAGCCTTAACTTTATGACACAATACTTCCCTCCTTCCTGTGGGAGGGACATTGGAGAGATTAGGCTCCCCCAACCCGTCTTCAGAATTCATCAACATATTCTCATTCTTCCAATGGTTTACCAATAGAGTGGATAATGAATGGAAGACTAACTATATAGGGAACGCTGAGATAATTGGTTGTACTCGAAAGAAGATTAGATAACTTTATTGATAGGGATGACAGGTGGTAAGGGATATGGAACTACCTAGTGTAGGCCTTATGGTCTCTTGTAGTCTCTTCAATTGTTATATTCTAACCCTTAGGGTATGACGCTAGGTCCACGCCCCGTGCCTAA
>NC_134803.1:42501798-42504298 GCF_046742065.1 Oratosquilla oratoria | reverse complement strand
TGTGTGTGTGTGTGTGTGTGTGTGTGTGTGTATTTGTGTGTGTGTGTTGACACACACATACATGTACATGCCTATGTATTTGTATATGTATATATATACATATTTGTAGAAACCACTGGAAAATTAAGTTACAGAAGACCAATCATGTTCATTAAGGGAAAGGGGAAGAGAGTGAGAGAGAAAGAGAGAGAGAGAAACACACAGAGAGAAGAGGATTGTAAATAGACAAAAAAAAAACATAGGGCATATGTATGCACAGGAGATTATATAACCAGTAAATTAAACTTCTTTCATATCGTACAATCTCATATAGAAATACTTATCAAGACAGAAGAAATCGTCAAGAGGAAGGAACTATGAAATATCAACCCTAAACAGTTGCCAAAATTAATATCCTTCCTGTCAGGAATGAACTCAGCTGTATGTACATAAAAAATAACATAAAAAATCAAAAGATACGAACACAACACAGAAGTACAAGACCGACATTGCACATGCGGTACAGCATTTAGTTTAGTTTATTGATCAAATTATAGTATACTGTACAACATAATACATTATACTACTTAAAGATAACATGGCCTATTGTACAAGTCAATCTACAAATAATAACGTTCATGGCTTCTTAAACAGATAAATCGTCTATAGGTTGCAGTATACATGCACTACATATGCACCTTTCTCACACAAACAAGACATCTATTGTGGTAGAAAATAAATCTTGGCGTTTCACACACACACACACACACACACACACACACACACACACACACACACACACACACACACACATATATATATATATATATATATATATATATATATATATATATATATATATATATATATATATATTTAAAGGAAATTGCGGGAGCGTCTGACATGCAAAGGAACCAAACAACAAAGTAGATTGGCAGACTCACACGGTTGAGAAATCGGGGAAGAATTGTTGCTATGGGCAGCGAATGATATCGTGAAATGCCGGTGTCACACTATACGGCATTGCCGGATTTAGTCAGATGATGGAGGGCAAATTCAATTGGTTTAATAAAATCACCTGGCGACAGCCAGAACTTGATATTATGACCACCATCTCCCTTGGTTGAAATACTCTTATAACCTTTCGAGTCTAATGACTCGTAAGAGAAACACCGGCCCAGGAAAGGAAGCGGTTGATACCTACCATGATAATACCAAGGCTGTAGGTTGTTCTAGGTTGGTAGGGATTCACCTGAATGGTTTTGGTGAACAGTCAGGTCATATTTCTCAAGTTTCGGTGATTTTTTTTTTTTTTTCTCTATTGTCTTAATGTTTACATGCCACTAAGGCGTTTGCTCAAAAGACAGTTATGAATTTAACCATCTTTGGCTAACATGCGTTAGATTAATCTAGTTACATTTCTTTTAGATCCTCGCTAACCGAGCGGATTCGAGCGTCGCTTCTTGCGACGGAGGTCGAGGTGACGGCAGTTTAAACCCTGCCGCTAACGAGTTGGACTAGGGGCATGGTTCATTAAATTCGATGATATAGATTCCTCTGTAAGGGACACCATCCTAGCCTCCTGATAGGGGGAGTTTCGTGACTTGAAGCCGAATCATTATCATCATATATCTATTTCTATTTCGTGTCCAATAACCGGCGCTTCTATCTTTGGGATTGAAATGAAGTTGAAGAGACCCTCATTCTTCTTTGAGTGCAGATTAGTCTCCATTCATAGAACAATGATCAGTGACCGTGGTCCGTAGGGGGGGGGTCACAAAAGTCCCTCACAGCCCCTAATGTGTGTGCATATGTATGTGTGTGTGCGTGCACGTGTGTGCGTGTGCATAGACATACACATGTGCATATATGCATATAAAAATTCATATACACCTACACTTGGGGAATTCTTCTTGTTCATGTATTCACGTGCATTCGTGTGTAACTGAGCCACCGGAGACGGCGCGCGCGATCATTCAGATTCCGGGGCCCGAATCACATATCATTTGAAGTCTTTTATGCCGAGAGGGCCTCTGCCGCTTTCGCCTCCCCGGGTAATTGCGGAGCCAAGACCTCCGCATCGACGACGACGACGACGACTTTGAGGACGATGAAGACGATGATTTTGAAGACAACTTTGAAGATGATGTCTTTGAAGATATACTTTGAATATGATGACTTTGAAGACGGTGACTTTGAAGATGATGACTTTGAAAATGATGGCTTTGAAGATGATGACTTTGAAGATGATGACTTCGATGATGACTTCGGCGATGATGGCTTCGACGGCGACGACTTTGGCAGTTAATTTGACGACGATCTTGATGAGGACTTTGACAATGACTTTGACGACGACTTTGACGATGACTTAGACTCCAACTTCGAATAAGGCTGTCGGGTTTCAGACGCTCGTCTCCCCAGAAGATTTATTTGGGAGTCTCCTGGAGTTCCACAGACTCTTGCGACTTCAGGAGCTCTGCTGAAGTTCCGAAGTCGCCCCGTTTCCCGCAGCCTATCAACC
>NC_134803.1:42476798-42496798 GCF_046742065.1 Oratosquilla oratoria | reverse complement strand
TGCAATAACCAACGAGTATATTGCAACACATTAAATGGCAACGGTCGTGATGAGACGTTATATTTAGGAAATGTACGATGAAAAGAGACATGATATGTTTGGATTTGCTTTTCGTAAAGATGACACGCAATCGGGAGGAGTGATGGAGACTTGAAACAAGAGGAAGAGATATCCAAGCTCTCTCTTTTTTCTTTTATTGTTGTTATTATTATTATTATTAATTATAATAATTATCATTATTATTATCATTATTATTATTATTATCATTATTATTATTATCATCATTATTATCATTATTATTATTATCATTATTATTATCATTATTATTACTATTATCATCAGTATTATCATTATCATCATTTTTATTTTTATTGTTTTATTTTATCTTAATATTTTATTCTATAATTTTATTATCATATTCTATTACTATTATTACTATTATATATATATATATTTTTAACAAGTCCCGCTACGTCAAGGTGACGCTTTGCAGGACTGTGTAGCTTTAATGAACCTTCCACTCAGTCCAACTCGTTGGTGGTAAGATTCGAACTGCCGTCACTTCTGCCTTTGTCGCAAATAGCGACGCTCGATCCCGAGCCAATTGGGGTACACGATGGGAGAGTCCAATCAGCATGAGGTTAGGTTAGGTTGAATTAGATTAAGATAGGCCAGACTAGGTCAGATTAAAACAAGTTTGGTCCCGACATGGTCAGATTAGGTCATGTCAGGTGAGATGGGGTTAGGTGAAAATGTGTGCTGTTAGGTTAGGTCGGGCCAGGTGAGTTGAAGTCAGGTCATGTTATGGTAATGTCATGTTACGTCAGGTCACGTTATATCGAGGTCTTCTGTCAGGTCAGGTAAGTTTCATAACGTTAGGTTACGTTAGGTTGAGTTAGTTTAGGTCATGTTACGTCATGTCATGTTTGGATAAGTTAGACTAGGTTAGATTAGGTCATGGTATATCAGGTCAGGTCAGATCAGATTAGGTTAGGTCACGTTCTATATATTTCATGGAAATAGTAAACTTAGAGTATGGTGTTGGGACATGGGGGTTAGTAGTGCAAGATGCGTTTTCTCACATGGGTGAGGCTGGTAACTTCGCAAAAATTCGTAGTCATGGCGCTCGAGAATTCTGTGTCATTCATTTCTATCTGTCATACTGACCTTCTATTTCCCAAAGACGCCTCCCCGCCTACCTCCTCTTCCTCTTCCTCCTTCTCTCTCTCCTTCTCTTCCTCCCCCTCTTCTTCCCCCTCTTCTTCCCCCTCTTCTTCCTCTCTTTTCTCCATTTAATTCCTTCTCCTCTTCCTTCTCCTCCTCTTCCACTTCTTATCTTTCTCTTTCCCTTCTTCTCCAAATCCTTCACCTTCTCCTTCTCCTCCCCCTCATCATCTTTTTCTTCCCTTTCCTCTTCTTCCTTCTCTTTCTCCTACTCTTCCTTCTCCTATTCCTCCTCCTTCACCTCTTCTTCCTTCTCATCTTCCTCCTCTTCCTCCTCCCACTTCTCCCTGACTTGCAACAATACACAAAGATAAACGATATTGCCTTTTTTACGCGATCTGCAACGATAAGAACGAACGTTTGTTTGTTTGGCAGCAACGTCGCCATTTTCATCACAACTTTACCAAGCTTGGCACGGAAGTCCACATGCAGCCCAGAACACTGCAAAGACAAGGAAACCCCGGGTTCGCGTATCCTTTGGGGAGGGGATGCGTTTGGTACCATAAGAACACCAAAAACATATGAATGGAGGAGACTGCAAGAGACCATAAGGCCTACACTAAGCAGTTCCATCTCCATTACCACCTTTAATCCCCATCCATAAAATCATCTAATCTTCTAAAATAGCCAATAGTTTCAGCGCCCAAGGAGAGTCGTTCCACTGGTTTCTGTGTTAATTGGCCTTTTGTTAAGTTTCTCCTGTTTAACCTTTTAACTATCGAAAGATTGACTTGGATAAAATCAATAGACGGCTGCCAGAATAGAAATAATATCAATTAGATTTTGGTAGCCCGAGGGTTAAGTGTGACTGGCTTCTTTTGTGTCTCATTGTCAGACAATGTAAAATAAATAAAAACCAACAATAATAAATAAAAAAAACGATCAAATAAAAGAATAAGAAATAGGTAAAAGAGGGAAGGAGAAACAGGAGTATAAGGAAGAGGAGGAGAATAAAAAAGTGGAGAGAGAAAAAAGGAGGAGGAGGAGGAGTAGGAGGAGGAGGAGGAATAGGAGGAGGAGGAATAGGAGGAGGAGTAGGAGGAGGAGGAGTAAGACGAGGAGGAGTAAGACGAGGAAAGTAATAGAGGGACAAGACTATGAGGAAGAAGAAAGGAAGGAGAAAGAAGAAAAAGAGGAGGAGGAGGAGAAGGGAGAGGGGGGAGGAGAAAGAAGAGGCGAAAGATGATGAGGAGGAAGGAGAGGAAGAGAGTGAGGAGAAAGAGCAAGAGGAGGAGAAGAATGAGGAGGAGGAGGAGGAAAAGGAGAGGGAGGGTAGGAGGAGAAAGAAAGGTGAAGGAGGATGAGAAAGAGGAGGAAGGGGAGGATCGAGAGAAGGAGGAGGAAGAGGAAGAGAGTAGGGATGGAAAGGCGAGGGTTTGCTCAGCATGTAAGTCCTTTGTTATTATTGTTTTTATGTAAGGAAGAAAAAGTGTAATTGGTAGTTAGCCAGAGGTGATGCCTCCAACAGACATTAATGATTCCAGGGCTTCTATATCGCTCCAGCATAGTGATGTCAGTCTTCCTTTGGCCCGAGCATCACTGTTGTCATCGCTGATTCTAGATGGGCGTCGTTGTTGTCAGGACAGCGTATGTCGGAATATCATCATTACCGAGATGTTGTAAGATGGATAGGTTGTTGGTTATGTTGTTGGGGAAAGGATGTTATATCTCAGTTGTTGTTGTTACTACTGATTTGATTGTTGTCAGTTTTGTTGTCAGTTTGGGTATTCTTAACATTATTTTATTTATTTATTTATTTTATTTTATTTTTTGTATATCAAAATATTACTTTGCTAGTTATATTGGTCCACGAATAATTTTGTTGTTGGCAGTGTTTTTTTTTTGGATAATACACATGTTAACATCGTCGTTGGCATTTAGAATTTGCAATGTTAAAAGTCTTCATCCCTACGAAATTTACAAAAACTAACCTACACGTTTATTTAAGTTCTCACTAGTAACTTAAAGCCCAATTGTTTTTCGTACAAGCCAATGCCGACAAAGTAAAACACAATTCCAAAAAAACTAACTTAACCTAACTTAACTGAAACTAACCTAACCCAACCTAACCGAACTAAACCTAACCTAACCTAACCTAACCTAACCTAACCTAACCTAACCTAAACACCAAAATTCTTCATTGGAAAAATATAAAAGCGTTTAAATTCTTTTTTAAGTTTTTAACTCTATTTGAACTTGGTAGTGCATCTTGTATTGATATTAGTTCTAAATAATTCGATTGATATCATACCTCCCTTGTAAGAGAGACTCAGATATATGATTTGTTGCAATGTTCAACGTTGGTGGGGTACAGTTATGTCTAGGACGGTAACCACATTTTTGACGATTCCGATACGAGTCCCGATACTGCTTTAAACTTCCGATTCCGATAAATGATTGATAAAAGTACTTTGTTTATAAAGTATCTATTTTCCGATTCCGACAATTGATTAATAAAGGCATTGTGTCCATAAAGTATTTGTTTCCCAAACCAATTGCAAGGTCTAATATATATATATAATCATTGCAGGCTTTGGTATCGGACTTGGAGGTTTGGAACAGTATCGGGACTCGTATTGGAATCGTTACAAATTTTGGTATCGTCCCATCACTAGGACACGGTCACTATATATATATAGGGTGGAGGAACTGTCAAGACCACAAGAAGGTGATTAATTATAATCCACAAACAGTTTGGGTTAGTCAGTGCCCTTTGTAGTTTCATTCAAGTTAATCCTGAGGATTTTATTCATGTGAGGGGGGGTCACTGGAACAAATGAAAACCGCTACTCAGTGGTGTTGAATCGTATGAAAAGGTGAAAAATGAGATCATAACTGCATCTGCATAGAAGAATTCATCCTCGAAAGAAGCCTCTTCGTCTTCGGAGATTTCAACGCACTAAAAAGTATTAATCCTCAACTTCACGCTCTCCGGTTCTTTGCCACCAGCGCCGAAGCCCCACCAAAGGGAGAGGGACGAAAGGGGAAGAGTTGTGAGTGTATCGGTCCTCAGGTAACAAAGTATTATTTCTCTAAATGTGTTATCACACTGGGCTTCCACGGGCTTCACCTTCGTCGACGGTTGAGAGTTTGAGTAACAACGACTTCAGTTGCGATATTCTATTTTTTAAATCTCCAAATATCAAATTATCTTTCCGTCATTTATAGCAAAGTTTAATGATGAAATAAGAGATTATAATGATATATGGATGTTAGAAATACTGTTGAAATGCTCTTAGAGAAATCTAGTTTTCTTTAAGCAGCGAAATCATATTCTGACTATTCAAATGGAAGTTGGAGGTGGGATGTTGAAGGAAAATTAGCCCAGTGTGATATCCTCCTCTACTCTTGTTTTATGGCTTTACAAATATGGTCATGGGCTTTATTTGGGTTTTATGGTTCTACGAGTGTCTCCGTCCTTGCTAGTTTTTGTCCGTTCTCCGTTCTTACAATAAAATAAAATCTCGCTTTTTTAATCTGAATTGATCTCTCAGCACCGAATTGTATGTTAACGTTATATGAGATTGCAGTCACATGATTGAATATTCAAGTTTTGTACTTTCAAGGGAATGTTTTATGAACATAATGGGTTTCGTTTTTCTTCATTTGGCTCAGTATGTTTAGCTCGCCAAAAGACGAATTATTTAGAAGTTGTAAATCTCTTGGTACATAGCTAGTACACACTTCCATATAACTTTATTTCAAATAGAGAGCACTGGATTATGATCATGTAAACAATTAAGGTTGTCCACTTTTAATATTGTAAAAAGCAAACAATAACAAGCAAAAAAACAAACAATAGCGGAAATGTTGTATTACAAAAAGACATAAGAATGTATCATCTTGCAATTATGACAGTAGATACATCACAACATCACGGTAAACGTGTACCAAGCGTTTACTTGAATCATCAATACATCAAACACGCTGTAATCCGCCAGAGAAGCGTAATCCATTACCAAACGATCACAGACAATAGACCAAAAACCATCCTTTTCTCTCAGAACTGTTCCTTATACTCTTCTCGTCAATCTTAGGCAAGATTGGAGAAGAACTACAACGAACACTGTCATTACGCCTCGTACAGCAATCACTGAAGAAGCTTTTGTCATCACTTTCTAGGTGTAGAGAAATATGATCAATTACAGTGAAATATAACACTGCCCTGTTACGAGCGAGTGTCTTTCAAGGATGTGTTCATTTGTGAACAAAAGGAAAAAATAAATTAGTTCTACTCAGGCTGGAAAACAGTATATAACTTTTCTCAACCGCAGTCCATCTGTTATTAGCCCTTCGGGGTATTATCATGTCAGAAGACATTAAAATTCTCAAAAAAGGTAATAAAAATATAAATAAAAAAAATTGGAAGAAGGATAAGAATTACAATGCAAGTTTTTGTGTCTCTGTTAGCTCCGTTTGATTGTAAGTAAACCAAATATTTTTGGCTTAAGTCTGGACTTAGAAAAGTTTTGAGTCGATGACATATGCGATGATATATTGCTCCAAGAAATTTACTGCATCTTGGCCAAACACGTTTTTCTGTCGTTGGGAACGTTAATGGGTTACCATATTGTCATTTTTGTACAAATTTCTATGAAGTTCTGTATCATTGTCACAGTAAGCTTAGTTACGTGTAAGAGATGAGATAAATAATGGCATCTAGAATTATTATTCGTTTTATTGTTATTTATAACACCACAGCGTGGTAGTGATTTCAAATTTAAATCGCACATTACCATAGACTTAGTAGCCATGTAGTGAACACTGAAACTAATGATTATTTTAAGAGAAGATTAGGTAACTTTATGGATAAGGATGACAGGAGGTAAGGGACATGGAACCGTCTAGTATGGGCCTTATGGTCTCTTGCAGCCTCCTCCATCGTTATATTCTTATGAACTGTTTTCGGAAGAAACGGAAATATACAACCTTTTTATCCACTATGCTATCATAATGAATAGTTCATTAATAAACTATGAAGATGCTGTATAGGACTGGTATGATGCAGTCATTGAAATCTCATTTCAATACTTTATTAATAAAAACTACATCAACTTTTTCGATTGTTAATAATTCACGATATCACAGTGATACCAAAGTTCTATATATGCGGTGAAAATAAATCATTTATGGTGTGCATTCACATATTGCACTATCAAACATGTCAACGATATCGGGTACTCATTGGTGCTCAAATTTATGAGCTTTATATATAACATGATAATGTATTTGTATATGCATATATATATATATATGTGTATATATATATAATATATATATATATATATATATAGATATATATATGCAAAGTAGACCACTTGCGTTCACTATGCATAACTGAACACATGTACCCGTGTTCTTATTAGCATATAATATATATATATATATATATATATACATATATACATGTATATATACATATATACATATATATAAATCACGAAGAACCCCAGTCGGAATAAAAGGAAACTTTAGACGAAAGCGTAACTTCTATATTTCAGCTAATAGCTATAGCCCACTTCAGGAAAGAGGGCTATAGCTATTAGCCGAAATATAGAAGTTACACTTTCTTCTAAAGTTTCCTTTTATTCCGATTGTGGGTTCTTCGTGATTATCATTTACAAATGTGTACAATATTTTGTCTGATATATATATATATATATATATATATATATATATATATATATATATATATATATATATATATATGCCAAAAGGACCTTTCCCCCCTGTATAGGGGTAGCCGTAACATACTACAGATGACAATAGTATCTGGAGAAATATTGATGTGGCATTTGCTGACAACTCAATCAAAATAAACACCGCAAGTGAGGACGGAGCCTTTATTAGTTCGACGTTTCGATTATTATTACTGCTTTCTCAAGTACTTGAAAAAGCTGTGACAACCAAGACGTCGTACATTAATAAAGGCTCTCCGTCCTCACATTGTGTTTACTTTGATAGAAATAGAGTATTGACAGTCATGCCATGATGTCATAAGGCGTTAGATAAGTTTTTATACGTACTTTTGAAAAGACACTCCTGAACGTGATTGCAAGACGGTGGACTTAGGAAATGAGTCTATCTAAAGTATAAAGTAAAAGACATCTTTCTCAAGGCACGCACCCATTATTCACAATCTAGACACCCATGTATTTCTTATATCCAAACCAGTTACATATTTAAGAAATTAGTTTCAAAATTTAAGAGAAAGTGTTTGACACGCAGCGTAAATATAAAGTTGTGAAATTATATTCATGGGTACAGTGAAGTGTCATACAAAAGCACTTAAAGCAGTAAACAATACAAATGGAATATCTTTACACAAATAGAACGCTAATGAAGGAGCTGAGAGTGAGACTGGGGAGAAATGACAGGAACAGGACAAGAAGCTTCCCGTAGGACAAATAGACTTGCATTCGCAGCAGGACCGGTGACAGAATCACTAACGAGAGAGAGGACACAAGAAGATGGATAAAGCGAACTAGTATCTTCCGACGACAGGGAGCAATTGTAAGATAAACACCTAAGCAAGATGCTGTAATGATTATCATTTATTTTATATTATTTGTTTTTGTTTTTTTATCATTCGTCTATTTGACCCTAATTTATTATTATTTATATGTCAATTTATTATTATTTACTATTTACCTGCTTGTTTATTATTTAACTATACCTATGCATTTATTTATGTATTCTATTATTTACATTATTATAGTTTTTATTTATTCATTTATTATCATGATTTTTTTCGCATCCGACCTAGATATGGACCAAAAGGTCTCCTGTCGGCATGCTCCGCCTTTGTAATCCTTTGTAAAGAACAGAGTTTGTAGTGATTCGCCGAATAAATTGCATTAGAAGGAAGGAAAGAAGGAAGGGGAAAGGTTAAGAGAAAGGCTGAAGGAGAAGAAGAGGAGGAAAGGAGGAAAAAGAGGAAGAAGGAAAAGTAGAAGGATTAAGAGAGGGTAAGGAAAGGGTAGGAGGAAAAGGAAGAAAAAAGAATAAAACAAAAGGAGGATGAGAGGTAAGAAAAAGAGAAAAGAGTAAGAGGAGGCGAAGGGAGGAAAAAAAGAGTAAAAGAAGGAGAAAGAGGGAGAAGGGAAAGGAAAGGAAGAGGTGGAAGATAAAAAAAAGAGTAGGAAGAGAAGGAGGAAGAAAAAGAGGAAAAGAAAGCATAATCACAAGAAGAAAAAGGAGAATTGTAAGATCTGAGGAAATAGTTCATATATTCTTCCTTTCCTTGATTTTTTTTTATTTTGCAGTCCCCCTTGATAAGTGGCATAACCACCAACACCACTGCCACACCACAACACAACACCACACCACCATACCACACCACCACACCACACCACCACACCACACCACACCACACCACACCACATCACCTTAAAAAAATCTGGACAACCTTTTCTAATAGCATCACTATTTCCACTACTACCACTATCATAGTCTCCACTACCAGCACAACCATTTACACCACCACCACCACCACAAACTTCACCACCAGCCCCACCATATTCATCATCAAACCACCATCAAGAACTCTGAACATAATTTTCTATTTCTAATGTATTGAACGCCATTTCGCAACTATGATCCACTTAAAAGCTGGGGCTTCCATCGTAGTTTATGTTTTGCCTATTACCAGGATATGTTATCAAGTTGAAAGTGACCACAAGGCTGAATAGATGGAATTGTTCTTGAATGACCTTTTGAGATTAAGTGTATTTCGTTAAGAAAAAATGTTGCGTTAAACACCAGACGTTGATTGGAATGGGAGGTGATTCCACAAATGAAAGGCTTATTCTTTATGTCCTCTCCCAGCAATCGGTGACTGCTCTCCTCTTTTTATTAACAGACATCAATTCAAAAAAATTCAGTTAGTAACACAGAAACAGCCCCCACACCAATACATAAGAGCATAAGAACACAAGAATGAAGGAGACTGCAAGAGACCATAAGGCCTACACTAGCCAGTCCCATGTCCATTACCATCTGTCATCCCCATCCATAAAGTTGTCTAACCGTATCTTAAAACAAATGATAGTTTCAGCGCTCACTACATGGTCACTAAGTCTGTTCCATTCGTTGACCACCCTATTAGTAAACCAGTTCTTCCCTATTTCCTTCTTAAATCTAAATTTGTCCAGTTTAAATCCATTACTGTGAGTCCTGCCCTGTTGTCTTAATATGATGATCTTGTTTGCGTCATCTTTGTTAAAGCCTTTAATCCACTTAAACACCTCTATTAGATCAATGCAGACAACAGCCCAGACGCTTTCAGTTATTAGCAAAGAAACAATCCTATGCCAATACAACGCAGGCAACAAGTACAAGGTTTGTTCCCAAATAGGTCTTTAACAAAGGCTGAAGGCCGTTGCCAGCCACGGGTTTTCCCACTTATTGAAACTCGAGACAATAATTATCGTCACCTCACCTGGAAGAACTACGAGCGCGAGCGAAAGAATCCCAACCAATAGAGGTATTCAAATGGGTCAAGGGCTTAAACAAAGGTGATGCAGACAAGGTTATTATATTAAGACGATAGGACGAGACTCGCAGTACATACATATACCAAATGGTTTTTCCCCCTTACAAGGGAGGTAGCCAACAAACAAAGGCATAGAAACCCCTCCCACCCATTTCATCCCCTACATACTCCACTCCCCTTTACCCTCTTCCCTCCCTCCTATCTTGGCACCTCGTCGTAATGGATTTAAATTAGACATATCTATATTTAAGAAGGAAATAGGTAAGAACTGGTTTACCAAGACAGGTGATAATGGACATGGAACTGCTTAGTGTAGCCCTTATGGTCTCTATAAATCTCCTTCATTCTTATGTTCTTATGCTCAACCACGTCACAGGAAGCGGTCTCAAGTTCATCCCGGCAGACTCTTCGATTCTTACTTCGTAGGACCTCGAAGACCTTCTTAGCCATTTGTTCCCTGCGACGGGTACAAAACTCCTCCTACGAAAGAGTCGCAGCAGAAGGGATATGAATATGCTCGTGCTGCTTCGAGGATGAGCTGACAGGGAGATATATGGCTTCGTAGTAATGGTGGGAGGGCTACAGGCCACCTGTAAGACGACGTCATTGGTTGCAAACAGTCATTTAGTGGTGGCAGACAGGAGACAAATATAGATAGCGCAACCTCACACGCTGAGTGTGAAGAAATAAACTACGATAGCAAATAATAAAAACAAAAAATAAGAAAATTGTGCTGCGAAAGTAAAAGAAAAGATAAGAATTTGTCATTGAATAAAGACGAAAAGAGGTAATAGAAGTGAAAAAATAATACAAAATGGTCTATACGCACAAAATGGAGCATGGTCATACTACAACACACACTATAGACTTATCTAGAATTACACTAACAACAACAACAAGTACAGCAGTATCAACAACAAAAACAAATGCATATACAGCTACACCGACACAACAATTGCAAACTCTACATCTGCAACTTCAACTATAAATACAACTACACCTACAACTACATAACTACATCCACAACCACAACTAAAAATACTGCGACTATAACCATTATTACTACTACAATCACTGTACTACAACAATTACAGTTATTACAGATACTACAACCTGTGCAACTACTACAGCTACTACAACCACAACTGCAACTACAGCTACAACTACTGCAACTACAAACGCTACAACTACTAGAGCTACAACTACAACAAAGCTCGAGGCATCTTCATCATAATTCTAGAGGTAGCATAACCAATACTCGGGAGCGTTTCTGTCAGGTCAGTTTGAAATCGAGGTAAAGTATTTCCCCCTGGGGCCTTCCCCTGGTGATACACATATTACATTATTAAATCGGCCTGCAATCACAAAGCCATCCTGGGAAGAATTATGAGATACCATTAAGATAACACATTGAGATCGATTGGTATTTCGGAAACAATCAAATTTGTTTAATGTTCAGCGGGAGTCTTTGTACTGCAAGTGTCGCCATTCAATGTTGGAGTCGATGAGTCTATATTAGACAGTTGGTCGTATCGATTTGCTGGTTAATTGGTCATATATCGTAGTTCAATTGCTCTCGTTTAATGCACGGGATATTATCATAAGGGTTTGTCTTCGATTTGCGTCTTCCGAGAATAAGGGAAGTTCTATGTTGACTCGAATTTTCTCGTCAGCTTGTCGCTGATATTTTTTCCCATTTTTTGTTTTGAATTTCTGTACCTGGTACTGGGTTTCGAATGGTAGAATTAGGTTAATTGACTTCTGAATTTAACTCTTTTTGTTTCTTTGTCTAATTGTCGAGATCAATTTAGGAGAATTCTTACAATAATGGCTAAGAATTTTTGTTTTATTCTTTATATTTTTCTTTTTTGTTTTTCATATGTATATATACATATATATATATATACATATATATATCAACTGATATTTACACACATATACAACGTACACACACACACACACACACACAAACTCACAAACACACACACACATATATATATATATATATATGTATATATACATATATATATATAAAATTCTAGTGTAGTCTGTTGATATTAGATCAGATATATCTGGGGTGCTTATTCTGGTCAATCACGTTCGCTTCTGGGACCCTGGAAAGCCTTATTTGGCGAAAATCGTCATCGCCAAGGACACTTCACACCTTCATTTCTATTGTTTATGATTCAAGTGTCCATCACTAGTGTTACGAACACGACCACCACGACCACCACACACACACACACACACACACACACACACACACACACACACACACACACACACACACACACACACACACACACACACACACACACACACATATATATATATATATATATAATATATATATATATACATATATATATATGTACATATATTATCTTATTATTTTCATTTACATTTTTCTGTTCTATTTTCCTCTTCGTTTTTACTTTTATTTTATTTTCTCTCTTTTCCCCTTTTTATTCTTCTTCCTCTTCTTCCCCTACATTATCGTCATCATCAGTAACAACAACACCACCACCACCACCACCACCACCACCACCACCACCACCACCACCACCACCACGCACGCCCACACCCACTCCCTCCCCACCAATAAAAGGGACAACAAACGCTCTATTATTACCGCAACTATGTCTAGTGGTCACAAGGACCTCTTGCTCAGCCGGTTCACGAAGCCAAATGTCTCATTCTTCCACCAACACCTGTTGACACGCACAAACACACATACACACACACACACGCTTTTCAGACACTTCATCTCAAACACGTTTAAACTTCTTTTTGCCTATCTGGAAAAATGTATACATATATATATATATATATATATATATAATATATATATATATATATATATAATTTTCGAGAGTCGCTCCTGGATTCGAACCGAGGTCTTGCTTGACATGGTTCAAACCCCGGTGCGACTGTCTAAAACTATTTGTATGATACACGCTACTACTAGCGATTCGCTTCAGATTATATATATATATATATATATATATATATATATATATATATATATATATATATATATATATATACATATATGTGTGAAACCTAAGGTGGAAGAAGTGTGACCAAATGTCCCACTTTGCTACCTGATGTTCTAGATATAATAAAATCTGCTTTTAAGAGGAATGTATCTAGGTGTGAATTAGTATTGGATTTTGGAACTGTGATATACCGGGCTTCTTTGTTGTATCTATTATTATCTATACTTTTCTTACTTATTTCTTTAGCCTTTTTTTTTAATTTACACTGGAGAACTTGTGGATATTTTAATTTGTTGAAGGTTTCCTTGATATGATTCAGTTCATCTTCCAGAAACTCTCCACTACATATGCGAAATGCTCTGAGGAAGAAACCTATTACTATACCTGTTTTGGTTCTTTTATTGTGTCCCGAATAAAAATGTATGCAGTTTTCCTTATTGGTTGGTTTGCGGTATGATGAAAACTTTACATTCTTGTTTGTTCTGTGTATAAGTGTCTAAAAAGGGTAATTTTCCGTTGTTCTCTATTTCTGCTATAAATTGTATGTTTTCATTAATACTGTTTAATCTTCTTAATTTGTTGTTAATATTAGTTTCCTTAGGTACAATTACAATAATGTCATCAACATATCTTAACCATATGCTATTTCTACCCATTATTGATATATAATCTTCCGTTTCGAGTATTTCCATATATAAATTGGCTAACACAGCAGAAAGGGGACTACCCATGGCTAGGCCAGAATGTTGTCTGTATTCAATATCATTAAAAGTGAAAGCGCCAAAACCTACACAAAGGGAAATTAGTTCAAGGTAATCTGTTTTGGGGACAGGTAAATCTTCACTATTTAAATTGTTTACTACTCGCTCTACAGCTTTTAGAGCACCACTTATTTAAACTCGGGTGAATAGCGAGGTAACATCATAGCTGGCTAATTTCTTGTTGTTGAAATCTAATATTTTTTTTTTTTTTTTTAATTAGATTTGAAGAATTTTGTAGGCGAGTATTACTAATGGATCCTAGTGTTTTGGACAAGGGTTTAGCTAAGCACCTGGCTATTTTGTGGTGGTGTAAATTGAAAAAGAAAAGCTAAAGAAATAAGCAACAAAGAAGCCCGATATATCACAGTTCCAAACTCCAATATTAATTCACACCTAGACACATTCCTCTTAAATACAGGCATTATGATAGCTGGAACATCAGGTTGCAAAGTGGGACATTTGGTCACACGTAGTAATAATAACCCAACTCGCGAAAACAATATTGTATATAAGATACCATATAAAAGCTGCCCATCATCATATTTTGGAAAAACAGGTGGACTTGATAAACGGTTGTACGAACACAAAAATGATGTAAAAATCCACAGCTTTTCAAATTCTATAGTAAATCATATAGATAAGTATGACCATCTTCCAGACAGGAACAATACAGTTGTAATAAATAAAGATTGAACAAAAAGATTGAGAAAGACAATAGAAGCAGCTTATATTAACACCAATAATAGCATTAACCATGGGGAAGGTTTTGAACTTAGCAAAAGCATCAAGTTTATCAATATTTAAAGAAAATAATAATAGAAATATTATGAGTATGGCAACAACCTTTCCTAGGCGTGCCAAGAGATGACCTGTTTGTGTATATAATGTCCATTTTATACTTCATTGTTAGCTTTGTGATCAAGACCCTGTGGGTCGAAACGTTAAATCATTAAAATTCTCCCATTATTCCTCGTCTACTTCCTCCACCTTCAGTTTAATTTGTCACTGTGTAGTTAATTCAATATATATATATATATATATATATATATATATTGTACAGTATATATAATATTGTTGTTCTTGTTCTAACACGTTTATTGAGAATATTACTCTTAATGGCACGTTCAAGTGTACAATAAGTGAACAATTATGCACAAATTTGTACCTCACACATACATTCATGAACAAGTGTACAAACAGAAAAGAATGTACATGGACATTGAATTCTGTGAGCTTATTCGTGCCTGCTTACTTGTTGTCGTGAAAATAAGGTCGCAATAAATATAAAGTAATATAACTTTCACAACTCAAGTTTATATTTAAGCATTTAGTCAAATGAAAATAGATACACGCATGGGGGCATACATACATACTAGCTCTGGTGGGCAAGGAGTTGTAGGGGTGGGTGTGTGTGTGTGTGTGTGTGTGTGTGTGTGTGTGTGTGTGTGTGTGTGTGTGTGTGTGTGTGTGTGTGTGTGTGTGTGTGTGTGTGTGTGTGTAAGGTCACCGTATTACCCATAGATTGCGTCACATATGAGCTTTGAACTCTCATCCGGAAGGGTGTTTGCTGTCGATCATATGTCCAACATGTGATCCAAGACCATAGTGAATCACACACACACACACACACACACACACACACACACACACACACACACACACACACACACACACACACACACACACACACGTACACGCGCGCACAGTAATCCGCAAATCTTAGGTGATTAAAATGTACCCCATTAATCTTCAAACCTTTCCCTTCCCAACTGATCTCGCTGAAAATCCCTCCAAGGCAAACTATAAATAACTTGGATGAAATTGTATCTTCCGCTCTTAATCTTTTCTTGGTCTTGACTTTTCATGTATCTTTATGTAGTTGAGTCCCAGGCGTACCCGTCTAGTCAATCTTTTGTAGAAACACAACAATATATATACATATGTACCTAATACCCATCATTCATCTGATGCTACACTTAATCTCTTTACATTGGGAGAATTACAGCGAGGCTCTGGAACACCTCAACCCTTTTCTCTGTAATTCATGACCCTGCCTGCGGCAGGAGCCACCATATGCCAACTCCTTCCTCATAATCTTTGCCCCTGGCAGTTCGATCAAAGAGCTGCTGCTGCCTTAAAAGAACATTCCATTAGCTCGAACAGCGATCCAGCGTGTATTATATGTATATGTATATGTATATGTATATGTATATCTATATGCACATGTATATGTATGTATTTATATCACTGTATATGTATACGTATATGTACATGTACAGTATATATATTTGTATATGTATATGCACATGTATATGCATGTATATATATCTTACTGTATATGTATACGTAAATGTTCATACATACACACTGAATGGTTCCCAGTGATCAATTAATATCTTTTTCAACCACATATCATGTGGTTGAAAAAGATATTGCATATGTACATGTATTTGTATATGTATATGTACATGTATATGCATGTATATATATCTTACTGTATATGTATACGTATATGTACATGTATATGTATGTGTATGTGTATATGTATGCGTATATGTATATGTATATGTATATGCATATGTATATGCATATATATATGTATATGAATATGTATATGTATATGGATATCTATATCTATCTAAATCTATATATATACCTATCTATCTACCTACCTATCTATCTATCTATCTATATATATATATATATAATGTAATTTTAGTTATCCGCCCAATTCCTTTATGCAGCAATAAATTTGTTTATCGACATTAACTGTGAAACTATATCATGAATACGATAGAAAAAGTTAGGCCCTATTACAATCAACTCACCCGCACACTAATCAAATTTATTACATTTCATAATGACTCCCTGATTTTGCAGCCCTGCCCTGCCTTCATCTATATTAGAATATAACTTGTTCCCATCTGTTCCCATTTCTTCAATCCACATCTCTTGTTGACTCAGGTGAATTGGTGTTCGTGTGAATTATTATGTTTGCCCAGGAAGACTAAATTCCTTCGATATATAGTGTGTACATGACCCTTGCCTACTTGCGGGAGAGTAAACAGCTGGTTCAGTTTGCTGGGTGGTGACCAGAACGTAGTGGACATGTTCTCGGTATGGAGTGTACTAATATAGATTGTCCTAATTAAATTGATTAATCAATTAATTAATCAATTTATTAATTAATTTAATTGTTTCACAATCATAGGTGTATCACGTAGTTCAATAAAATCACCTGACGACATGGCACGGATGAAGTGTCTTCAGATTATATTGATATGAACATAGAAACCAGTTGAACATTGCGTGGTTCCTAGTAATGGTAATGATGCCTAGGTATAAATTTATTGAAAAAGTCATAATTAAGATATATATATATATATATATATATATATATTTATATATATACACACATATACATATTAAAGGAACCTATTCTACGTTTACTAATGTCAGTGTGTGTGTGTGTGTCTATGTGTACGCGCTTGTGTTTGTTTGAGTGTGTGTGTGTGTGTGTGTGTGTGTGTGTTTGTGCGTGTGTGTGTGTGTCTATATGTGTATGTGTGTGTGTGTGTTTGTATATACGTGTGTATCTTTTTAAACATTATGTAAACCTAGAAACTAAGCACAACCATATAAATCTTGACTGCCCATAAAGAAAATCTGTTGCCTTTTTTATCAGACATAGAGATGAACGGACAGATAGACAAACAAAGAGACAGGTAGACAGACAGACAAGAAGAGAAGCAGACATATAGAAAAAGGGACAGACAGATAGACAGACAGACAGACAGACAGACAGACAGATAGACAAACACACGCACATACACACACAAGTACACACACACACACACACACACATACACACACACACACACACACACACACACACACGTAGACAGGTAGACATATTGACGAGGAAACAGACACACATATAGACACAGAAGGAAACAGACACACAGACATAGGCAAGGAGACGGGTAGACAGACAGATGGACACATGGAAACTGGCTGTTTTTGTTAAGTCATATATATATGTATGTATATATATATATATATATATATATATATGTATGTATATGTACATATATACATATTTATATATCGTGGGTGTGCGAAACTGGTCAGGAAGAAGCTAAGAGTAAGACTACTATATGTCCTCCTCAGTATATATGTATAATATATATATATATATATATATATATATATATATATATATATATATATATGTATGTATAGGTACACATATGTACACAGAATATAGGTTCTTTTCTTATTCTAACTGGTTATCGGGAGTTCCTACTAGTGCTGGCTATACAACCACGTAAGGCCAAGGTAACAATTTCAGCAAAGCTAAATACCTCCTCTTATAAAACAGCCGTAATTGAATTTCACTTTGTTATTTCACTTTGTCTACAGAATCCTCAATAGCATAGACCTAAACTGTGAAAACAGAATTCTCAATAACAAAGTTAAAATGCGAAAACAAAGAGTATATTGATCAAAAACCCATTTTCAGTTACTACGTATCGTAACCATTGGTTAACTTTGATAACTTCTTAGTTTAACCTCCAAACGTAATAATTAGGTTACACGAAGCGAAGAAAGAATTTCCTTATATATGGACTTGGACATACCCGAGGACCACAAGAGGTTCCTGTGTACTTACAGACACTATCCATGATGTGCTTACAAATGTCACAGTTTCTCATCACTTCTGAGAAAGGAAGACAGCTGCAGAGGTTTTATGTGTTTTTAAAGCAACATAAATAGAACCAAGAGGGTTTGAAGTGTGTGTGTGTGTGTGTGTGTGTGTGTGTGTGTGTGTGTGTATGTGAACGCGCGTGCTTGTGTGTGTGTATATATATGTATGTGTACATATGCGTTCGTCCATACCTGCTGTCTATATATGTGATGTCTATATATTCGTATATGTATATATGTGTGTCTATATCTGTGTACCTATATCTGTTGCCTATATCTTGTGTGCGTGCAAATGTTTATACGTGTGTGTGTGTGTGTGTGTGTGTGTGTGTGTGTGTGTGTGTGTGTGTGTGTGTGTGTGTGTGTATGTGTGTGTGTGTGCGTGTGTGTGTGTGTGTGTACACGTGCGTGTACACGTGTGTGTACACGTATGTCTGCGATCTCCTACATGGCCCCCGGGGATGTGGAGGGGCCCAGAGGAGGCGGGGGCCACCTGAGGGCCAGGGATGGAAAAAGCTCTTCGGGTTTTGTGAGTGACGTAGCCAGGAGTCTATCTGTCTGTTTATCTGTCTGTCTGTCTGTCTGTGTCTGTGTCTGTCTGTCTGTCTGTCCGTTCGTCTGTCCGTTCGTCTGTCCGTCCGTTCGTCTGTCTGTGTCTGTCTGTCTGTCCGTTCGTCTGTCCGTCCGTTCGTCTGTGTCTGTCTGTCTGTCCGTCCGTCCGTCCGTCCGTCTATCTGTCTATCTCTGTCTGTTTATCTCTGTCTGCCTGTCTGTCTGCCTGGCTATCTCTGTCTGTGAGCCATCTTGTTTCCTACTACCCTCACTAACGTTGTGTGTGTGTATGTGCGTGTGTATTTGCGTATGTGTGTTTGTGTGTGTGTGTGTGTGTGTGTGTGTGTGTGTGTGTGTGTGTGTGTGTGTGTGTGTGTGTGTGTGTGTGTGTGTGTGTGTGTGTGTGTGTGTGTGTGTGTGTATCTTTGTGCGTGTGAGGGTGGCCCGTGTGTGTGTGCTTGCATAAGGTCGTGTGTGTATATATCATCATGGGTAATTTTTTCATAAGTGAATGTAGTAACTAATATTCATCTTACCCAGTAACTATGTTCAAATTATTTCATGCTCAAATTAGGAAATTTAATTGAATTTGAAAAACATATAAATATCAATGAAATATACAGTTGCATATCATGTAAACACGTGTCCACAGTAACATACATGGACACACACACAGAAACACAAAAACACACATGAACACAAGCACGCACGCACACACACACACACACACACACACACACACACACACACACACACACACACACACACACACACACACACACACACACACACACACACACACACAACTTGCTGGCGCAGTTGGTAGAGTTCCCGGCTGCTACTACGGCGGTCCGAGTTCGAAATACGTTCAGGGCTGAAATAATTTCAGTATCGCTGCGCTGCGAGTCGTTACTCCAACTCTCGTGGGCGGGGAGTTTTGTGTGTGTGTGCGTGTAAGGTCAGAGCATTACACCTACATCGGTTATATATGAACTCTCTTCCGGGAGGGAAATAGCTGTCGATCACGAGTCCAGCACGTGATCCAAGACCATGGTGAATCACACGCATACACACACACACACACACACACACACACACACACACACACACACACACACACACACACACACACACACACACACACTAACAACAAATTAACACAGACACATAAACATAAACACACTAATCTTAATCTCCAATTACAGTCTTTGGGAGATCGTATATTGGTATTACTTACGATGTCTTAATTTAGGATATCGTACC
>NC_134803.1:42451798-42464298 GCF_046742065.1 Oratosquilla oratoria | reverse complement strand
GACGTGTCGGACTACCAACTACTAGAAGTCGGCTCTAGCGGAACTCATCAAATGCAGACCACCTAACATCAAGGGCGGAAGTCTTAAGAAGCGACCATCCCTGAAGACCTACTGGCCGCTGGATCGTAGGGAGTTAAGAACATAAGAACGGAGGAAGACTGGAAGAGACCAGAAGGCCTATCATCCTCATTCGTAAAGTACCTTCTTTTAAAACAACCAATATTTCCATCGCTCACTACATGGTTACTAAGTCTATTCCAAGCGTTGACCACTCTTTTGGTAAACCAGTTCTTGTCTATTTCCATCTCAGACCTAAAGAGTTCGTGAAAATTGACTTCGGTATCGAAAACGATATCGAAGATCCCGGTTTTATTGGCTATTGAAAACGTAATACGAAAATAACGAAATGATATCGATTCTGATCCTGAGGAGTATCATCAGATCGCCGAAGTCTGTGTGGATATTCGCAGCATTGATATGCAAGTGAGGGCATAAGTAATAAAATCGTTGATTGTAACGAGCTGATAAGGTTTGGAGCACATGCCGCCGAGGTGATAAGCCTGGAAGGCAGGGTCTCCGTCGGTGATAACGTAGATAGCTCCGAGCGGTGATGTGAAATAATAGCACAAAGGAGAAGATAAGCAAAAAGGGGAGGAGGGAGGGGAAAATTGCACGAAAAAGATGCATAAATAGAAAAAAAAATAGATAAAAGAAACAAAGAGAAGAGCTAATGTTTTCCATTAGAAGAGAAAGAAAAAGAAAGAGGTCAAAAGAGGACAAAAAAAGAAAGGAAAAAGAGAAAGAAAATGAGCACTAAAAAGAAAAAGATAAGAAGACAAAATGGAGAGTAAGTAAAAAATGAGAAAAAGAGAAAAAAAAATTAATAAAAGAGAAAAAGTAATGGACAGCAAGAACACCCGGAAGAGAAAACCAGCTAAGACAAACGAGAGGAAAGAGAAGGAAGGAGAAAACAAGTCATGGAATGATTAATGAGAAAGAAAGAAATATAAATGAAAAGAAAAAAAGAGGATTAGAATATCGAGAGATGAAAAAAACAAAACAAGGAGAATAGAGAAGAATAGACGTGAAAAAAGGAATGAAGGAAGGGAAAAGCAGGATAAAAGAATAAATAAAAGAAAAATGTAATAAATTAAAATTGGTATGAAGGAAAAGAGAGAGAAGGAGAAAGAAAAAGAAAAGGAAAGAATGAGAAAAGACAGGAATGAGATAGAGATGAAGTCAGAGAAGGGGAGAGAGAGGGAGAGGGGGGAGGCAGAGAGAAAATGAGAGGAGAGAGGTAGATAAAAAAAGAGGAGATAGGGAGAAATGAAGACGGAGAGAGGAGAGAAGAGAGAAGAATATATGTACTTAGGGGAAGAGGGAGAGGGAGAGATGTGGATAGAGAAAGAAAAATAGGGAGAAAGAGAAAATGAGAGGGAGAGAGAGGGATAGAGAGGGACCTGTAATATATTCAAGGAGTACCTGTCACCGTAGGAAAGAAGGTCAGTCTTGGCTGAGGTGGACCTCCAAGGAGGAGGTCGGACTGTTGGAGAATCCTCGAGGAGATAGGGGAAGGTGGTGATGATGGCGGGTGTGGTGGTGGAGGAGGTTGATGGTGGAGGTTGGTGGTGGTGGAGGAGATTAATGAAGGTTGTTGGTGGTGGAGGAGGTTGATGGTGGAGGTTGGTGGTGGTGGAGGAGGTTGATGAAGGTTGTTGGTGGTGGAGGAAGTTGATGGGGGAGATTGGTGGTGGTGGTGCTGGTGGTTGATGGTGGAGGAGGTTGATGGTGTAGGCTGGCGGTGGTGGAGGAGGTTCATGAAGGTTATTGGTGGTGGAGGAGGTTGATGGTGGAGGTTGGTGGTGGTGGTGGTGAAGGTTGATGGTGGAGGCTGGCGGTGGTGGAGGTTGATGGTGGAGGTTGGTGGTGGTGGAGGAGGTTGATGGTGGAGGTTGTTGCTGGTTTGGACTGCGAGAGATTTGGTAGTGATAGAAATAGACAAAATAGATGGAATCTCTCTCACAAACATAAACACACGGGGGTAAAATATTTATTTGTTCATTTTTTTTTATTTGTTATTCATATTTTCATTCAATTTTTTGTTTTTGTTTTATTTATTTCTTTTTTATTTGTCTTATTTATTTATCTATCTATTTACTTGTTCATTAATTTATTTATTCATTTATCTATTTACTCGTTCATCTGTTCATTATTTATTTATTTAGTTATTCAACTATTGATATACTAATTCATCTATTTATTTTATTTATTTATCTATCTACTTATTCATTAATTAATTAATTTATCCATTTATGTATCCATTTACTCGTTCATCTGTTCATTTACTTATTCATTCATCTATTAGTTTATTAGTTTATCCGTTTATTTGTTAATTTATCTATCTTCATTGAATAATCTATTTATTCATTCGTTTACACTAATCTGTTTTTTAATTAATTAATTAATTTTTTTTATTTATCAATGTTTCCTGACGATGTTTAATTTTCAAGAGGGATTTCGAGTAATCGGAGTTTGTAGAAATGATGATGATGATGATGATGACGACGATGACAATGACGACGGCAACGACAACGACACCGACAACAACAACGAGAAATGATAATGATGATATCGGTGATCATAATGAGAATTATGATAATAGTAATGATAATTGATAATGATAATGATAAGAATAATAAAGATAATGGTAATAATGATAATGATAATGATAAAGATGATAATAATAATAATAATAATAATAATAATAATAATAATAATAATGATAAGTCTTGAAACAATTATTTTTTCACTCGCACATTTTTGCGCGTACTTCTGGTGCGCTGGTGGCGTAATCGGTAGCGTGCTAGTCACGTACTCGCTTATTTGTGGGTTCGAATCCCGCACTTCTCTCCGAATCCCATCAGCGACTGTTTGGTAGCTGTCCCCAACAGTCCACCAAGCACAGGGTAAAGGTGACGGCTTCGGCCGCAACTACTCAGCGCCACCTGGCGTAGGCCCCTCACCTTCTTATAGTAATATCCTCCCTTCTTCTTCATCTTCCTCCTTCTTTTCCTTTTTCTCCTTTTCCCCCTCTTCCTTCTCTTTCCCTTCTTCCTCCTCCTCTTTTCCTCTTTCCCCTCTCCCTCCTCTTTCTTCTCTTTCTCTTCGTTCTCCTCTTCTCCTCTTCTTCTTCCCCTCCTATTACATTTGTCAAGAAAAATGTTGGAGATATCAGTAGAGCAGAAGCAAGTGTTGGTGCTGGTGTTGGTGGTGATGGTGGAGTTAATAGTGGTATTGATTTCGGCGGTGGTGGTGATGGTGGTGGGGACAAGAGTAATGAGAGTAGGAGTGAGAGTAGGAGTAGGAGTGGGGGTAGGAATAGGAGTGGGAGTAGGAGTGGGAGTAGGAGTAGGAGTAGGGGTAGGAATAGAAGTGGGAGTGCGAGTAAGAGTGGGATTGGAAGTAAGAGTAGGATTAGGAGTGGGAGTAGGATTAAGACTAGAAGAAGCAGTGGTAGGAGTAGGAATAGGAGTGGGAGTGGGAGTGGGAGTGGGAGGGAAGACACAGGATGGCCTAGCCGTCATCTGGGTTTTGTTCCGCTGTCAGTTCTGGGCGCTGGTGAATCCCAATGGGGTCGGCCGCACCTGGGTAGGGTGCCGGGGGGGGGGGGGAGGTGAGGGGAGGAGGATTGGGAGGGAAGGGGAGAAGAAGGATGGGATGGGGAGGAGAGGGTGGGAGGATGGGGAAGGGAGGGGAGGAGGAGGAGGAGGGGAAGGGAAAAGAAGGATGGGATGGGGAGGGGAGGGTAGGAGGAGGAGGAGGAGTGGAGGAGGAGGAGAGGGGAGGAGGATTAGGAGGGAAGGGGAGAAGAAGGATGAGATGGGGAGTGGAGCGTAGGAGGATGGGGAAGGGCGGGGAGGAGGATAAGGAGGCGAAGGGAGAAGAATTATGGGATGGGGAGGGGAGGGTAGGAGGATGGAGAAGGGAGGGGAGGAGGAGGAGGGGAGGAAAAGGAGGAGGGAAGGGGAGGAGTGAAAGATAAGGAGGGAAGGGGAGGGTATAGGATGGATGGAGAAGGCAGGGGAGAGGGGAAGGAGGATTGAGAGGGAAGGGAGGAGGGAAGGAGGATGGGGAGCGAACGAGAGGGTGAAGGGTAGGGAGGGAAGTGGAAGGGGAAGGAGGATAGGGAGGGAAGGGGGAAGGAGGATAGGGAGGGAAGGGAGTGGGGGAGGAGGATAAGGAAGGAAGGGAAGGGCAGGACAAGGATAGGGAAGGAGAGGGAAGGGGGAAGGAGGATGGGGAATGGAGAAAGGGGGGGAAAGAGGATCGGGAGATGGGAAGGAGGAAGGGATAAGAGGAGAGAGAGAGGGAGAGAGAGAGAGAGAGAGAGAGAGAGAGAGAGAGAGAGAGAGAGAGAGAGAGAACGAAGAATTAAAAGCACTGGAGATGATGGAAGGGGAATTGAAGAAAGGGAAAGAGAGAAAGAGTGAGGTGGAAAATAAAATAAATAGGAAGAATGGAACGACGAGGAAGAGAGGAAGAGGATGAGGATGAGGAGGAAGAGATGGTGGAATATAAGAAGAGAGGAAGGAGGAAAAGCTAATTACGAGGACGAGGAAGAGATGGAAGAGGAGGAGGAGGAGGAGGAGGATAAGGAGGAAGAGGTGATGGAAAATAAGGAGGAATGGAGGAAGGAGGAAAGGGTGGGAAAGTGTCCGACGAAGTAGAGGAGGAGGAGGAGGAGGAGGAGGAGGACAGTCGGGGGCGTGTCCTGGGCTCTGGAATCTGTCAACGCTTTCGCCTGACCAGTCCTCTTGGCCTCCCCCCTCTCCCTCTCCCCCCTTCTCCCCTCCCCCTCCCCTATCATCCTTCCCCTTCTCCCCCTCCCCCTCTCTCTCTCCCCCTCTCCCCCTCCCCCTCTCCCCTTTCCCCTCCCCCTCCCCCCTCCCCCTCTCTCCCTCCCCCTCTCTCCCTCCCCCTCCCCTTTCCCTTTTCCTCTCTCCTCCTCCCTTTCCCTTCTCTCCCTCCCCCTCTCCCTCCCCCCCCCTCTCTCCCTCCCCCTCTCTCCCTCCCCCTCTCTCCCTCCCCCTCCCCTTTCCCTTTTCCTCTCTCCTCCTCCCTTTCCCTTTCCCCCTCCCCCTCTCCCTCTCCCCCTACCCCTCCCATTCTTCCTCTCCCTCTCCCCCTCCCCCTCTCTCCTCCCCCTCCCCCTCTCTCCTCCCCCTCCCCCTCTCCCCTCCCCCTCCCTCTCTCCCATTCTCCCTCTCCCCTTCTCCCCTTCTTCCTCTCCCCCTTCCTCTTCCTCTCCTCCTCTCCCCTCCCTTCCTTCTTTCCCCTTCTCCTTTCCTTTACATTTCTTAGCTTATCTTTGCCTCTTCTCTCTCATCCTCCTTTTCAACTTCCACTTCTGTCTCCATAATTACACCTACATCAACATCTATATAGATATCTACATCTATGTCTACATCTACATCTACATACATATCTACATCTACATACATATAAGAACATAAGAAATAAAGGAGACTGCAAAAGACCATAAGGCCTACACTAGGCAGCTCCGTATCCATCACCACCTGTCATCCCCATCCATAAAGTTGTCCAATCGTTTACATCTACATCTATATCTACAGTATACCTACATCCACATCCACATCCATATCCACATCCACATCTACATCTAGATCTACATGTACATCTACTTCTACATCTACATCTCAATCCATTTCTAAATCTACATCTTTACCTACATCTACTGTACATCTTTAGGTTTTATTGAAGGAATTTTGGATATGAAGAGAAATGGCAGAGAAGATAAAGTGGTTTTGAGATTTTATCAAATAGGATTCAGGAATGGTTACATGAAAAATAAAATCGAGAATTCTCTGTGAATGTAATATATGTAATATATATAAATGTATATATATATATAATATATATTTATATATATATATATGTATATGCAACAGTAATCACAAAAAAACACGTGAATAAAGATTTTTGCATGTAACCGAGGAAATTAAAGATCGGAATACTGAACGTTTTCGTCTATTAAGACATTTTCAAAGTTCTATTGTATTTAAGTTATTCTTTGTTGTGACACTATGTACTTTGAAAATGTCTTAATGGACGAAAACGTTCAGTATTCCGATCTTTAATTTCCTCGTGGTTACAAGCAAAAAAAAAAAAAATATATATATATATATATATATATATATATATATATATATATATTATATAATTTTATGGGAATTTTCCACAAATTTGTGGGAGAAATTTACTTACTCACATGGGATATTTTGTGAGCAGATTATATGTTGCAATGAACTTATTTATGCATATAATAATTCCTTCTTTTTGTAGGAAAAATGTGGAAATCTAGATTTTCTTTGTGGGAATTTTGTGGAAAAATATCACTCATTTGTAGGAACTGGCATAGATCACAGTGGCAATACTGATATATATATATATATATATATATATATATATATATATATATATATGTTTACATATATGTTTACATATATCTAAATGTTTTTTCGTAATTCATCATTTCTATGGCAATGCACGTAAATACGGAATCTTGAATATCTCTTGGCTGGAACCAGTGAAGAACTAAGAACCCAAAAAGACAAATGAAGAAAATGGAAGGGAAGAAGAGGAAGAATGTGACATAGAAGAGACTGGGAAGACGGTGATTACTGAGGGTCATTCATACATAAAAGAGAAAGAGAAAAGCTGAGGAAAGAGGGAAAGGAGACGAGGAAGTAGGAAATTGGGCAGAGACGAGGGAAAGCAACTGGTCTGATCTGTGTTCCATTCTGGCGTCACGCTCTAGATGCTGACGTCATGTCGTGTCCTGAAATGTGATTGGTCGATGAAGAAAGTCTTCACCATTCAATCATGAAGGATATTTGCTTCCGGTATGAAGAGATCTGTACACAAGATCAAGCGAGCAAAATTAAATAGATAAATAGATAAATGAATAATAAAATGGATGAGTGAATGGATGAATAAATAAATGAATGAAGAGAAGTACAGACAGATTCAAAATCTTCTCAAATAAATTAAGTGATTAGCTGCTTCGTGTGTGTGTGTGTGTGTGTGTGTGTGTGTGTGTGTGTGTGTGTGTGTGCGTGTGTGTGTGTGTGTATTCACCTTGGTCTTTGGATCACGTGTTGGACTCGTGATCAACAACTATTTCCCTCCCGAAAGAGAGCTCAGAGCTCGTATGACCGATCTATGGGTAATGCTATGACCTTACACAAACACACACACACCCAACTCCCCGCCCACGAGAGTCAGAGTAACGACCCGAAGTGCAGCGATACCGAAATAATTTCGGACTTGGGCAGGATTCGAACCAGGTACTGCGAGCACCACCGTGCTGGCAGTCCATTAATCTACCAACCGCGCCACCGAGTGTGTGTGTGTGTGTGTGTGTGTGTGTGTGTTGTGTGTGTGTGTGTGTGTGTGTGTGTGTGTGTATGTGTGTGTGTGTACGCGTGCATATGCTTTTATCCCCTATGTTTTACTTACTCCCCAGTAAAACAGGGTCACTATTAACTAGATATAATCGACTTGGTTCCCAATAATCTAGATTCATTTCTGAAACTTAGCTGAAGCTTTTAACGACCTCCCTGAAATCGGGCAATCTAGTTTAGACAAATTGAATAGAAAAAAATCACTATATTAAGTAAATATGCTCCCGAGGTGATATTACACCAAGTAATTCACTTAACACTCTTGTTGTTCGGCTTTTGCATATGTGATTATTCATAGTTTTTCTTCGTTCGGCTTCTTCGATTTTGGACAAAGTCAAAGGCATCGAGCTATGAAATGATAACCTTTTGATATTCCTCCTTTCAAAATTACAGTAACTTCAACTTGAGCTCATACATCACTCTCCAAAAGGGCAGAAATTCTTTGTTTTTAGCATATTTTAGACAAAGGGTTAATATTTATCTTCATTAAAGCATTAAAAGACCTTCACTCGCTGTTTGCTTTGTGCTGAGTACTTCTTCTTGATCTGAATGACTATATTTTCTCATGATTAACTTGTACGATAGTCATGACAAGTCATGAGCACCTAATGGATTTTGACTATGACCATGGGTCTCTGACCTGCATATATGTGTGTGTGTGTGTGAGCGTGTGTGTGTGTGTGTGTGTGTGTGTGTGTGTGTGTGTGTGTGTGTGTGTGTGTGTGTGTGTGTGTGTGTGTGTTAAGATAATGTGCGTTTGTGTTTTTTATGTTCAGTGTGTTGTTTATTGAATGCTGTAGATACTTTTTGGGGTGCTTTTTTTGTAATGTGGGATTGTGAAAGGAGACCTATTACTTTTGTTTTGAAACGTGATTATTTATTTTTTTGTTAACTAATTAATTAATTAACTTATTTATTTATTCTATTTGTTTGTCGAAAATGTGTTCTTTTGCAATTCATTATTTCACTACAGTCAGTCTTGTGGGTTATTATTATTATTATTATTTTTTTTATTTTTATTTTTTTTTTGTAAAGGCAACCACTACCACCACAACCACCACCATTATCACCACCACCACCACCACCACCACCACCACCACCACCACCACCACCATTATCACCACCACCACCACCACCACCACCACCACCACCACCACCACTACCATCACTACTACCACAACCATTACCACCCCCAATCATCATCCCCCAATCATCCCTATATTCTCCCCCTGCTCCCTCCCCCAACAGAACTCCCTTCCAATCATCCCTGAGCTTTGACCACTCCTACTGACAAGACTCCCCCAATCACCTCGTCCAGCCCTCTTCAACTCCCATCAACACGATCAGGGCAATCCTTCCCGACTCCCACTTCCCCACCTTCCCTACTCCCACTTCCCATCTTCCCCATTCCTACTCCCCACCCCCCCACACTCTGGATCCTCCCTACTCCCACTACCCATACCCCCTACTCCCACTTCCCACCCTCCCTAATCCCACTCCCCACTCCCACTTCTCCTCCCACTCTCCCCACTCCTGACCCTCTCCACTCCCACTACCCATTCTCCCTACTCCCACTTCTCTACCCTCCTTAATCCCACTCCCCACCCTCCCTACTCCCACTACCCACCCTCCCTAATCCCACTCCCCACCCTTCCTACTCCCACTCCTTATTCCCAATCCCCATCCTCCCTAACCCTATTCACCACCCTACTCCCTTACTCCTCACCCTCCCTACTCCCACTCCACCCTCAAACGCACAATACTTTTTTATTTTTTATTTATTTATTTATCTATTTATTCATTCATTTATTTATTTATCTATTTATTTATCTATTTATCCTTACATATTATTTTTAGAGAATACTCACGCTACATATATCCCAACACATTCAGCCCTATCTCTGAGGATATTAGAATAAAATAAATCAAAATAAATTATGAAATAAAATGAAATGAAAAAAACGAGATAAACTAAAATAGAATAAAATAAAAAAAATAGGATGAAAAAATTAGAATAAATTAATGTGAAGACAAACAAAGTAAGATAATGCAATATGATATATAATAGAATAAATAAATGAGATAAAACAAAAGGAATGAAAAAGAAAAAGAAAATAAATGAGAACAAAATAGGAACAAAAAAGAGAAGAAAATAAAAGAACAAAGAGAAGCATCAAGCTATATTCTCCACATTCCCCCTCCCTCTCCCCTCTCCCTTCTCTCCCCCCTCCCCCTCCCCCTCCCCCTCCCCCCTCCCCCTCTACTCTTCCCTCTCCCTCTCCCTCCGCCTCGCCTCTCACTCCCCTCCCTCTCCCCCTCCCTCCCTCTCCCCCTCTCCTCTCCTCCCTCTCCTCTCCTCCCTCTCCCCTCCCCTCTTCCTCACCCTCTCCCTCCCCCTCCCTCTTCCCCTCCCCTCCCCTCTCCCTTCCTCCCCCTCCTCCCTCTCCCCCTCCCCCTCCCTCCCTCGACCCATCCAAGGAGAGGTCTGCCGGGCAGTGGGAGGACACAGTGATTAGCAAGTCACATACACGCTGGCGAGTTCCCACGCACTGCCCCCCCACCCCCACCCTCACCCCCAACACCCATATCCACGCCCACTGACACCGACACCTCCTCCTCCTCCTCCTCCTCCTCCTCCTCCTCCTCCTCCTCCTCCTCCTCCTCCTCCTCCTCCTCCTCTTTCTCCTCCTCCTCTTTCTCCTCCTCCTCTTTCTCCTCCTCCTCCTCTTTCTCCTCCTCCTCCGCCTCGTTCTCCTCCTCCTCCTCTTTCTCCTCCTCCTCCTCTTTCTCCTCCTCCTCCTCCCCCTCCTCCTTCTCTTCTTCCTACCACCCTCTTCCTCCTCCTCTTCTTCATCCCCCTCATCCTTCCCCTCCTCTTCCTACCCTCCTCCTGCACCTCTTCATCCCCTTCATCTATCCTCTCCTCCTAATACCCTCCTCCTCTTCCTCCTTCTCCTCCTCCAGTTCCTCCTCCTCCTCCTCCTCTTTCTCTTCTTTCACCTACGAAGCCCTCTCTCTCCTCTTTCCCCTCCATTGAATAAAAATCACCTGTTGTTAGCCAGAAAAAAGCCATTAGTGAGTGTAATTAGCCTGAGAGGATAATTTTCGTTATCATCAATGTTTAAACCTTTTTTTCTATTTTCATTTAATTTTATTTAACTTTTTCCCCTCCGCTCCTTCCACTCACCCTACGGCTTTCTTTGTTCTCTCACAAATGAGGTGTTTTACTATATGTGTTCAGAAGTCGGTATTATCAACTTATATATATATATATATATATTATATATATATATTGTGTGTGTGTGTGTGTGTGTGTGTGTGTGTGTGTGTTATGTATGTGTACATTTGTCACACACTCTGTCTCTGTTTCTCTTTTCATCTTTTTCTCATTTTCTTTATTTTTTTTCTGTATTTATTAATCATCTTTTGTAAAATTTATTAACTTATTTGTTTACCTTTCTTATCTCTCTATTTATTTATCTATTCATTTGGTTATCTACATATTTATTTATTTAATTATTTGTTTTTATCTAGTCATTTATTTATTCATCTATTCATCTACTTCTTTATCTATTTATTCCCTGATTCTGAGTTACCATCATTTTTTCTAGCCTATGAATGTTCATCCATTCCCACTTTTCAGCATTCATCTATTTGTGGTTTAGATGGTGACAAGTAAAACACATTGGTTAATTTACATTAAATTAATATTAAAGCACACAATATGCAACACTTCTCATTTACCTCCATCGGCATTGCCTTGTTACCACGGTATTACTTTGTTATTACGGCATTACCTTGTTACCATGGCGTTACCCTGTTGCCACAGTGGCACCAGGAGAAATGCCATGTCAGAAAAAAAAAAAAAAAAAGACAGGGGTCACCTTTGTTCTCAACCGTTCTTCTTGTCTCTTATCCCGAGAGCCCCAACTACCAAGAGCCCAAGAGTCCGAAAGCCCCAACTACCAAGAGCCCAAGAGCCCGAGAGCCCCAGATACTAAGAGCCCGAGAGCCCCAACTACTAAGAGCCCTAGAGCCTCAACTACCAAGAGCCCGAAAGCCCCAACTACCAAGATCCAGAGAACCCCAACTACTAAGTGACCGAAAGCCCCAACTACTAAGTGCCCAAAAGCCCGAGAGCCCCAGAGCCCCAACGACCAAGAACCCGAGAGCCCCAACCACCAAGAGCCCGAGAGCCCCAAATACCAAGAGCCTGAGGGCCCCAGCTACCAAGAGCCCGAGAGCCCGAGAGCCCCAACTACCAAGACCCCAAGAGCCCGAGAACCATCCGTTACGGGTACCAAGGGACCAATTCATATTCCCATCAGCCCTGTTAATCCACTAAGGTTCAAATTATCTAGCTCCCTCACCGCCCCATCGTAACTAAAACTGCCTTCCCCAAATTCAATCACTCTATGCTTGTCCAGTAACTACAATTTTTAATTACAACACTAATTTTCAACCTGATGATAAAACAAGACGTCATTGCTCTCAAACCCGCTATTAATTACAACCTTACAAGCAATAGCTAATACCTTTTATTACAGTTATAACGCACACATTTTTTTCATATTCTACAAAAACCCGTCAATATTTACAACCCTACAGGCAACAATTCATGTTATAACACACACAGTCTTTGGCATATCTGATAATAACCTTACTATGACCGTCATCAAACCGTCAATACTTACAACCCTACAGGCAAGAACTGATAACTATATTATTAGTTATAACACACATAGTCTCTGGTACACAATGCGCTATAATAGCCACTGTTATCGTCAACAACCGCACAATCCCCGTCACCATAACCACATGCACTATCATCACTATCTTCATCACAATTGTAAAGATATCACCACAGCCTCATAACACAAATGCAAATGATCCAACACCTCATGAAGAAAACAGTGACGTCATCACCTTTATCATCACAGTCGAAAAAAATATATAAAAAAATCACCCCGTCATAGGCTTCAAATTCTCAATACCATCATCGTCACCATCACCGTC
>NC_134803.1:42444298-42446798 GCF_046742065.1 Oratosquilla oratoria | reverse complement strand
ATCTCCTCTTATTCCCTTCCTTTTCCTATTCCTTTCCCCTTCCTCCTGTTCCCTTTCCCTTCCACCCTCATTTCACTCCCTCTCTTCTGTACCACATCCTCAATTCTCCTATCTTTCCTTTCTCCTTCCTTCTCTTCTTCTTCGTCTTCTCTCTCTTTCTTATCCATCTCCCTTCTTCCATTACCTGCCTTCCTTCTCCTTCCCCTCCTCCTTACCCTTCCCTTTCCTCCTTGCCCTCCTCTCCCAAACTTGTGTAATCAACGTTATGTATTATAGACCCACTCCAGTCGTGTATGATAAAATATGTGATTACCAAAGTTTATTTGTAATTACGGTGCATAGGAGCGTAATTGTTGTTATCAATACAGCACTTTATTTGTTTGTCTTTGTTGACTTGTTGGTTATGTGTTTGTTTTTAAGGCCTGGTGTAATTGTTTTTGTGGTGCAATTTTTTTTGTTTCACATTGAACGTCAAAGGGGTTAGGTTAACACAGATTATACTAAGCCACAGTAGATTATCACAGGATAGACTAACTCAGGTAAAATTAACATGGGCTAGTTTAACCCGAATTAGATTAACTCCGTTTAGATTAACCCCGGTTAGATTTGCCCCGGTTAGACTAACCTCGGTTAACTTAATCTGAGTTAAGTTGACCCAGGTTAATTTGATCCAAGTTAGGTTAAGGTAATGTTGGAATTTCCACAGTTGTGATAGACGGGAATGTTACGTGTGTTAGGTACCAGTAATACTCGGTAAGAACCTAGACAGTACTAGCAAGAGTCTTAGAAAGAGCTTATGATACTAGTTTACCTTAACTTCGTTCCTGATACATCTGTGTCGAGGTGTCACATTGCGTCGGTGGTCTGTCGTTAGTGTCATCAAATTCGTTAGCGGTACCATCTACGTTACCGCCACTGATGTTGTTCTGTTACCATTTCCTGTACCAAGTCTTTACACCCAAGAACTTTTCAGTTGAACAAAATTGTCTTGTTCATTGAAATCAAATTGTATTACCGATGCGAAATATTTGTCCATAAGAAGGGTGGGATAGCACTCCGAAGGTCCCCAGATCGAGTCTCGCAACGGTCGGGTTGATTATTTGAAAATCTTCACTATTACGTGTTATTTGCAGAGCTGGGCAAGTTCCTATGTGCGTTTTTATGTGCGTTCCTTGGTGCGTTCCGCATTAGTTTGGCCGCGGTTAGCGCTCCCAAACTATTAGAGCTTAAGTCCGGTAGGCCACATACTATACCAAAGAAAATTTTCGTAGGCCACATCCAAAAGGTAGGCCACATACTATACCGGCACCTATATTGCTTTAATAGTTTGGGAGCGCTAACAGCGGCCAAACTAAAGCGGAACGCACCGAGGAACGCATCTAGGAACGAAACGAGAAACGCGCCCAGCTCTGGTGATTTGTCCATAGGTTAGTCATGAATATATGCCAAGGACGTTCCTGTTTGTTTTCATGTTATTCTTTATAATTTTCATCATGTTTTCCATCTTCAATTGAAAAAGATCGTCTTGTTCAATGAAATCGAAGTATCCTAATAATATGGAAAAAAAATTCATAGGTTAGTAAAGTACGAGTATGTGTTGATACCAAAGATGTTCTTGCTTGTTTTCTTACAAGTATTTTTTATGTTGATCATGTTTTCAATTAGACAAAATCTTCTTGTTCACTGAAATCAAATGGTCTTATTAATATGAAATATACGTTCATAGGTTAGTCATGAGTAGATCCCAAGGATCTTCTTGTCTGTTTTCATATTATTCTTTATATGTATATATATATATATATATATATATATATATATATATATGTATATATATATGTATATATATATGTATATATATATGTATATATATGTATATATATATGTATATATATATATATATATATATATATATGTATATATATATATATATATATATATATATATTTTTTTTTTTAATAAATATTACTGATTATTCGCTAGCAAGACGGACATGTCTGTGACTTACTATTATTATCATTATTTTTATTATTATTATGATTTTTTTTACAAACATAATATTCATTGCAAGAAAGTTAGGACAGTGTTGTTCGCTAGTTCGATTAGCAATTACATTATTGCTATGAATGTCCCGATTGCATGATTAACATCATTCAAAACTTTAATCATAATATGATCAGCAATTCATAAGAAATGTCGTTTGCAAAATGTCACATTAAAGGATTAAATGGCTATTAAGTGTGTGCAATTTTTCAGGCTAAACATCTGGGAACCTTAATATGTGATATTAAGACATACACTATCTCATCATTGATATACACAATAAATTCTGTTGATTGATTTTACTGCATGCTAATTATTAGTTTAAAACCATGTTAGCGTCAGCGACATTTCATATTAAAACTATTAGGTCATGTAATGTATCAACAGTTACTTGAATAATGCGATGTACTAAAAAAAATAAAAAAAAAATAGAAAATTCTAATGAAGATACTAAAGTCTT
>NC_134803.1:42436798-42439298 GCF_046742065.1 Oratosquilla oratoria | reverse complement strand
ATATATATTTATATGTATATATATAATATATATGTATATATATGTATATATATATAATATATATATGTATATATATATATATATATTTATATATATATATATACAGTATATGTATATATATATATGTATATATATGTATATATATATAATATGTGTGTATATATATATATATATATATAATATATATATATATATATATATATATATGTATATATATATATATATACATGTGTATATATATATATATATATATATACATATATATATAATGTTTGTGTGTGCGTGTGTGTGTGTGATTCTCCATGGTCTTGGATCACGTGTTGGACTCGTGATGGACAGCTATTTCCCTCCCGGAAGAGAGCTCAGAGCTCATATATGACCGATCTATGGGTCATACTGTGACCTTACACGGGAACACACCCTCAACTGCCCGCCATTGAGAGTTGGAGTAACGACTCGCGGCGCAGCGATACTGAAATTATTTCAGCCCTGGGTGGGATTCGAACCCGGACCGTCGTAGTATCGGCGGCGATCGTTACCACTGCGCCATCAAGAAGTGTGTGTGTGTGTGTGTGTGTGTGTGTGTGTGTGTGTGTGTGTGTGTGTGTGTGTGTGTGTGTGTGTGTGTCTATTGCCAGTTACCTAGGAACTGTGGATCTCCTGCATAAGTATTCTGGAATGAATGTATTTCGGAGTAGCAGCCACCAAGAATGTTTGCAGGTGGGATACTCCAGCATTGTTAATACGTTCCTAGAGTTTTAATGCGTATTTGTATATATAGCTACACACATATATATGCATTTGTATATGTATATATATATATATATATATATATATATATATATGTGTGTGTGTGTGTATGTATGTATATTTACCCAGCTGTATTTTACGGGACGGGAGCTATGCTCATATATATATATGACTGTGCATATATACATATATATATATATATATATATATATATATATATATACATGCATACATATCTATACACAAACACGCACACACACATACACAAACACACATACACACATATATACATAAGCATACTTTTGGGTGAATGAATGGATTTGTTTATATATCAGAGATGAGGTATGGGGAATGACGTGGTTCCTGATTTCCGGAGCCCTTATCTGAGTCAGAAGATTGTTAGATTAACTTCGATGTTTTTGGAACCCGCTCTCTCACCGAATTTGTGAAGAGGAGGAACTTCAAGCAACTTCACGCAGTCAGGATTCTGCTCCCAGAAGCTTGGGGAGCAATTTTCTTCCTTTTCATCATTGGACAAGGATCATTCTGGATAAATACTTCTCCAAGAGTTCTACTTCTTTTCTTGCAGTTTCTTGCTTTCTCCGTCGGATTTTTGGGCCTCTGCATCCAAAGAGATCCATGCAGATGCCCTTGGAATAAGAACAGAAACCTAATGGACGAAGAATTAGGTTCTATGGACGGATTCTGCCAGGTATGCAGGTTTTACCAGGGCCCACGCGATAGCCACTGCTCAGAGTGCCGCGCGTGTATAAGAGAGAAGGACCATCATTGCCCTGTGCTGGGGGTCGCAACTACCCGCACTACTTCGGCATGCTCTGGTCCGCTACCCTCTTCCACGCCCTCAGCAATATTGCAACCGTGGCTAATTTATTTATGGCCTGGGGCAGCGAGGGCGACATCGGATGCCAGGTGGGACTTCTTATCGTGTCTCTGTATCCCACCGCCCTCTTTACATAATACACGAAGTACCACACCCAGAGGTTCTTCACGCACCCCCGGGAGTCCTGTGGCAGGCGTTTCCGCAGGAAGGTCCTCTCCGAGCCCTTCCCGGACCTGCACAGGATCTTCATCGTGCACGGAACCTCTGGAGTCAACGACGGCCCCATTGACGCCATGGTCATTTGAAAGGACGCTATTATACCTCCTCCAGGACACGTTCCAGGACCTGCCTTCAAACGAGGACGCACAGGCAGACACTTGCACGGACGAGCACATACAATGTCAAGTTGTTCACAACAATAATAAGACAACGATATTCAACGTTCAAGTATTAGAAAAGTTGAACATGTCAGCAAGAAACTCGTGAATGCAGAAGCTGCTGCAAAGTTTAATCATATCTGCCTGAAAGAGGACCTGCTACCCTACTATTGTAATATCAAAATTCACGATGAAGCAGCCCGAAATGCCCCCGAGACCAGACAGTATCGCAAGAAGCTGGTCGAGAGGCAACTCCAAAATAAGCAAGAAGAAGTCAAGAAATTGCAAGCCTCCTTAAATCAACAATGGCTTTTTTGGACCTCATTAGTGATCCCCCAAGACCTCCGCTCTCGCGTCGAGGCCCTCCTTCAAGAGGAACTAGACCACCACACTAGAATTACAACCAACCGGACCCAACGCAAACTCGTGAGACTCAACGGTGGTCACCTTAGGATCCCCATCGCAACCCCTGGGTTCATCAACCTTACGAAGAAAACCCTTTCCGAAGACCAGAAGGAACTTTTAAATTTTG
>NC_134803.1:42406798-42431798 GCF_046742065.1 Oratosquilla oratoria | reverse complement strand
CAGTTTGCGCTTATGCTAATCCACTTGACTCACGTTAACAAGTTTGGCCATGGTCAAGAACGTGTACATTATTAGTGGTCACTAACATGGTCACTGACACGCTTTGAACTGCCTGGTGAGCACACGCTATTTCGCGGACACGTAATTGGTTGTTAACAAATGCGGTTAATTGGTCAAATTGAGGTCAAATTGGGGTCTTTATCAGGTCACGTATATCTAAGCATTTGTGTGTTTGTCTGTGAGTTTGTGTGTATGTTCGTGTTTATTTGTATCAGTGGAAAGGTGGAAATGTTTCAAGGGGAGTACTAATCAAATGTTTAAAAACGACTTAGAGAGCGGGAATCACACAAAGGATTGCAAAGGCAGAGCATGCCGACAGGAGACCTTTTGGTCCTTGACTAGGTCGGATGCTGGAAAAATAATAATTGATAAATAAGTAAATAAACAGATGAAATATATTAATAGTTAATGATAAATAGCAAACAAACAGAAAAAATAATAATATACAATAAATGATAGATTAGTAGATGATAAAAATAAACATAAATAACATCGACTAGGAGTTTAATATCTAGGGAGAGCATAACACTATACCCTGAATTATCTAATGGACATAGTCTATAGATGAACTTCATATACATACAAATCAGTCACGTGACCAATCAATGGGTTTCAAGTTCACATTTTTGCGTGTATCTGTTGCCAAAGACGAATTAATAACTTGCAATAAACGAAAATGTCAAAAGGAGATATTTAGTTACGATATATAATGGAATGAAACAAAAATTAATAAAACAAAAAAATAATGAATGCAATGAAAAAAATAATGAAATGACAATGAAGCAAGAAATGATCGAGATAATGAATGTATACAGAGAAACAGATAAATGAAGAGGTGGATAGAAGAATGAGTCATGTAGACAAAGTGATCAAATAACTAATGGAAATAATAGAAAAAACATAAATTAATTTGATTAAGTAAATGAATGAATAAAAGAATAAGTAAACAAATAATCAAATAAATGAACAGATAAACATAGAGGTAAAAATACGAGCATAAACACAAACATAAAACAGAAATAAACATAAACACGCAAATCACAAATAAACATAGATAAACACAATTGATTTATAGCTCTCACGGACAAATATATACACACTCGTGTTAGAGTGATTGAATAAATGGCTTCCCCATGAGGGAAGCGAGCCAGACTGTGACATTTCTAATCCTGGCTGGAACGCCCGTGACTTCTGACAGCGCTACATAAGGAGTGTATTGGTCGTTAGCAAATAAGTAGAATTGTTGTTGTTCCTTCTGTTGTTTCTTTGTTGTTTTATGTTTTCTTTTTTGTTTTGTTTTTTGTTGCTGCCGCTCTTGTTGATGTTGCTTTTTTGTGTTGTTATTTTTGGTGGTAGTGGAAGTAATATTTTTCTTTTGTTGTTGATGTCGTTGTTGTTGTTGCTCTTTGTTGTTGTTATTGTTGTTGCGCTTTTCGTGTTGTTTTGTTGTTGTTGCTGTTGTTATTGTTCCTGGTGTTGACGCTGTTATTGTTGATGCATTTGTGTTGTTTCTGTTTTTTGTGTGTTGTGGTTATTTTTCTGGTTGTCGTTGTTGCTGTTAATGTTGTTTCTTGTTGGTGCTGTTGCTTTTGTTTTGTTATTCTTTTTATAACGTTGAAGAATAAACGAGACACCGATGATAGATAGTACAGCCTATTACTTTATGTGAAATGCATTTCAAGTACATTCAATATGCTGTTAGAGAAATTGAATTTTCTACTTCTAGAAGTTGTCTTTTTTATTTCTTGGTTTAATCTTTTCTTTTATATCAATGCCCGTTTTGTCTTAAAAGGTTTCAGTGTGAAAATGGGTTGTTTCTGTCGTTCAAAGTTCACTCTGAAGACATAAAGGCTTGTCTCAACTATTCCAGGTTCTATGCTTTACTGGAAAGGGTATCCAGGAATTTGTGTGTGAACACACGAACACACAAATATATAAACACAAATACACACAGACACACAAACACATAGGTATGTAAACACAAACGCACAGACATATAAATCTAAACACACAGGCATGTAAACACAAACACAGAAACAAATACATAAAAACCGACACACACAGACACACAAAAACACATGCACACAAAGACATAAACACACACAAACACAGAAACACACACATAAGCACCGACACACAAACACACAGACACAGACACAAAGGCACACAAAGACATAGACACACAGACATGTAAACACAAACACCAAGACACATACACACATACATATAAACACAAACACACAAAACCACAGCTACACAAACACACACAGAAACACAGATATACTGTATATACACAAACACACAAAGACACAGAGACACAAACACGCACAGGTATATAAACACAAACACATAAAGCCACAGGCACACAAACACACACAGGAACACAGATATATAAATATAAACACACAAAGGCACAGAGACAAACACACACAGACATATAAACACAAACACACAAAGCCACAGACACGCAGACACACACAGAAACGTAGATATATAAACACAAACACACAAAGACAAAGAGACGCAAACACACACAGATACATAAAACAAACACAAACACAAACACAAGCAGAAAAATGGCGTTATGGTCAAAGAAGAGGACCAAGAAGAGGAGGCCACGGAGTTCGCCATTGCGTGCAACAGGCCAAAGAAATCGGGAGCGGGAGGGGGGTGGGGGTGGGGAGCTCTTGTGGAGGGGTGGGGGGGCTGGGGGGCACACGCAACCTGCCTTCAGCACAGGTCACGGAAAAGCGGCGCGACCTGCTTGTCAGGTCGTAAGAAAGCAGGTGGTGTTGGGGGGGACCTGGTCACGCAACAAGTGCCACCTGTCAAAGCAGTCCCCAGCTGGCCTTTGCAGCTCAGCTGGCTTCAGTAGAGTACATACAAAGAACATAATCCCCCTTATAAGGGGGTGGCCATGTCAAAGCTTTTTTCTTTTTTTTCCCTGATTCCACTTGGGAGGAAATACAAAAATAGGGGGTTCTTAGTCCCCTAGTTAAGCCCCCTTCCTTTCCCCTCTCCCTCTCTCCCTCTCCCTCTCTCTCTCTCTCTCTCTCTCTCTCTCTCTCTCTCTCTCTCTCTCTCTTTCTTTCTTTCTCTTGTCTCTCTTTCGTCTCTCTCGTCTCTCTTCCCTCTCTTTCTCGTCTCTCTTTTCTCTCTCTCCTTTCTCTCCTCTCTCTCTTCTCTCCCTCGTCTCTCTCTCGTCTCTCTCTTGTCTCTTTCTCTTCTCTCTCTCGTCTCTCTCTCTCATCTCTCCCTCCTCTCTCCCTCCTCCCCTCTCTTACCTTCTCTCTCTCTCTCTCTCTCTCTCTCTCTCTCTCTCTCTCTCTCTCTCTCTCTCTCTTTCTTTCTTTCTTTCTTCTTACAATACGCTTGGGAATACGTTGACGGTGTTTTTGTCCCCAGTCACAAGGAGGTAATTTCATCACATTGCCCTACATTGATTCACGAGTAACATAATTTGTAAAAGTGGATATCAGTGGTAAAGTACCATTGTCCGGTTGATGTACATTTGTATACTGGTATACATGCAAAACATAGTGAAACACACGCACATACACATACATATACATACATACATACGTTCATACACACGTATATATATATATATATATATATATATACATATATATATATATATACATACATACATACATACATACATACATACATACATCTTTAAGCAAAACCATCTGCACCCCACACATGCTCTTGATTGTCCAGAACCATCTTGCTCCTTTCCAGCAGCTGTTTTTGCTTTCTCCTTAATATGGAAATTCTTTTCACCACCAGTAGTCCATGCCGTTCTTCCAGTAGCCGCGTCTCACTCCTGGACATTTTGCACCCAGGAACTGACCTTTTACTCTTTTCCCTCTTTTCTTTACCAATATGTTTTATTTATCTATTTTTTCTTAATTAATCAATTCTCCGTTTACAATGTTTTCTTTGTTTTCATCTTCGTCAATTGGTTCTGTTGTTTGTTTCGTAGTTCATTCTAATATGTTCTTTATTTCTTGTGATTAACCTTTTGTGTTTTTATCGTATCTCCCTTGACTTGTTTCCTAATCTGGTATATCTATTTTTTCATCAAAAGGAAATATTTTAATGAGGTGCACACACATACAGTATACGCTCACTCGTACGCTCACACACACACACACACACACACACACACACACACACACACACGTTCACATACACTCACGTACGCACACATGTATATAAACTTACAGACCTACACACACACACGTATATACACACAGATAAAATTTGCCTCATTCTGTGGGCCATCTCGTTTGGTGAGTTAAGATCGACCTGCCACCGCTATGATGACCTGACAACGTTCCCTGATGGTGACCTGTCAATATGAGACGAGGGGCTCCGTGACGACCTGCAGGTGTGGCACAAATTAACCTCTCGTGACCTGATGTTATTACAAAGTCATTTTCATGAAGTATTCTTTTTACCTCACTTTTCTTACCAGGTCGTCCTTTGACCTAATAAGGTCACTTGCTGGTCTTTGAGTGACCTGATATTTTAGTCTTGATGGAGTTCAGTCAGGTTAGAGATGACTTTTTTTTATCATTGTAACTGATTAGTTAGCATAAAATCAGGTCACATCCATATTATGACCTGCAAAGTGACCTGCGGACGCGGCTTGGGTGACCCTACAAGGGATAGAGCTTCCCGGTCTGCCGCCGGGATCCTGGTGGTCTGCCAGCGCGGCCCGGATCCGCAATTTGGGTGTTCATTATAGCCGCGGCCCGTCTGCCGTCTTATGACGTCGGAACACACTCATTACGTCGACGGCGGTTGTGCTCAGTAGCGGCCAGTTCGTTTGAGCGTCACTCGAAACCTAGACGAAGGGTAAAGCTCATACAGTTCATTTATAGTGTTTAGCCATATATCTTGGTTAAAGAGCGTGGTTATGCGTCCGGGATCTATAGTTTAGAGATGTCTGCGCTCTGAGAGCTCTCGGGTACCGTTCTTAGGCCCGGGAACTCATCTTGAGAAAAAACAACGTTCGTGCTGTCGCAATAAGGCTCAGGACCCACTTCATGTGTTGGCTCATAATCGTTTTGTTTGTTTATGAGCTTTCTTCGTGGCCGCTTCTTCGGATGGTCAATTGGTCTGGATGACGGGAGCAGTCGCTGGCTCGTGTGGCACATGGAGCTGATATTGACTTTAACATTGTAAAGAAAAGAATGTGAACTAAGTATTGTGTTCATGTTTATACAAATATAATGTGCGCAGATATACATGCACATATATATATATGTATATATATATATATATATATATATATATATATATATATATATATATATACTGTTTGAAATCAGTTGCACTAGTTGCTTTAACAATCTTCAAGACTGTATTCTTTATTTTGGAGAATACTTTCCTATTAGCAACTGAGAGGGACAGGAAGTAGTCATTCATGACTCTCAAAAGAAAATACACAGTGTATGCCAACTGATATATTTTTGCATAGTAATAGTATTGAACAACTATTGACTCCACCGAAACTATATATATATATATATATATATATTATATATACATACATACATATATATATATATATATTATATATAATTGTGTGTGATATATATATGTATATATATAATGTATATATGTATATATATATATAATATAATATATATATATATATATGTGTGTAAATACATATGCAAACACAACAATCTTTAGCGAAACACTTCCCGGAGTTGTCCGGGCGCAGACTTTTGCTCACCGGACTCTTGCTCTGCGGTCAATTGTCCACAGGGTGCAGTTGTCCGCTGGATAACTGCTTACTGAAGAAATGTCCTCCATCCGGTCCTTTCTTCACCAGAATAGAATATCTTGATGTTAACCGAAACATAATCTGTAATGAAGGAAAAGGGATTTAAATGTATAATATGTTGGTTCATTTTGTTCAACAAAGGATACAGATCGATTGAGACGCAGGTGATATACGAGTGCAAATTCGTCTTTAATCACCTCATTAAGAGATAGAGGATTAAATCAGGTTGAAATGCTTTATTCGTTTAAATTCAAACTGCAATAGGCTTTACTTATACTTTCTGTACTTTTCACGAATTATCATATTAAAAACTAACGTACATAAGAAACTCTGTATGAGGGAAAAAGTTAAGTTGTGCGTGAGTTCTGAGCAAGAACGTATTCATGACTACAAAACAAAATCAGTCGATGCGTGTGTGTGTGTGTGTGTGTGTGTGTGTGTGTGTGTGTGTGTGTGTGTGTGTGTGTGTGTGTGTGTGTGTGTGTGTGTATGTATATGTGTGTATGTGCGTGCGTGTGTGTGTGTATGTGTGTGTGTGTGTGTGTGTGTGTGTGTGTGTGTGTGTGTGTGTGTGTGTGTGTGTTGTATTGTGTCTCTACGTCCATGAGGTGAATGTGATTGTGTGTCAATTTCCACAAGACCAGACTGGTAACGGATGCAAAGATCAGGTTTAAAGAAATAAGATGATCAAATTAGGTATTTGATTTGAACTGAAGCGGTGATAAGTTTTTGTCTAAGCTTAGATGTATATATTTAGTATTCAGAGACAAGTGAAAAAAAAAACGTGATAGATATATCATGGAACAATGTGACCAAGAGCTGACAAGAGAAAGTTGGAGAACCTTCAATACCAAAAAGCAGAAAGAGGTTAGGTTAACCACTAAAGTAAATAAGAGACAGGGCTATACGATATCATGAGAACGAGCACGTGAATGAAAAACTTGAGCGGGATTATGTTAGAAAGGGTTTGACGAGTGAGGGATGGTAATAGTGAATTATGAGACCAGGAAGTTTCTTTAATAATATAGGACGATAATATGTTTTCAGTTGACGATATTAACCTTTTCGCTGTGAAGGGAGGTCGAGGAGGAGGTTCCTTGGGTGAATAAAATCATCTGACAACATTTATGATAAATATCTACTATTTGATAATGAATAGAATAATCGAAACCTATGGTAATCAGTGATGCGCATAAGATTTCTTTCAAACGAAGGACATTGTCTTATGGAAGCCAAAAGTCAAAATCATTGAAAAACTTTAGAAGGCCTTGCTTTGGGTCAGTGAAGGAAGATGAAGAGCTAGTCTACGGTTGGAGGCGCGTAACAACGGCCAAAGCCGTTATCTTTGTCCTGTGTGTTTGGACTCTTAGGGCAAATAACATAGTGAATAGTCACAGATTAAGTCTTCATGTAGATAAAACCTGAATAGTTGAAGAATCCCAAAGATTTGAAAACCTGGAGGCCTGGAAACCCAAAGAGAGACATTATGACCGAAATTGCAGCTGTTTTTGAAGTGGTGACGGGAGGCTTCAAGAGAATGGAGCAGATATGGTCTTGCAAAAAAAAAAAAAAAAAAAAAAAAAAACGAGGAACTTTATGGTTCGGTTCTTAAGGTCCCATAGAAACTACCACAAAAACAAACACGTAAACAAAGAAAATTAAATCAACAGAAATCAATGAACAGAAATAAAAATAAAAGTAATTATAATAGAAATTAGAAATAGATGGTTATAATTTCCTAATACCGACCAACCAAGGTAAGAAATAAAGACAAAAAAATGGACATACATTAGCATACATTAACATAATCAACATACACTAACATGAACATCGACCAAGAAGGGCTTCGGAGCCCAAGACTGCAAGTCATCACCGCAGGTAAGGACACAGCGCTCACTACATGAGGAGAACGAACAGGCTTGTTCAACTTGAACGCGTTGAACTAAGCTCACCCACCCCGAGACCACAGCGACACTGAGGCGCCGACCGTCGCCCTAGACAAATCGACCTGGAGGACCGACAGTCCACCTCCGGCCGCTTACTCATTCACCCGTCCGTCCGCTCGACCGCCCAAGACAGCGACTTCTAGATACTTACATGTATACGTACATACGTACATACACGGACGCACACACACGCACGCACGCACACACACACACACGCACACACACACACACGCACACACACACACGCACACACACACGCACATACACACGGACACACACACACACACACACACACACACACACACACACACACACACACATACATTGTAAAACCCTGATTCAGAAACATTGAATATATAGTTAGACCAAGATTTGATAAAGTCCTTACTCTTTCATAAGATATATGCTGTATTCCCTTCTAATTTTCATAATCATATTTCTTTTAACCCCAAAAATATTTCTATTATTGTACTGAATAAGTGATTTTCATAATAAAAGTGATATTCTCACCTTCCCACTTTTCTCTAATGATATGTTTGTTATTATATTTCAAAATAATCTTGTACTGTCGCTCAAAAACTACTCAGTGTTTAGCATCTCTAAGTATTTTACTTATCCGGATCGTTCCTTCTATACAACTGTAATTCTCTTCCTCTTCTTATACTCCGCCTCCCCCTACTTCACTGATAACCTTATCCGGGTCAACTGTCTCTATTTCCCCCATTAGGTTTAATCTACATAATCATTCTTCTTTTTATTAGATCACTTACTACCTTGAGATCTTTGCTCTCTTCATCTATTCTCTCTAATAACTTCTGTGCTTTCTACTTTCTCTTCGGCTTTGGTAATAATATTCATGAGGTCGAAGCTTATGGCCTTGATGTTGTCTTCATTATGACTTCGAGACTCCAGCTCTTCCTGTTGATATTTGTCTCAACTGTTTGTGGCTCCGGATTTTTCAGACAGCGTTGATATACCTTTTCCTGTTTTGAAATTTGTCTGTGCATTGTCACTGGAATTGTTGTTCTTCTAATGACTGATTCACGCTAAGAGCTAAGCGACAATAACAGCAACAGTAACGACGATGACTACAACAACAACAAAAACACCACCACCACCACCACCACCACCACCACCACCACCACCACCAACAACAACAACAACAACAACAACAACAACAACGATGACGACGACTATAAAAATAACAACAACAATGACAACAACAACGATGACAATGACTATAACAACAACAACAACAAATTTGGTTGCATACTAGAAGGATGTATCATACAAATATATTGTTCAGTGTCATATCTCAAAGCACACCACTACAAAAGACTTAGCACAGTACATCACAATGTTCACACTACAAATACACTTCCTAAGCTCTTCAATGACACAGATAATATAATTTCATAACACAATCAACGTCATTTACATTATCATAACACAACGCGTAAAGTACACCACAAGGTGTACTTGATACAGGTCTTTAAGATTCTAAAGGGAATTGACATCAGAAGTAACAAAATTTCCACACTGAATGAGAATCCGACAAGAAATAATGGTTTCAAACTGCCAGGAAATAGATTTAATTTAGAAGTAGGTAAAAACAACTTCGCCAACCGTGTAGTTAATGAATGGAATAAACTTCTTGCATAGGTAGTGCAATGTAGTTCAGTTCAAAGCTTTAAGATTCGCTCGGATAAACACCTAAGTAAGATGCAGTAATGCCTGCCATTTATGTTATATTATTTGTTTGTTATTATTTATCTGTTTATTATTATTTGCTTGATTTTAATCTATTATTAGTTATCTGTCAACTTATTATTATTTACTATTTACCTGTTTGTTTATTATTTAACTATATGCATTTATTGATTTTATTTATAATTATTTGTATTATCGTAGTTTTTATTTATCTATTGATTTATCTATCATTATTATATTCTTTTTCGCATCCGACCTAGTTATGGACCAAAAGGTTTCCTGTCGGCATGCTCCGCCTTTGTAATCCTTTGTATCCTCACTACACCACAAGGCAACTTCACCATGTCCCACTGTCACAATAGTATATGCTATCATGCCTCAAGCCTCCCCTTTGCATATTAAAGTAATTAATATACAATGCTGAGTGCCGGGGGGGGGGGGAGAGCCGTGGCGACGAGATACAGCACGGCGTATTGGTCTTCAATTTGCTACAACAAGTTACGAAATGGCACCACACGGAGTTCCACGCAGGGGAGCAATTAGCCAGGACTCATTAAGCTGGCACCTTCATTATGGTGGCATACCCCGGCACTCCTTCATTATAACAACAGTTCTTTTATCGATGATGACGCAAATGTCATCACATTTTTCTCAACGAAGCGCCCGGCATTCGTGAGGTCAGGCACTGGCACCGAGAGTGACGTCATCATGTGTTGCGTCACCGATTCATATAGTGACGTCATATGTTCAGGATTTGACGTCATCGATTACGGATATGACGTCATCGTCTTGGGTCGTGGTTCCTGTAACATGGGGGTCCCGCCCAAAGATGAAGAAAACATTTTGACGTTAGCAAGGGTAAAATATTTAAAGAATGTCACTGAGGCAAAATAAGGATTGATATATTCTCATCTCCTTGTATGAGTCCCTTGTCACCTTTGCCTTATGTACTACAACAAACAATGCCACTAAAGGCCATATGAACCAAACCAGAGCCTTAGTATTCACGAGGCGTGATCCGACTCTACCTTGCCACAGCGATGCACACTGAAGCTCTTGAAACAAATAAAATCATCCGTGCTCTTTTTATGAGATGGTTCCTGGTGTGTCAAAGAGTTATCAAGAGTTGAAGAGTTTTAAAGAGCATTTAGGTATTACGATTTCCAGAAGAACGATGAAGATCTTACCAAGCCCAGCTGCGAATGGCTGCCGCTTGCCCGGGCTATCCAAGCTCAGAGGGCAAAGGTGGCGACCTTGGGTGTAGCTATGTGGGAGGTGCAGTCAGCGTGACAGCCTGTGATGTATTGATGACATGTTCTACGTCACAGCATGTGATGTGGTCATTAGCAAGGGTCGTTACGACATTACGACGTTAAAGTCAATGTGGTTGTGGTCACTAATTATCTAAATAAAATTTTGGAACTAAATTGTGAAAACGAAAAAAATACATATGCACCACAGTTGGTTGAGAAATACATGTTAAGAAAAAACATCATGAGAGGTCCTCTGCTTGTTTCTGAAAAGTAAAGTTTACAATCAGTGTGTATCCCAGCTATGCTCTATGGATATGGGACTTGGAAATTGATGGTGATGAAAATAAAGATAAGGAATTCTCAGAGAGGAATGAAGAGATCACTACTTGGAATAACGCTGATAATCAAGAGGAAGACAAGTTAGGGAAAAGAACAGACAAATGAAAAATATTGTGGAGACAATAAAGAAGCCGAATTAAGCAGGATAAATAATCTGTATGGATGAATAGATGTAGCAAGTATGCTACTGACTGGATGCCGAAAGATGGTAAGCATAGAAGAGGGAGACCAAACAGACGATGGGGAGACAAAAAAAAAAAAAAAAAAAAAAAAAAAATTGCAGGAGTGACGTGGCACGCGGCTCAATTGTGCAACTCATGGAAGATATTTTGGGAGACATTTGTTTAGTAGTGGAATCCGAATGATTGATGACTGAATGTTTTAGGCACGGAATTGATCGAAGAATGTAGAGGGTCACTATAGTTTATGGGCGTTTCAAATCAGGGTCCTTTTCACCTAAATTAAACTTTCTACTCTCTTAAACTTAGCAAAATGTATAAAACGTACCATTGTGTTGCGCTTAGTATGTCATTACCTGCTATATGAGTGTTGTGTGTGCATTAAATTTGGCGAAATTTAATTTCACGTCATCTAAAGATATTCTTACCCGATTCTTGTGTACTCCGTTGCTTGAGACAGACTTATGATCATTCAAATAAAGTTGCCGCATTGAACGGAAATAAAATGATAAATTGATCACATACTTCCTCTACAGTGACGTGCTTTGGCATACGGATGTCACGCCACGCTACGACCGGATCCACACAAGATGTCTCAATAGCAAGAGTGACGTCACGGTCCATGGCGATACGGGATGTCACAGATAAATGTCGACATATAGGGTAAGTGACAGGAGGATGAAATGTTGTTACAATGGGTGTCATAGTAACATCATGTAACGTTGTTTGAGACGGTAGGAAGGAGTAATTGTCGTTCCGATATAATTAATTTATGACGTAATATGACACATTCGATGACGTCAGAAAACGATTCAACAGAACGACGTAATAGCCATCATTGTTTAATGTCATCATCTGGATTTGATGGTAATGTCTTCACTTAACCAGAAATCCGCCTCTCCCTTGAACACCCCCCCCCCAAAAAAAAAAAAATCGAGTTGTCTATTACACACAAGTCTTTTGCTCAAATATATATTGTAGACAATAGACACAAACGTATATTTGTACTTTTCAAAGCCTTGATATCACCCACAAGGATAGAAACGCTTGTAAACTACAGCCCATATATTTTTTACCTATGTCGCCATTCTACTTGAGCAAACTTGACACTAAGGTCCACATGCACCCCAGAATGAAAATTTATTATGATTCGGTTTAAGGTCTTGAATTTCCCCCCACCAGGAGGCTAGGACAGTACCCCTTACAGAAGACATTGTAGCGTGGAATTTAATGACCCATGCCCTTGGTCCAGCCACCTGGCGGCAGAGTTCGAACTGCTGTCACTTCGACCTCCGCCGCAAGTAGCGACGCTCTAATTAGTTCGGCCACCGAACATCCTAGAATAAAACGTGAACAGAGAAATCCTATATCGGTGCTTCCTCCAGGTGTGTGTGTGTGTGTGTGTGTGTGTGTGTGTGTGTGTGTGTGTGTGTGTGTGTGTGTGTGTGTGTGTGTGTGTGTGTGTGTGTGTGTGTGTGTGTGTGTGTGTGTGTGTGTGTGTGTGTGTGTGTGTGTGTGTGTGTGTGTGTGTGTGTGTGTGTGTGTGTGTGTGTGTGTGTGTGTGTATGTGTGTTTATGGATATATATATAAAGTATCCGTTTAAAAGCCCATATAACACTGAGCATATTTTCAAATCCTGTGTATCATAGTATACACAATAGAATACACTCTAAAGGGCCTTTTACACAGTTAAACGGTTTGTCAAACCCGGTTTGACAAACATGTGTTTGAAGTGATATTTGACCGCGTGAATAGGGTATTTGGTTGTCAAACACATTTGACAAACGTGTTTGACAACCAAATACTCCATTCACACGGCTAAACATCACTTCAAACACTTTTTCTTTTTGACAAACCATTTGACCTCGTAAATGTCCCTTTATAACACAACATGCAGAGGTTCGTTATCTGAAATACTTTATCATATCATGTCACATAATTTCAAGATTAACACTTGTTAGGTGACAATAGCTGCAATAACACAGGAGAACAATGCCAAATAAATCTTATTTAGGGAAAATAATGTCATTAATCTGTCCTACATCAGGAAGACGTCTTTATAAAAACCCAAACAGTACAGGGCACGTTTTCCTTGTGACAGAAGTAGTGCCGGTGTTAGACTCTACATTATGTCTCTTTCTCCGTCTTTGCCTGTATCTCTATCTCTGTCTCTTTGTCTCTTTATCTCTGTCTCTGTGTCTGTATCTGCACCTATATCTGTATCTGTACTTGTATCTGTATCAGTATCTGTAACTGTATATGTATCTCTACCTCTTCTCTATCTCTATCTTTATCTCTGTCTCTATCTCAGTCTCTGTCTCTATCTCTGTCTCTATACCTGTTTCTATCTCTGTCTCTATCTCTGTCTCTGTCTCTAGGTCTGTTTCTGCCTTTATCTCTATCTCTGTCTCTGTCTCTATATCTGTTTTTGTATTTATCTCTATCTCTATATCTATCTCTATATCTGTCTCTATCTATATATCTGAGACTGATCTTGAAACAAAGACCCAAACTCAGACTTATACTCAGACAAGGACTTATACAAAGACTAACAGAGACAGAAAACTATCGTTAGTAAATCACGCTAATCATTTTGACACAAAACAACGAAACTATTTGAGACAAGTTGAAGTCTCCATCGGAAATAAGATTATCATGTCATAGTGAATCCATATGAACTCCGGAACTATTATTCGATTCATATTCATTCAGAAGGAATTCGAACAATTCGAACCCCAGAAATACCAACCCTTCGGTATCATAAGGTTATGTTCATTAGCGAATGTTTCGACACCCCTACTAACGATAGTTTTCTGTGTAGCTGTACATGACACCGAAGCTGAGCCAAATTCTCTGATTCGTCATGAAGACACATAGGATGCGCTCTGATTGCGCAGCGACATTGATGGCTCTTGATAATATCGTTTGCTTGTTTTCTTTTAACAAGCACAGTTTATGATACAAAAGAGGTGTAAACTATGATTTACTGCGGGAAATGTCTTCATTAAGCTCACTTAAAAAAACGAAACAGGTGTGATCAAAATTTGGTAGAATTTGGTCAAAAACATCTCTTGACTTGCGTCACTTTATACATATATGTACGTACCTATGTACGTGCATGCATAAATACATACATACATACAACATACATACATACATACATACATACATACATACATAAAAACATACATGCATACATACATACATACATACATACATACATACATACATAACATGCATACATACATGCATACATACATGCATACACACATACATACATGCATGTATGCATGCACATACATAAATACATACATACATGCATACACACATACATACATACATGCATGTATGCACACATACATGCATACATACGGACATACATACGTACATAAATACATACACACATACATACATACATACATACATACATACATACATATATACATACACACATACATATATACATACACACATTTTATTTATTAAATTTAGATAAATGTTTTATATGTCCATCAGTGCCCCATTCAATAGAGTATACACAGAGGTACATTATATAAAATTTCCAACCAACAACTGTATTAGCATTGACTGAGCTTTTTATTTGTTATGCAAGTATAATTTCATTTGTTATTAATTTTTTTATTTGTTGTTCACGTGTTGTGTTTATTTGCGTGTTTATGTACACAAAGTTCCTATACAAGAAAATAACATATATATATATATATATATATATATATATTGCATATAGAATATACATTATTGTTCATCGAATCACCATATATTTGCTGTCGATCAAATATGTGTGTGTGTGTGTGTGCGTGTGTGTGTGGTGATTCACCTTGGTCTTTGGATCACGTGTTGGACTCGTGATCGACAGCTATTTCCCTCCCGGAAGAGAGCTCAGAGCTCGTATGACCGATCTATGGGTAATGCTGTGACCTTACACACACACACACACACACACACACACACACACACACACACACACACACACACACACACACACACACACACACACACACACACACACACAACTCCCTGCCCACGAAAGTTGGAGTAGCGACTCGAAGCGCAGCGATACTGAAATTATTTCAGCCCTGGGCAGGATTCGAACTCGGACCGCCGTAGTGACAGTCGGGGACTCTACCAACCTCACCACCGAGTCGATGTGTGTGTGAGTGTGTGTTCGTGTGTGTATGTGTGTTCGTGTGTGTATATGTATGTGTGTGCGCGTGCACATACGGATAGGGAGAAGAATGCGCGTACCTAAGAACTATCTCAATATTAATCCTAATCTATCTATTAAATGAAATACTCATGACATAACTTAACCTTGTCTTGTGTGTACACGTTTGTATGTGAATATTGAAGGAGACATTAAGAGCCTCTGGACGAGGCAGATGTATGTTTGTGTGTTACAAATCCCAATTGGCTCATTGGGTGACACGTAAAAGCGTACTTAGTAGCGTTTCTCATTTGTGCATATTTGGTGGTCCCACCTCTCTATGCTTTCCTGTAATTAGGTATAGTGTGGTCGGTTTTCTCCCTTTTTACTTTCTCTTTACCTTGTCTCTGTCTCTCTGTTTTTGTCTGTTTCTAACTTTCTCTTTCTATTTCTCTTTCTCTCTGTATATATATATATATATATATATATATATATATATATATATATATATATATATATATATATATGCGCGCACACGCGACACACACACACTTACGCGCACACACACACACACACACACACACACACACACACACACACACACACACACACACACACACACACACACACACACACATATATATATATATATATATATATATATATATATATATATATACGATAAAAACACAAATAGCGTGTGTTCACAAATGCATGAGTAACCACCAGGGAAAATGAAATAACGAAACAAAGCGCTTTTGTGTTATTCTATCTTCAGTGCTAATACAAAGAAGGAATTATAAAGGAAGAAACTAGGTACAGAATACTACATATGATTGAATGAGAAAGTGAAGAGAGAATTCGGAGAGGTAGTGGAAGATGGCAGTCAAAGTCTCGCGTACTTCTTCCACTACCTCTCCGAATTCCTTCTTCACCATGTCTCTCTCAGTCATATATTCAGTACCTTGCTTCTTTCTTTTATAATTCCTTCTTTGTATTAGCACTGAAGATATAATTATACGAAAGCGCTCTGCTTCGTTAGGTGATTTTTCCTGGTGGTTACTCACGCATATGTATATATATATATATATATATATATGTGTGTGTGTGTGTGTGTGTGTGTGTGTGTGTGTGTGTGTGTGTGTGTGTGTGTGTGTGTGTGTGTGTGTGTGTGTGTGTGTGTGTGTGTGTGTGTCGGTGTCAGTTAATCAAACTCTTTCGTCCCCCATCTCCCTATCTTCCATCCTCCTCCACCTAACTTATGATGACTAAAACATATGAATCTGTTTTCTCTAAAAAAGTGTAGGTTCAGGCGTGATTTGGTACAGGTCTTTAAGATTCTAAAGAGAATTTGCAGAATCAAAAGTGACGATATTTTTATACTGAGTGTGAATGAGACAGGTAAGAGTGGTCTCACACTGTCAGGAAGTAGATTTAATTTGGAAGTGGGTAGAAACAACTTTTCCAAACGTGTATTAAATGAATGGAATAAAATTCCTGCAGAGACAGTGCAATGTAGTGCATTTCGAACTTTTAAGATTCATTTAGATAAACACCTAAGCAATGTGCCCGCCATTTATTTGATCTTATATTACGTTATTTATTATTATTTATTATTTGTCTGTTTTTTATTATTTATTCATTTATAGTTTATCATAAATTATTATTAATTACCTGTATATTTATCATTGTTTATTATTTATTTATTCATTTATTCTATTTATCTATTTCATTTATTTATTTATTTACTTTTTTAACTTATATATCTATTTATTCATTTATTTTATCATTTATTTATTTTATTTTTTATTTTTCACAAAAGACATAGTTATGGACCAATGGGTCTATTTTCGGCATGTTCCTCCTTTGTAATCCTTTGTAATCCTTTGAATCTTATGTGATTTCTCCTCCCACCTCCTCCTCATGTTCCTTCTTCTCTTCTCTCTTTTTTCTCCTCTGCTCTTTTCTCCTCTTTTCTCCTCTTCTCTCTACTCTTTTCTCCTCTCTACTTCTCTCCTCTGCTCCCCTCATCTTTTTCCATCTTTCGTGTCTATTCTCTTGTTACCTTCCCCTTTCACCTACAACTCCCCTCTCTTTTCATTCTGTCTCTCTTTCACCTCTCCTTCTTCTTCCTCTCTTTCTCTGTCCCTCCTCTCCTTCTCTCTCCCTCTTTACCTTCCTCCTCCTTCTCTCTTGCCCTTATCCCTCCCCTTCAATGATTGACAAGCAACTTTTTGTAAGACACGCAAGTCGGTCGTTACTCTTGCTGTTGTTGTTGGTTGTTGTTATTATTGTTGTTGTTGTTGGTGGTGACGTAGTTGTCGTTGTTTGTTGTTTGCTCAACGGTGCACTGACCCCGAGTAGTTCTGCAGCGTTGGTAATTATTGTCACTGTTGAGACGGTTTTCGTATACTTAGACAAAGCGAATGACTATGTCCCGTCTTCCAGACTTCCTGTTGGTCGAGCGGCCACTACCTTGAAGTTTCACTTCACGTGACTCTTGTTGCTGTACCTATTGGGGTTATTGTAGCTGTACCTGAGCTGTTTGTGTTGCCATTATTGTAGTTGTGTCTTTGATGATAGTTGTTTTATCAAAGATGTCGCGTCTGTCGGATCTATAATTACTTCATTATGTTTAATGCACTTGATATCAATCAGACAATGTCTTTTCATCAGCACATTTACTGCTCATGTGTTATGTGTGTATGTATACACACACGCACACACACACACACACACACACACACACACACACACACACACACACACACACACACACACACACACACACACACACACACACACACACACACACACACACACACACACACACACACACACACACGCACACGTGGGCGGGGAGTTGGGTGTGTGTGTGTGTGTGCAAGGTCATAGCATTACCCATAGATCGGACCTACGAGCTCTGAGCTCTCTTCCAGGAGGGAAATAGCTGTCGATCACGAGTCCAACACGTGATTCAAAGACCAAGTGAATACACACACACACACACACACACACACACACACACACACACACACACACACACACACACACACACACATATATATATATATATATATATATAATCAAACATATTGTATGTATTAATGTATAAATCTATGTGAATATAGAAATCTGTGTACTCCAAACGATTTAGTTACTATTCCACGTAAGAAATTTTTGGACAATTCTCTGAAGAGACTTACATGGAAAGTATTCACATGTAACCCGCCCCCTCCCACAAAAAATGAATAAATAAATAAATAAATAAAATGGCTCTAGCCTATCCTATCCTCCCATAGTCCCTAAATGTGAACCAGCTGAGCACTCAGCTGTCGGTATTCTTAGGTGAGACTCTGAGATGAGGTTGCCAACACTGTCACCCAACAAGGTGTGGACAACTTCCATTGCACCTCCGGTCATGACTCATGATGACCTGATTATTCATGACTATCATGGGTGAGGTTCTCCTCTCGCGGACTGCCAGTCACAGGTTAGCTGTTCCAACAACTTTTCCCTAATTTTTTGTTTGATACAGGTGAGAGGACCACGCCAGGAGGCGCGTAGCTGCGGCCCAGACTGTCACCTTTGCCCTATATGCTTGGACTGTTGGAGCAGGTCACACACACTGTTGGGAATCATGGAAGGAGTGCGGGATTCGAACCTACAGCTAGGCGAATGCGAGACCAGTATGTCCCAAAAAATGTACTACCTATTTGAAACGTTTCGAAACATTGTTGAATCCATTGATGGTCATTTGTTTGAGCGATTGCGAACACGCAAAAGGGACTAGACTAGGTTAGTGGGATAAGAATAGGCTCTTCTCGTCACCTTCTGCTTCGGTAACTGCTTTCTCAGCAGTTCCCGTCCTTGTACAGTAATTACTTTTGTTGCAATTATCAATGTTGTGCTGTAATTGCAAGTTAGTTATCGTTTGGATCAATGTCTTGCTTGAGTGCTTATTGATGTAGGTCACTGTTTAGAGCTTTTTTTTTCTTATTAGGAAAATGACAGAATCGCAGGTGAGCTAAATTCCATAATAATAACAACGATAAAAACAAGAACAACAACAGGAACTACAACAACAATAACAACAACAAAATCAACATCATTATCTACATCATCGACAAGAACATGAACAACAATAACAACAACAATAGCAATAACAAATACAATAACATCAGCATAACAACAACAATAACAACAACAAAAACAATAACATCAGCAGCATCAACAACAACAATAACAAAAACAGCAGCAACAACAACAACAAACAATTTATTAGGAAACTTTAAACATCACCGCAACTTTCACATATACAATACAAACATTCCTAATTACACTCTTTTTACCCTCAAAACCCACAAATACTCTTGGGATTTTATTCTGGCTAGCGTCTGGTGATTTGATACAGATAAAGGGTTGGAGTCGCGCAGTAGCCCAATGTATACTGTGTCAAGCCCATGACCAGGTGGTCGTGGGTTCGATTCCCGGGACCCACCGCAATTTTACTGTGTTGGTTCCCGACAGACCTGGCCAGGCGGGGGGATGACCCAGCATTGGTCTTGAAAAAAAAAAAAAAAGTTATCTAAAAAAAAAAAAAAAAAAAATCTTAAAAAAAAAAAAAAACAGCGGCTTGTCGCAATTGACAGGGCTAACTCTACCAAAGGTTTCTCAAGGACTGCGACGAAGATTTTGGTGTGTTTAAAGGGTGGAGTCTGGAGTGAACAGATGTCCTGCCCTTGATAATGGATCTCTCATGTCCGTTTTGTCTGAAGGTGTAGCCTTGATATTGACCGAACGCCTTTGTTGCTGGTTTGTCAATAAATCAAATGTCACACACTTGATTTTTATAATGGACCATTAATTATGAGCGGTGTTGATCAAGCTGAAGCGAGGTAAAGTCCCGGGAGATATGCTAAACGAAGAAATTAGTAATTAAGATTATTTACAGATAGCTGTCGTATTTTATTTTATTATTATTTATTTTTATTTACTTTTTTTTGTCCAGAGCGTGGTTTTGTATTGTCAAGGTTCTAAAAAAAAAAAAATAATAAAAAAAAAAAATGGTTCACTGTATTTGATATTTAGTTCAATTCACCACAAGTAAATTCCAGATTTTTTCAATGGATTTCATTTTTTTTCTATTTATGTATGTTACTATAAGTTTTGTATTTTTCCATGTCGTAAACGTGCACGATAATTAGTCACATTATGAAAGTACGGATTCACCTGTAAAGAGCAATGTGACATCTGTATTCGCATTTCATCACAATTAACCAGTGATTCTATCCTGGGTGCACTATCGCACTGAAAAGGTAAAGTCATAGAGGTTGTATAGGAAATAGAGGTTGGATAGCAGAATGGAATGGTAATAGAGGTTGAAAGTGATCAACTCCCTTGAGTTGAAATTAATCTTTGATGGGCACTTCTTACCATTCACAATAAAATGTACTGCTTCTGACGTTCACCGTATTTTTATATTATTTTTTCCATATCTAATTTTGTTATAATTATTTTTCTTTTAAAATCTCTGAGAATGAGATGATAGAGGACATGTATTTTATCTCTCAGGTTCCCTAAAAAAAAAAAAAAAAAAAACTCAGCGTGTAGGAGCCAACCTTTAACATACAAATACATATATAAACTCTGTATTGGGTCACTAGCAGCATACACAATACATGCACAAAACTTCCCTCACTCACTCAATAATGTTGAACTTTGTCCGCCATTTTTGGCTTCAGTAATGCATCATGTCAAATGCCTTCTGTAAAGCCACGCACGAACTGTTGTCATCAATCTTCTTCAATAGCTGAGCGTCCTTCTTAAGCATACTTGTCGGATGGCTCCCCTGCATAAAGACTCGATGAAATTGAGACAACATACTACTACACTATGCGAACGTTGTCGGGGAGTTGGTCAATTCCTTCTATACCATGGCCATGGAGTTGTGGTTAGCGTCCTTGTCTTGCGGTAAAGATGAACACAGTCAAGGTTTTGAGTCCCGGTAACGTAGCTTCTAAATATATTTATTTTAAACATATCCCTGACGCAGCCCGAAGGGATTTCTCTCCGTCTTCTTTTCCGAATGAGGGGACGGAGAGGGAGGGTCGCCGATTTAATGAGGCGGCCTTGCTGTGGATGTGGTGTGTCTTGCGGCACTGCTTCTGATCCAGGGCAGTGGACAAGATTCAGGGATGACCCGTCATCCAGGAGGTGCCAAGATAATAGAGAGGGAAGAGGGTAGAGGGGAGTGGAGTATGTATGGGATGAAATGGATGGGAGTGATTTCTATGCCTTTGTTTTTTTGGCTACCCCCCTTGTAAGAGGGGAAAAGCCTTTGGTATATGTATGGTATATGTATCTCTTTCCGAAAGGTCATTGATGTACGGTGGTCACATTAAGAAATGTTTTCTCTAGATTATGTTGAGTCGTTGTATGTTGAAAACATAGACCTCGATGTACACAGCTTTTAGAGATTTCTAGAGTAGCAGTTTTTATTCTATGTTTTAACATAAATTTTGAAATAATGTTAAGTTATTTATATATTATTTACTGTTTGTCAGAAGGTTGGTGTTGGGGTGGGATGGGTGGAAATGAGAAAAAAAGAATTATAAAGACAGATAAACAGACAGACAGACGAATAGGCAGGTAGACAGAGAGAAAGAGATAAAGAGGTAAAGAGAGAAACAGAGAAACAGAAAAGAGAAAAGGAGAAAAAGGAAAGAAACAAAAAAGAAAAAGAGAAACAGAAAAAGAGAAAAAAGACTGAGAAAACGAGAAAAAAGAGAGAGAAAGGAGGGAAAGAGTGAAAGAGTCAAAGAGAGGCAACGAAAGAGAGACAGAGAGGGAAACAGACAGAGAGACAGAAAGAGCGAGAACGGTCTCGCACGACCTCAACGATCGAATCATAATTAGCGGGATCGATTGCCGTCGATCCCGCGGCCCCAAGAGCTCTTGCCCATCACGCGGCGGAGGCGGCGGCGACGGCGGCGCCCCTCCTTGGGTCCTCAGTCTCGTACGCCTTCACCCTCGTGCATAAATGGGACTTTTATTGACCGAAGAACTGCCTACCGATGCGAAGTGAGTAACGCTCGCATGGACACATGCATATGCACACAAATACACACGCGCGAGGACGCACATACATACATACATACAAGAACACGCACATGCACGCTCGAACACCATTACTTCCCTCTGGTTCTCAGCAGTGACGATTATCTGGACCCTAACAGTTCCCAAAGTACCTAGGGCAAAGGTGGTTATTGTGAAACTATGCGGTTTCTGGCGTAGGAGAATGGTTTGTGTCTATGTATGGACTTAAGGGTTTTGATGAGTGTTTAGAAGTCTACAGGAAGAGCCTGGTCTTAAGATTGTTTGCAAAATTGTTAAGATTTGAGCTCAGCGAAGAAGGGACTCCTTAGAATATAAGAACATAGGAGATCATAAAGCCTAAACTAGGCAGTTCCATGTCCCTCACTACCTGTCATCCCTATCCATGTAGTTATTTAGTCTTCTCTTAAAGCAACCAATTGTTTCAGCGCTTCGTTTCATGGTTGCTAAGTCTATTCCATTCGTTCACCATTCAATTGATAAACCAGGTCTTACCTATTTCCTACTTAAACCTAAGTTTGTAGGGGGAGTCTGACCTGAAGGTAGTTTACAAGATTACAAATGCTTGAGTTCAATGAACAAGGGACTCGGCTATTGAGCAGAGCTGGGCGCGTTCCTCGGTACGTTCCTAGGTGCGTTCATATTTAGTTTGGCCCCTGTTAGCGCTCCCAAACTATTAAAGCTTAAGAGACAGTTTCATACCGAAATAAAAGTCCGGTAGGCCACATACTATACAAAAGAAAATTTTCGTAGGCCACATCCAAAAAGTAGGCCACCTATATTGCTTTAATAGTTTGGGAACACTAATCGGAGCCAAACTAAAGTGGAACGCACCGAGGAACGCACAGAGGAACGCGCCCAGCTCTGCTATTGCGACAGAAGCTAAGGCGTTATAGTTACTAAACAATACTGCCAAAGGATTTAAAAGAAAACAAGATTAATAAGAGAGCTGTGGATGGTCTCATTAATTATCAACAGAGCGGACGCATGTATTAGATTTAGTAACTATGTAAAGAGAGCTGAAACAATTGGTTGTTCTAAAAGAGGATTGAATAATTCTATGGATAGGGATAACAGGTGGTAAGGGACACAGAACTGCCTAGTGTAAGCCTTATGGTCTCTTGCACTCACCTCCATTCTAATGTTTTTAAGATCTTATGGAGGTGTGGAGGGGAGAGGGAGTAGGCTAAGGTGGGAACTATGTTTTTACCGGCGCTTCAATCCACGTGGATCATCTTGGAGTTATGGAGGTGGTAATGCGGAGGTGAATGTGATTTATGGAGGTGGATAATGTGGAGGGTATTGAAATGAATTTGAATTGTGAAGTTATGGAACTGGTGGTGTGAAGGTTTTGAGGTGAATGTGAGTTATGGAGTTATGGAGGTGGGTAATATGGAGTGAATTGAAGTGAATTTGAAATATAGAGCTGTTGAGGTGGTGATGTGGAGGACTTAAAGTGAATTTGAGTTATCCAGTTATGGATGAGGTTAGTGTGGAGGTATTGAAATGAATCTGAGTTATGGAGGGTGGTCATGTGGAGATATTGAAGGAAATTTGGGTTGTGGAGTTATGGAGTTCATAATGTGGAGGTACTGAAGTTAATTTAAGTTATGGAGTTATGGAGGGGGGTCATGTGGAGGTATTGAAGGAAATTTGGGTAATGGAGTTATGGAGTTCGTAATGTGGAGGTACTGAAGTTAATCTAAGTTATGGAGTTATGGAGGGGAGTCATGTGGAGGTATTGAAGGATGTTTCAGTTATGGAGGGGGTTATGTGGAGGTATTGAAGGAAATTTGAGTTATAGAGATGTGGAGATGGTAATGTGGAGGTACTTCTAAAGTTAATTTCAGTTATGGAGTTATGAAGGAGTGTCATGTGGAGGTATTGAAGGAAATTTGAGTTATGGAGTTGTGGAGGTAGTAATGTGGAGATACTGAAGTTAATTTGATTTGTGGAGTTATGGAGGGTATGCTATAGAAATATTATAATTCATTTCTAAGTTATGGAGGTACGGGGTGAATTTGAGTTTTGGAGATTTGGAGGGGTAATATGTGGAAGTATCGAAGGAAATTTGAGTTATGGAGTTATGGAGGGTACGCTATGGAAATATTTAAATGAATTTTAAGTTATGGAGGTACTAGAGTGAATTTGAGTTATGGAGTTATGGAGGGGGGTCATGTAGAGGTATTGAAAGAAATTTGAGTTATGGAGTTATGTAGGGTATGCTATGGAAGTATTAAAGTGAATTTTAAGTTATGGAGGTACTGGAGTGAATTTAAGTTATGGAGTTATGGAGGGGGGTCATGTGGAGGTACTAAAGGAAAGTTAAATTATGGAGTTATGGAGGGGTGTCATGTGGAGGTATTAAAGGAAATTTGAGTTATGGAATTATGGAGTCATGTGGAAGTTTTGGACGAATTTTGAGTTA
>NC_134803.1:42389298-42394298 GCF_046742065.1 Oratosquilla oratoria | reverse complement strand
GAGCATCAATGGAACGAAGAAGCGCAAGAACAGCAATAGAACAAACAAGAACAAGAAGGACATTAATAGAACGAACAAGAACAAAAAGACCAATGGAATGAAGAAGAGCGAGAAGAACAGCAATAGAACAAACAAGGGCAAGAAGAACAGCAATAGAACAAACAAGAACAAGAAGATCAGTGATAGAACGAACAAAAGCAAGGATAAAGCGAATAAGAACAAGAAGAATAGCAATAAAAAGAACAAAAGTAAGAACAGCAGTAACAATGGCAAGAACAAGAACAAAAAGAATAGAAATAGAACGAACAAGAGGAAGAAGAACAGCAACAATGACGAGAACAATAACAAGAACAAGGTATGAACCCACCTCCTCGTTAACACTTCAGAGTCTTATCGACTGGTATCCCTCCAACCCAGACATCACAGGAGACAGGACCTCCCCAGGGGATGATTGAAGAGGAAGCTCAGAATCCTTTGTACAAAGGACTTGTTCCTCCCCTTGAAAGCACACCGCCGCTCTTTGTTGACGAATGATCCGATCCCACGCGGTTTCCAGTCCTTTGTTACTAAGAGTGGAACGCAGATGGACTTCTAGCGGGATCTGCCTTCATGAGCTGAAGAGATCATTGAGGTCTCCGAGAGCCTTCGAGAGATCCAGGAGCGATGCGGAGAACTGGTCTAGGATCATCTGTTACATGTATCACAGGATGCCCGCTGGTCAAGAGCGTGTTAGAGCGTCGCTACTTGAGGCGGAGGTTTAGGTTGTGGCAATTGGAACTCTGCCGCCAGCGAGTTGGACCGAGGGTATGGTTCATGAAATTCCACGATACAAAGTTTTTTGTAAGGGGCACCGTTCAAGCCTCCTGATAGAGGGAGGGGGATTCGCGACGTTAAAACGAATCAATCATTCAAAATTCACAAGTATTATTTATGGTTCCCGACGAAACTTTTACTAACTGATGTCCGTATTTTTAAGAATATTATCCTTACTATGAACTAAAGTTTACTAGGGTTTCTACCCTTGTGGATAATATCGTGCTGTTGTTATGCTTTGTCTTAGGTTGATATTTAGTATTTTTATTTAATTTTATTTATTTATTTATTTTATCTTTTTATTTTATTTCATTTATTTCATCTTTTTATTTTATTTTACTTATTTATTTTATCTTTTTATTTTATTTTATGTATTCATTTTATCTTTTTATTTTATTCTATTTATTTATTTCATTTCATTTTTTGAGAAGTTGTGGAGAGATTTGGTGTGAAGCTGTTATTGTTGCACAGTGGTGTGTAATGTTGATGCGAAACACGGGTTGCGGAACAGAGGAAGCACAGTATGTGTTGGTATGGGTTAAAAACTGAAAATAAACAAACAAGAAGATAAAAATAAACAAATAGATAGATAAATGATAAATAATTGAATAGATCAATATAAAAATAATGAATAAATAAATAAGTAAATAAATTATTGAATAGATGAATAAATTAATAACTAGATAAGTCGACAGATAATAAATAGATAAATAAATAATACATAAATAAGTAAATAGATTAAAAAAGGCATAGAAACATAAACGAAAAGATAAAGTGCTCATAGGCATCAAACTGGAACCTTATGGGTCTTGACTATACTCACTTTTCCACCTTCATCTTCTTGTATATATATAAAAAAAAAAAAAAAAAAAAAAAAAAAAAAAAAAAAAAAAAATCCGTCACGAACTCCTTTGTTTGAGGTCACAAGGACGGTGCCCTACGAAAGGATTTGTTTGGTGTCTGCGGCTGATCTCCATAACTCTTCCTAACCTCTCCACCGTGACCAGGATTCGAACCCTCACGTTAGATCTACCGAGTGGTTGCCAGCTGCGCACGCTACCAGACCTTGCGCCAGATCCTACTTCAAAGAAAAGTGATTTATTCTATTTTATTTTGATTTGATTTGATTTTATTCTATTTAATTTCAATTTTTTACCTTAATTCATTTTATTCTATTATTCGTTTTATTCCATTTTATCTTATTTTATTTCGTTTCGTTCTATTCAATTTCATTAATTTCATTTAATTTTATTTAATTTTTCTCTGTTTTACTGTCATTTTATTTAGCGAAAAGTTGTAGAGGAGAAACAGTAGAGACTTGGTATTCCTACTTTTACTACAAACCTCAACATCTATGCTAAGATAACGGACCTCTGGTTTACATTTACTTCTGGTTTACATTTACTTCTAGTTTACACTTACTTCTGGTTTATATTTACTTCTAGTTTACATTTACTTTTGATTTACATTTACCTCTGGTTTACATTTACTTCTGGTTTACATTTACTTCTGGTTTACATTTACTTCTGATTTACATTCACTTCTGGTTTACATTTACTTCTGGTTTACATTTACCTCTGGTTTACATCTACTTCTGGTTTATATTTACTTCTAGTTTACATTTACTTCTGATTTACATTTACCTCTGGTTTACATTTACTTTTGGTTTACATTTACTTTTGGTTTACATTTACTTTTGGTTTACATTTACTTTTGGCTTACATTTACTTCTGGTTTACATTTACTTCTGGTTTACATTTACCTCTAGTTTACATTTATTTCTGGTTTACACCTGACGACCTATTAATACATCAGCGAGTCTGAGATCTTTGTAGAATATCTTTAATTATTCTTTTCTAACAAAGAAATTACCTCATATCATATTGGCCTTGTCTGCTAATGAAGGTGGTTTAATCAGCCCTAATTATCTCTGATGTCAGTTGCCCAATTTATTTTTTTCATGAAAGGGATCTCATATCTCTCAGCTGTTGTCCACAAAGTCAGTAACAATACACAGTACATTGAGGAAGTTAATTTATTACTAAGTTGTGAAAATCATAGACATTCGATGAATTGGATTCTTGTATCTCACAGTCTCTAGTTCTATCAGACATCACATATCCAACATGGCGCTATTTTTTTTTGTTCTTTTATTATCTAATATCCGTATACGTCTCCTGTCGGTGATTCGGTAAAGAAATTTTCATTTCTTTTTATGTAATGAACTTCCTTTTCGTCCAGATGCTTTTCCAGTCTTGTTTGGTTGCTCCAGGCAGAGGTGCAGGAAGTGGGGTGTTTTATGCTATCAAATTGATACCCTCCACACTGGCTAAGTCATTCATTTCATCCCTGGAAACATAAACGTTTTCTACATATCGCATGCATTATCGTTCTGATATCCCAGAGGTCTTTAGATAGTGTTTTGGTACAACCCTTTATTTTCGGTAGAATTTTAATGAAGAGAGGTAAAATTCCATTATACATTTCATCTTGATATACTCGTATATGGTAATGTAAACATGGAACAAGTCGGGAGTGTTTGAATTCTTTACTGTCCAGGTGATCCCATACAACAATCAAATCCTCTATTTGGATAAAAGTAATAAAACAATATGCATTCCTTTAGTAGATATCTTAAAAAAAAAAAAAAAAAAAGGACAACTGCCCCCCAGGACAACCTCCCTGTTTTTAGTGGCCGGTTGTCCGGGATGGATTCCGGGAGAGCTTATCCAAGGGCAGATGTCCAAGAGGGGTTATCCAAGGCTGTACTCCGGGAGTGGTTGTCTGAAAGCGGTTTTTCTGGGATCGGTTGTCCAGGGCGGTTATCCGGGACGGTTGTCCGGGGGTCGGTTGTCTGCGGTCGGGTGTCCTGGCGTCAGTTGTCCGGGGGAAAGTCTGTCTGGGAGGGGTTTCAGTTGTCCGGATTGGGTTGTCGGGGATCAGGTGTGAAGTGGTCGGTTGTCCGGACTCAGTTGCCAGTGGCCATTTGTCCGGATAAAAAAAATAAAAATAAATCCAGGAGTAGTGTGGCTGGATAATCCGGATCTCCAAAACCAGCCTTCAGATCTCATGCATTCTCTTTGAAGAGTGAAGGCAGGTGAGATGGTATCTCACTCGCTTTGCAAAGAACCGAAGGTGGGAGTATTTTCCCAACACGTTTTGTACATATTCCCGTCACTCTTATGGCAAAGAAAGTATACGCCTCCCAGGGGCACCTGTCCTCTCTTTGTCCAACAGGGGAGATACCAGTTGGCCTCTTTTTAGTGTTATGTTTTCCAGTCTTAACAGTACTCTTAGATAATTGTTTTATGTATTTTCTTTGTCCATGGGGGGATTATATCAGTTAATCTCTTTCTCTCTCTCTCTCTCTCTCTCTCTTTGTGTCTCTTTCTCTCTTTGAACCAGCCCTGTCTTCTTTGTCCTGAAGGGGTTCTTTAAGTACGAGATTTGTTATTCTGAAGATGTGGTTTCGAAACAGCCTCATGAGTCAACTTATCACACCTGCAACAGACTCTCCCAGCATGGAAGCTAAGTGATAAAAAATATATCTTTTTCAATTTCATCTTTTTCTTTTTTGTATCTGGAGTCTCGTGATGGTTTTTAAGTCCATTAAAATTATCTTTTTTTTCTTGAATATTTTACGAAAATTGTGACGCTTTTGTTGTATGCTTCACTGCAACTACTGACATCTCGTTCTTCTTTCTGTTTCGTCCGTTATCTGACATCACGTTTGTCATCTTCAGAAGAAAAAAATCATCAATGTTATTTGCATTTTGTATATCTGTGATAACATCTTTTTCTGAAAATAAAATCAGTTAATTGTTGCAGAACGACGTAGAAAAATCACATATACATCGTCTTATTTTGGTTTTTCATTATTTTTCACTGCTGTCAGACATACAGGTTGACAATTACTTTTACGTTTATTTTCATCATGATCTTTTCAGATAAAGGGTAAAGAAATTACACACTCTGATATTTCGGGATTTCCATCACATTGTTTCTATGGAGAGAGAGAGAAATGTGTATATATATATATATATATATATATATATATATATATATATATATGTATATATATATATATTATATATATATATGTGTGTGTGTGTGTGTGTGTGTGTGTGTGTGTGTGTGTGTGTGTGTAAAAGAAGTAAAGATATTAATAAATACAACAAAGAAGCCCG
>NC_134803.1:42379298-42386798 GCF_046742065.1 Oratosquilla oratoria | reverse complement strand
CCTATCACACACACTGGATAAAAGTGACGATTCCTGAATCTTAAATGTTAATCAGAACAAGAACTGAAGCCCATACTGATACTTGGAGGTGCTACTTATCTAGAATGTTGGCTGAATCTTAGATATTAATCTTGAAAAAGAGAATAGAAACAAGTATTGATCCTTGTGAGCCTTTGTTTATGTTCCGAGTTCGGAGCGAACTTCTGCAGCAGTAAATCACTTGGCCTTGTTTACAAAGGTCCGAGCGAATATTAATCAGAAGGAGGGCTTTGCCCCTACGCCGCTGTGTGCGTGAGGCTCTCCGGAGAGTTTTGGAGGAGTTACCATCATGCAACTATGTGATTTCCATCACTCCATGTGATGGTGAGTGATGGTGGTCGTTGTGGTGATTATGATGATGGTGATGAGGAGGAGGAGTGAAGGGGATGATTGTGATTGTAACGTAAAAATGTCGTTGTTGTTGTCGTCGTCGTCGTCGTCGTCGTCGTCGTCGTCGTCGTCAGGCAGCCATATAAGGAGCTGACATAACCAAAATATATGGGGATAGAAACGCTGGAAAACTATAGCCCCTAACAGCAGCAACAACCACCAGAACATATGGATTTGCTGATAATTATGCAAGAGGAATAAAATTCGAATATTCAAATCGCTTGTGTTCCCTGTATGGCTCTGAGTCATGGACTTTCAATGTTGACTTAAAAAAAAAAACACGTCTCGACGTCTTTGGTAACAAATAGCTATGTTTATTGCTGAAGAGACTTTGGGACGATACCAAAACTTTCAATAACTCCGATACGAGTCCCGATACTGCTCTAAATTCTCGATTCCGATAAATGATTGATAAATGTACTTTGTCCATAAAGTATTTGTATCGCAAACCAACTGCAGGGCATAAAATTGTCTACGAGAATTATGATCTTTGCTGGTATCCGAATCGGACTCCTACCGGAATCGAAAGTTTGGAACAGTATCGGAGCTCGCATCGGAATCGTTGACATTTCTAGTATCGTCCCTTCCTGTCTATTAGGCCTTGGGATAATGCGGGAGGGTCACTTTTCCTTCCTTTCCTGCCATGGCTTCCCAAAGAAGTGCCGGCACTGTCACAGTTAAAAGGGTTATCACACACAGCTAAAAGGGTTATCACAACTGGGCTTCCACGGGTTTCACCAGCGTCGACAGTTGAGAGTTCGTTTGAATAAAAACGACTTCGGTTACAATATTTTATTTTTCAAATCTCCAAATATAGAAATATTTTTCCCGTCAAAGCTGAATGATGAACTAAGAGACTGTAAACCTGTAGGAATGTTAGAGGGGGTTTATACGGTCCAACGGCTCGTCGAACGCGGTTCGACAGACACGTCTCAGTGATGTGTGAACGTGTGAACGGGGTATTTGGTTGTCGAACACGTTGGTTAAACCCCAAAAACCCCGTTCACAGGTTCACACATCACTGTTGAAAAGTTGTTAGAGAAATCTAGATTTTTGTAAGAGAAGTCATATTCTAGTTATTCAAATTGAGGTTAGAGGTAAGGTGTGTGAGGAAAAATAGCCCAGTGTGATAATCCTGGTGGGGATAGTCTGGGCGCGAACTCGGATTACTGCAATGTCAGTGAGTCACATTATCCTCTGGCACATTAGAAGTGAAATTAGATGTGCAGTTAAAATAATAGATAAAAAAAAAAGGACCACATTCAGAAATTGAAAAGAAAGTGGAAGAAGAACAATAATGGAAATAAAGGAAAGGGAAAATGAAAATTAGGAAAAAAAAAGTAGAGAGAAAAAAGGAAATAATGTATTGCAGAATAGAATAGAAATAATGGCCCGTGAGAAAAAAGAAGAGAGAATAGAGAAAACAAAGAAAAAATGGGGAACACTTGAAGAGAGCAAAAGTAAAGAGAGAATTAGAGGTAAGGTAAAGGAGCCGTTAAAGACAAGGGACACGTGGGGAAATGGAAGAAGAACAAAAGGGGGAGAAAGGGTGAGTGAGGATGAAGTGGAGGAGGAGGAGGAGGTGGTGGTGGTGGTGGAGGAGGAGGAGGAGGAGGAGGAGGAGGTGGTGGTGGTGGAGGAGGAGGAGGAGGAGGAGGAGGAGGAGGAGGAGGAGGAGGAGGAGGAGGAGGAGGAGGAGGAGGAGGAGGAGGAGGAGGAGGAGGAGGAGGAGGAGGAGAGTGGCGCCCTGGGGACACAGGTGCATCTGGCGAGCGTGAAGCTTCTCGTACTACCTGTCAATCATGCACCTCCTGTCTGTCTGTCTGTCTAGTTCGTCTGTGCTTGTCTGTCTGTCTGTCTGCCTGTTTATCTCTGTGTCTGTCTAGTTCGTCTGTGCTTGTCTGTCTGTCTGTCTGTCTCTAGTTCGTTTCTGCTTGCCTGTCTGTGTCTCTGTCTGTTTCTTTGATCTATCTCTGCTTGTCTCAGTCTGTGTTTGTCTGTCTTCGTCTGTCTTTCTACAATCTGGCTCTTTATCACAAATCTCCCAGGCTCGCCCCATCCCTCTCCCTCTCTCTCGATCTCGATCTCAATCTCATTCTTGGTCTCGGTTTCGGTCCCGGTTTCGGTCTCGGTCTCGTTCTCTGTCTCGTTCTCGGTATCAGTTTCGTTCTTGGTCTCGTTCTCGGGATCGTTATCTGTCTCGGTCTTGATCTCCGTCTCCGTCTCGGTCTCAGTCTCGGTCTCGGCCTCGTTCTCTGTCTCGTTCTCGGTATCAGTTTCGTTCTTGGTCTCGTTCTCGGCATCGTTCTCAGTCTCGGTCTTGATCTCCGTCTCCGTCTCGGTCTCAGTCTTGGTTTCAGTCTCGCTATCAGTCCCGGTCTCAGTCTTGGTTTCTGTCTCTGTCTCGCTCTTGTTCTTGGTTTCGGTCTCAGTGGCTGTCTTATTCTTATTCTCGGTTTCGATTTCGGTCTATGTCTCGGTCTCGGTCTCGACCTAAGTTTCGGTTTCATTCTCAATCTTGGTCTCAGTCTCGATCTCGGTTTCGGTCTCAGCCTCCTTCTCTGTCTCGTTCTCACACATCGCATGTCAGCCTGCCCCCGATTCTGTCCATCACTTCCTGTATGATCTGTCCATTTCCCGGACGCCTACTTATCGTAGACCAAGTATCCGTCTCCTGTCTCACCTGCCTGTATCACTCATACCCGTCAATTTCCCTTTACGCTTACATAACAGTAACAGTAATCACTCTTCGGTTGTAAGTACACACCATCCAGTTGGTTACATACCAGAAGCTACTAATCTATTCATCGTCACAGAACGATAACAACATAGTACACAAACAAAAAAGGCACTTTGTAATAACGACTAAAACTAAAATTCATGACTATAAACATGTAATTTGAGTTGTAGATCATGAGTGAGTAATATAGAACTATAGTACAATGTACAATGTAATGTAATCCTTAGAGGAGGTGTGCAGAAGACAAGAATGTAGGGTACATCGTGTTAGCCCTGATGTACGATGGTAGTTATACGTTATGGTAAATGTAATGACATCCAGATCAGACCCCTGTTGTATTACGAGTTATTCAAATGCATTTTCGTTGTTGTTGTATTTTAAGAATTTAGTTTACGTAAGAAATATTCATTTTTATGAGATAGCTGTTGTGTATGGAAAATATCAAATACATATCAATAAGCAGTGTATCTACATAGTGAAGGTATAAGACGGGTCTGGTTTTTGTGTATGCAGTTGTACATAGCTTATAGGTTTTTGCTTGTGTATACGAAAGCAAAAACACATACGCATGGACGCACGCATGCACACACACACACACACACACACACACACACACACACACACACACACACACACACACACACACATACACATACATACGAGTACATACGTGTAAAGATCTGGAGTCTGGGATCCATGTTGAAGGGAGAAGTGTAAACACCAGACTCAAGGAGAACACAAAGTTCACAAAAATCACAATCCTGTGTGTTTATAAAGTTGGGTTTACAGTGTGTATGAACGTGACATAATTTATTTTCTTTTTTTGTGTAAGTGTGTATTTCATTGGATTTTTTTCACTTTGGATTTAAGAATATAAACAGAAACGATTGTAAGCAGTTGTCTGTGCAAGGCTGAGACCAAACGTCGGGCATTAAACCTCCCACTTTGAGTCTGGTGTTTACGTTTCTCCCTTCAATACATACATACATACATACATACATACATACATACATACATATATACATACACACACACACACACACACAAACATACGCATATACATACATATATACATACATACATACATACGTATATACACACATACGTACATACATACATACATACATACATATATACACACATACATACGTACATACATACATACGTACATACATACATACATACATACATGCATTCATAAATACATTCTCACACACACACACACACACACACACACACACACACACACACACACACACACACACACACATATATATATATATATATATATATACATATATATATGTATGTATGCATATACATTTATGTAATAAACTAGAAGATGAAATGGAACAGATTGTAATAGAGAAAAAGAGACAGGAAACCACAAGTCTAGCTGCTCTACTGTATATTGCAAGTAGGATATAGTTTTAAGTAAATACGCGTTCACACGCGTGTGTACACACACACACACACACACACACACACACACACACACACACACACACACACACACACACATGTACACTATGATGTATATAGTACTCTCATTAAATATCTCCTTTACCACATGAATGCGACATAGTTCCGAAGGATAGACTGGCTGGTTGTAACCAACTAAATATACAAAACATAATGCTACATGACTAACCTTAACCACATACGGTCCTATATCAACAACTCCCTTTCATATAACCCCTCAGTATCATAAACGACCTTAAAAAACAATACTAAACGGGACAAACAGGAAAGCAAACACACAGGAACCTCGTCAAACACATTTCGTGATATCCGAAGAATACACAGGAGCCGCCAGAGGGCAGTGATGTCCGGCTGTCACAACAAATCACATTAAATTGTTTGCATGATTTCAAACTACGATAAATCATGCCAGGCACCTCAAACGAGGCATCAAACGATCTGTTCCGAATCGCGCGTGGCCTCATACATTATGGGAATAGAAGCGATGGTGAACTGTAGCCCATATCAATGGCAACACAGTCACGTATCACCAAATTGCAAAAGAGTACGGCATCACCATACATCACGTCACTGGAACACCATCACCAAATATCACAAGTAATCGAAAGATATGTACATAATAGCTATACTAAGTGTTATGCTGATCAGTGCTTTGCTTCATGTTGCTTCCGACTCGGCCAGTGGGCAGGAGACGGGGATGGCCTCTCATCCACGAGGAGCTAAGATAAAAGGGGTGCAAGGGTGGTGGGGGGAGGGGAATGGGTGGGAGGGGGTGAGTGCCTCTTTACATCTCCCTTATAACGGGAAAAAAATTGATATTTAGACAGATATAGGTGATTATTTATTTATTTATTTATTTATTTATTTTTGTTTATTTGTATCCTTTCTTGCTTTGGCACTGAAGGGTGTATATACAGACCGCGGCTTATTCCTTAATCAAGGTTTCTCGCGTGCACTGAACTAAAAACAATATGAAACCTTAAGAAACTTTAATTTTTTTAACGTTTCTTCGGGCTGTGTTGAACTAAATGAAACCCAATATATTTAGGAAATTTATAGTTTATTCTTTATTTATTTAATATATTTATTTATTTATTTATTTATTATTTCTATCTGTTTATCTATTTGAAGATTTATTTGTTTATCTATTTTTGTTCATTTATTCTTCTTATTTATTCATTTATTCATTTGTTCATTTATTCATTTATTCATTCATTCATTCATTCATTTATTTATTTATTCATTTATTCATTTGTTCACTTATTCATTTGTTCATTTATTCATTTATTCATTTATTCATTTACTGATTTACTCATTTATTCATTTATTCATTTATTCATGTATTCATGTATTCATGTATTCATTCATTTATTCATTTATTCATTTATTCATTTATTCATTTATTCATTTATTCATTTATTCATTTATTCATTTATTCATTTATTCATTTATTCATTTATTCATTTATTCATTTATTCATTTATTCATTTATTCATTTATTCATTTATTCATTTATTCATTTATCTATTGTTTATCTACTTATTTGTTTTGCTATGCTGATTATCAGGACATTTGTTATTTATTCCTAAGTATCTATTGCTTATATACATATTTGTTTTGCTATGTTGATTTTCATGGTTATTTATTATTTATTCTTAAGTAAAAGAAATCCGATTCCTTTAAGAAATTTCTAGTTTATTTTCTAGCCAAGGTGTCTTGGTTGCGTTAAAACAAAATAAGTCTAAAATGTTTGAATAAGTCAAGATCCCCCCCCCTGTGAAGCTTTGCTCAGTTTTATAGCTTTTAATATAAATGGCTCCTTTGGTTTTTTGGGATTAAATTGTATGATTAAGCTTAATATGGTATCAAATGGTGTTAAGCGGCTCTTACTACACTTATGGGATACTATTGAGCTTCGTGTGGGTCCTTAAGGAATTCAGCATTCAAGTTGAGATACTCTTGTCATGGAGACGTGAGTTGCTTATGTGGTGCTTTTGGGATCTGTGAGGTTAATATTCTTGTTAATATATAAAAAGAACTTTGGGTAACTTAGTGTATAGTGTCTGGATGGTTGGTTTTGGTCATTGTAAGTGGGAGGAGTCTATATGTATATATATATATATATATATATATATATATATATATATATATATATATATATATGTACATATATATGTACATGTATACATATACATATATATATATATATATATATATATATATATACATGTAATTATATATATATATTTATATATATATATATATATATAATGTGTGTGCGTGTGTTTGTGTGTGTGTGTGTGTGTGTGTGTGTGTGTGTGTATGTATGTGTGCGTGTGTGTGTGTGTGTATGTGTGTGTGTGTGTGTGTGTGTGTGTGTGTGTGTGTTCATACACGCCCACACACACACACACACACACACACACACACACACACACACACACACACACACACACATATATATATATATATATATATATATATATATATATATATCTATATATAACTTAGAAAATAAACAAATAGATCATTTAATAATAGATGAACAAAGGAAATTGAACAAACAAACAAAATATATTTTTATAAAAAAAAACATACAAAGAATTCTACAAGCAGACTCCACGTAACAAGAGAAAATAACATACATTATATTAAAAAAAAGCACAGCTATATAATACTAAGCAATACCTTATCAATATTGGCTAATTTTCAATTCAAAGTCTCATGATTACCAGGTCTGATTATCTAGCCGCTGTTTTTCAATGTTCAGCTAAAATGAACTCTTTCATTTTAGAGATTTTTCGAAATCTTAAATTAATAATAAACGTATTTAGTTAAAAGATAGAATT
>NC_134803.1:42369298-42374298 GCF_046742065.1 Oratosquilla oratoria | reverse complement strand
AATATTTCTTCCCAGAAATATTTTGTGAAGACACGAGGATCATTGATGGTTGCTATGGGGTAGCGGGCTTACTAGTCGGTCATATCTTAGGCAACAACTGTTGCAGCTGTAGTTGCAGCTGTAGTAAATCGGCAGTAGCTGTTGAAGTGTAATTACAGATGATCCTGCATGAGCAGCAGTAGATTCAGCTTTCATTGCAATGTCAGCGGTTCACAAACTCAACTGTCGGGTCAGGAGAAGCTGTTGCAATGGTCTCTGGATAGCGGCACGCGAGGGAAGCTGTTCTTGCTGGCGGTGCAGCTGTGGCCTACAGCTGAGCGTCTCACCTTGTGACCTCCGCAACGTCAACAGTAATAAGAAGCAGAACTGAAGCCTTGGGAGGAAGAGGAGGAGGGGGAGGAGAAAAAAGAGGAGGAAGACGGGAAGAAGACAAGAGGAGAAGGAGGGTAAGGAGGAGGAGAAGGATGAAGAGGAGGAGGAGGAGGAAGAGGAGGAGGAGGAAAAAGAAGACGGGAGGAGGACAACGAGAGGAGGAGTGTATGGAGGAGAAGAAGGAGAGGGAGGAGGAGGAGGGGAAGTATAGGATGAGAGGAAGAGGAAGAGGAGAAGGAGATGGAGGTTTAAGAGAGAAAGTGGAAAAAGTGGAGATGGAGTAGGGAGAAGACGAAGAGGAGATGGAGATGCAGAAGAAGAAGGAAGAGGAGGAAGAGGAGGAAGAGAAGAAAGAGGAAGGTGTGCGAGAAGAGGCTAAGAAGGAGGATGAGGATGAGGATGCTGCTGGTGTGGGAGGACAGCTGCAGCATGAGGAGACTGAGCAACAAGAATGATAAGATTAAGAGATGGAGACGTAGAGGAGGAGGAGAAGAGGGAGGAGAAGAGGAAGAGGAAAGGAAGGAGGATGAAGATAAAAGGTGAGAGGGGGGATGAAAAGGAGGTGGAAGAGGGAGAGGGATAAGAGGATAAGGGATAATAGCAAGAATAAAAAGAAATAATAAAATTGGGTAATTAAGAGATGGAGACGTAGAGGAGGAGGAGAAGAGGGAGGAGAAGAGGAAGAAGAAAGGAAGGAGGATGGAGATAAAAGGTGAGAGGGGGGTGAAAAAGAGGTGGAAGAGGGAGAGGGATAAGAGGATAAGGGATAATAGCAAGAAAAAGAAAAAGAAATTATAAAAGTGGGTGATGGGGATAATAGAGTAAGAAGGAGACGGGCATCGGGAAGAACAATCCAGAGTCAGAAGAGAAAAAGAAAGAGATGAAGATGACCAGATAAAGAAAATAAAAAAGAGCAGACGGTGCTGGGGCAGGTGCCGATTGCAGGAGCTAAGCCATCTCTTCGGTAGTGGGAACACCTGCTGGGCACCCGCTGTGAGGAGGCTTCTTGGTGGCTGTGGCGGTGGCGGCGGACGCTGTGTGGGCGTGGGTGGAGGCGGCGGCAGATGCCGTGGGCGTGGGTGGAGGCGTTGGGCGTGAAAAGTCAACACCAAATAGATCACTTCATCAGACTACTTCGAGGACGTCAAGACAAATCACAACACCAAGTTGGTAGAGTCTTCGGGAAGATGTCTGCAGTGATCAGATTTGCAAGTCTCTGAAATGTAGCTACTATTCCCAAAATGTTTCGTTCAAGAAACTAAAGAAAATTCGTTCTTTCATTAACCTTTTTGGAAAAAAATATCGCAGTGTTTTATATCGCGAATATATGTAGTATGTACAGTAACGAGCAAAAGTTCTGACTCATTCTACAGTTCTCATGTCAATATGATTTTTGTCGAGCACGTTATAATTTTTTTTATGTAGTATGTAGCTCACAAATACGCAGTTTTCTCAAATAGATCAAGACAAAACTTCTTAGACAAAGAATTTGAATTTTGTATCTTGGAAAACTCTGGTGAGTTACAAAATTTGTGACTGTACACTGAAGAAGGACATAGGGGCCTTTCTGATGGAGTGCATGTTGATCTTCAAGAGTAGTTACTGCAAGAGGACTTCTACAAAACCTTCCTGATGTAGATTTAAGGGCGAAGGAAGGGCAAGTCCTCCTCATATCGAACTCACCGCCTTGTGTGTGGAGAGTTTGTTGTGATAAGAGGTGATATTGGTGTGGGCGTGTACCCTTAGGCCGTGGGCGGTTCCTCAAGCCCCATTTTGCACCAATTTCACCACCACCACCTCTACCATCACAACCATCACCACCACCTCCACCACCACCACCACCACCACCACCACCACCACCACCTCCACCACCATCACTACTGTCATCTCTACCAGTACCACCAATCATTACCATCACTACCACCACCGCTACCATCACTACCACCACCAGCCTCACCACCACTATCATTACTACCGCCAACACCACCACCACCACCACCACCACCACCACGACCATTACTACCACTACCATTAATGACACAAGTTAGACCACTATCACCACCATTTGATCCCCCGAGAAACATTAAAGAAGAAGACAAGAAGAAAAAGAAGGAGAAGAAGAAGAAGAAGAAGAAGGAGAGAGAGAGAGAGAGAGAGAGAGAGAGAGAGAGAGAGAGAGAGAGAGAGAGAGAGAGAGAGAGAGAGAGAGGGAAACACGCACACACACACACACACACACACACACACACACACACACACACACACACACACACACACACACACACACACACACACACACACACACACACACACACACACACACACACACACACACACACACGGAGTGAGAAGAAAAAAAATAGCAATGACATGGCCGAAACATGTACCATGAAATTGGCCCACCACTGGCTAGAGTAATGACAACAACAAAATTAGAGGAGGAGGAAAAGGAGGAGGTGAAGGAGTAGGAGTAGGAGTAGGAGTAAGAGTAGGAGGATTATAAGGAAGAGGAGGAGAGGGAGTAGGAGGCGGAGAAGGAATAATAGTAGGAATAAAAGTAGGAGTAGGAGAAGGAGGAAGAGGAGGAATAGGAGTATGAGTAAGAGGAGGAGTAGGAGTAGGTGGGGAGGAGGAGGAGGAGAAGGAGGCAACCCCCCAAGGCCGTGGTGGAAAAGAAGACAAAGAAGGAGCCGTAGGGTCGCGTGTCCGCCGCCATCAACCATCAGCTGGTGTACCGGTTTTGGCGCGAAACTTGATATGACGTCATCGACAGTCAACATCGAGCCAAGTCCACCGTCGCTCCTCCTGCTCGATCTCCTTCTCTTCCTCCTCCTCCTCCTCCTCCTCCTCTTTCTTCTCCTCTTCCTCCTTTTTCTTCTCCTTATTCTGCTCCTCTTCCTTCTTATTCTCCTCCTCCTCCTCCTCCTCCTCCTTCTTTTCCTCCTCTTCCTTATTCTCCTTCTCCTCCTTATTATTCTTCTCCTTCTTCTCCTCCTCCTCCTCCTCCTCCTCCTCCTCCTGCTCTTCCTCCTCCTCCTGCTTCTCCTGCTGCTGCTCCCTCAAATTTTCTTTTTCTTCCTCCTTCTCTCCCATCTCCTCTTGCTCCTCCTCTTCTTTTTCCTCTTCCCCCTCCTCTTCTTCCTCCTATTCCTCCTCCCGTTCCTCCTGCTTCTGCTCATACTCTTTCCAATTCTTCTTATTCTCTTTCTTTTCCTCCTTTTCTTTCTCTTCCTCTTCCTTCTTTTCTTCGTCTTTCTTCTCCTTTTGATCCAACTACTACTCTCTCTCTTTCTTCTTCTTTTTCTCCTTATACTCTTTCTACTTCTCCTCTTTCTCTCCTTTTTCTACTCCTATTTCTCCTCCTCCTTGTTCTCCTTCTCCTTCCCTTTCTCTTCTCCTTCGCCTTCTCTTTCTCTTTCTACTTTTTATCCTCATTCCTCTCATCATTACCATTCTCCCCTCCTACCACTACTCTCCACCCTCTCCTCTACTTCTTCTTCTTTCTCCTCCTTCTCCTCCTCCTCCTCCTTCCCCTTTCTTACTACTTCTCTCCACTCTCCCCTTCTCTTTCCCTTCTCTTTCCTCCTTCTCCATTTTCTCCTCCTCCTCCTCCTCTTTCTCCTTTTCCTTCTCCATCCCTTTCTCTTCCTCATCCCCACCTACTCCTACTCCTCCTTCTCCTCCTTCTCCTCCTCCTCCTCCTCCTCCTCCTCCTCCTCCTCCTCCTCCTCCTCCTCCTCCTCCTCCTCCTCCTCCTCCTCCTCCTCCTCCTCCTGCTCCTGTGGCGTCTAAATGGGTTTCAACCATCTAAGTGCTTCGTAATTGTCTACTTATGTCATCGTCCAGTTAAGATGGCTCCCTGAGATTAGGCCGTGTGTTTGCTATTCAGCGAGCCAGCCGTGATTCAATCGGAGTATTGTGTGAGCTATCGGGGCACAAGAGAGCGCCGAGATGAGGAGACCGCGTCTCGGCCCGACAACAATAGGAGCGGACAGTGCCGCTCGCTTGGCGCTCCGTGGGTTGACAGCGTGGCCCTCTTGCCCGCGACGCTTCGCCGAGCGTCTGTCTTGGTCCAATCGCTAGTGTGAGGTCATTCTTTTGTTGTTTCTGATTTTTATTTTGCGCTCTCCTTCTCTCTCTCTCTCTCTCTCTCTCTCTCTCTCTCTCTCTCTCTCTCTCTCTCTCTCTCTCTCTCTCTTTGTTAGTCTCTCTTTCACTCTCTTCCGCTACGTTTGTTTTGTGTGTCTGTGTCTTTCGGTGATCCTTCAGGTCTTACCCCCCCCCCTCTCTCTCTCTCTCTCTCTCTCTCTCTCTCTCTCTATATATATATATATATATATATATCCTGTATATAAACATATGTATATGTATGTACATATATATATATATATATATGTATATATATATATATATATATATACACGCAAGTAGCCACTAGGAAAATAAAAACTTGGTAAACGAACGTTTTCGTCTATTTAAGACATCTTCAAAGGTACCTTTGAAGATGTCTTAAATAGACGAAAACGTTCGGTTACCAAGTTTTCATTTTCCGAGTAGTTACTTGCATATTTTGTGAATCACATATTGTTTATGATTTCTTTGCTGTATATATATATATATATATATAT
>NC_134803.1:42351798-42361798 GCF_046742065.1 Oratosquilla oratoria | reverse complement strand
CGTCGTCTATCACTGTACAGTCTGACACACACACACTGTTTCAGCCAAGCAAATATATTGTTTTCTTTCGCTTACTAGAAAAACAGTGTCGATGAGTGATCAGTATGCTTTAGAGGAAGGCGTTCTCATGCTCTGTAAAAACAGAAGATCCCCTTCTATGTTGTGTTTTTAGTTGTTAGAAGTTATGTTTTTACGGATACAGACAATTCTGTCTATTGATGACCTAGAAGATATAGAATCACCAGTTCTGAAGTATAGTTATTAGAATAAAACATGCGAAGTGTGCCAGTGTTTGATAGAGATCCCCTCTCCACTCAAGAGTTACCCCTGAACTTAAGAAAAAAATTAAGGTGACGGCATACTAGGGATTTCTCGCTAACATGCTACTTGCTTTTCCTTGTTCGTTAGAGTAGAAACGATTTTTTTTTTTTTTTTTTTTAGATTTCCAGCTGTCAAATTACTCTAGCGTCATAGAATGAGAAGCTGAATAACGAGCTAAGAGAATTTAAATCTCTACGAATATCAGAAACATCGTTGAGATGTTCTTACGGAAGTCCAGAATATTATTGCCAAAGTCGTTTCTACTCAAACGAAGCAGCAAAACCAAGTAACATGCTAGCCTAGTGTGCCGCCACGTTTAGAAAAAAAAAAAAAATGCAGTCAAAATTATTAGTCAAAAAACTGCTTACGTTTTTGTCAATACCTCGTTTGCGTCACTGGACCAATAGCCATCACTCGTTTCCCCCCCAAAACCAGAAGGTACAATTTCACTTCACATATTTTATAAGAAGATCTAAGCGGCTACTATTCTGGGTGTCCGAAGCTATATATTTTTCTATAACCACATATTCTCTCTTTATCTAAAACTGAGCTCTTGTCGACATTCTGGATTCGAAGACTCCGCTGATATCATCAATGTCACATTCCGTTAAAACCCCCAGATCGTGTCTCTGTGAATACAGAGTACTATTTTCTAATAGTAAGTACTAGATTTGTGAGTAGTTCTGCCCCCCCCCCCAACGACTATTGCCTTTACCGACGTGTAAATTGATAGTTGGATTCCTTCTGGATTACTGTATTTTATTGGTATTTTTCTCTGGAGTTGATGGTGGAGTGTAAATGAAGATGAAGTATCGTATGAAGTGGGGTGGGTACTTGTTTGGACAGGGCTTTGCTGTTATCATTGTTATTGTCATTGTCATTGTCAATGTCAATGTCATTGTCATTGGCATTGTCATTGTCATTGGCACTGACATTGTCATTGGCATTGTCATTGTCGTTGCCATGATCGATGTCATTGTCATTTCAATGTCATTGTCACTCTCATTGTCATTGTCATTGTCATTGTCATTGTCATTGTCGTGGTCGAATCACTGCCATAGTCATTGTCATTGTCGAGGCCATTGTCATAGTAATTGTCAATGTCTTTGTCTTTGTCTTTGTCTTTGTCTTTGCCATTTTCATTACCATTATCTTTGTCATTGTCAAAATAGACTGTAAGCAGCCCTTGGAGACACCCATGTTGATGCTCCAGATAGCCAAGAGGAACATGAACCTCTAAGATCCGATCAGTTGTTGACTTACCGAGCGTGAACCCAGACTGCTCAGACCTCTGGAGTTTTAGCAGATGGGCACGAACCAGCGCCAGCATGGGCGAGTACCCTAACCTGGTACACTGAGCAGTATAACATCGTGGTAATTGTTGCAATCTTGCCAGTCTCCTTCCCCTTCCAGATGGAGACGACCAGACCCATATCTTAGTCAGGGATTGCCATGCAAGAGGTAGAGCTAGGAAAAGAAGATCTTCGATGTTTTACAAGGATGTGTTTGTGTTTGAATGGTCCTAATTCATATGTGATTGTGGAAAAAAGTAGAGGAAAAAGAAGAAATTTTATGACCGATTATGAGTCTTGGAATCAGAGACAAATGATGAAGTTTCATGTGTTTGTTCATAACAGTTTTCTACGACAGTTTTTGATGACTTTGTTACCAAGACTGTACAACAGAAAGTGTCGGGGACCTTGATCCACTAGCTGTGCATATACCGCTCTGCCTTTGTAATAGGTTGAGTAACCATGTTGCGAGGGCTGAAACAAATGGGGATGGGGATGGGGATGATAGGCGGTAATGGACATGGAACTGCCTAGTGACGTTATGGTCTCTTGCAGTCTCCTCCATTCTTGTGTTCTTACGTTAATATGTTCATTTATGACATTTGTCTACGATAGGTTTTGTTACCAAAACTACACCAGAAAGTGTCGGGGATCTTATTCTATCGGCTGTGCATATAACACTCTGCCTTTGTAATCTACACACTACTGTCCTGACCCCTTCAGTATCGGGTACCAGTTCCCCCTTCATTCCCTTTGGTACTGGTCTATTCCATTCATTTCCGTGGTAACCCTTTAGGAGCGAAAGGGATGTACTCTATTTCAACCAACCCCTTCCATACTGGGTGGTCCTTTTTTTGTCGCCAAGCTATTTTTATCCATCCCCATGGCACTCCCCACCCCCACCCTCACCCATATCTCGGTAACAAAGGGATTACCTTGATCCAGTTACTTGTTACTAGTTTGGGTATTAACATAATAAAGGCCTAAGAACTTCGGTGTTCTTGTCAACTACATTACTGTACCAAATGAAATGAGAGTAAGATACTTGGTTGAAGCTAGGGAGAGATGATATAGGGAGAAAGTGGAAGAGAAGAAAGAGGAGGAAGGGGAAGAGGAAGAGGAGGAGGGAGAGGGGGGAGGAGTCCAAAGTAGGAGGAGGACAGGAGCAGAGATAATTAGCAGGCAATCAGCAGAAACAGCAGGGAAGCAGGCAATAAAGCAGCGGGGTTTGGGTGACCTCACAAAGCTATCCAGAACGTACACAAACAAGTACGCACATATATACATAGCCACAAATACATATGTGCACGAACACACACACACACGCCTATATAAACAAACGCGTACATGAACATAGACCCACAGTTGGTAGAGTTACCGGCCGCCACTACGGCGGCTCGGATTCGAATCCCGCCCAGGGCTGAAATAATTTCAGTATCGCTGCGCTTCGAGTCGTGACTCCAACTGTCGTGGGCGAGGAGTTGGGTATGTGTGTGCGTGTAAGGTCATAGCATTAACCATAGATCGTTCATATATGAACTCTGAACTCTCTTCCGGGAGGGAAATAGCTGCCGATCACGAAGCCCAACACGTGATACAAGACCATGGTGAATCACACGCACACACACACACACACACACACACACACACACACACACACACACACACACACACACACACACACACACACACACACACACACACACACACACACACACACACACACACACACACACACACACACACACACACACACACACACACATGTGTATGTGTGTGTGTGTGTGTGTGTGTGTGTGTGTGTGTGTGTGTGTGTGTGTGTGTGTGTGTGATTCACCATGGTCTTGTATCACGTGTTGGGCTTCGTGATCGACAGCTATTTCCCTCCCGGAAGAGAGTTCAGAGTTCATATATGAACGATCTATGGTTAATGCTGTAACCTTACACGCACACACACCCGGCCGGGCGGAGACAAGTTGGGTTTGTCTCCTTTCACGTGTAGCCCCTGTTCACCTAGCAGCGAGTAGGTACGGGACGTTAGTCAAGGAGTTGTGACCTTGCATTCCCGGTGTGTGGAGTGTGAGTGGTCTCAGACCTACCCAGAGATCTGCTAATAATGAGCTCTGAGCTCACTGCCGTAGGGTGGTGTCTGACTGTCTCGAAAAGAGGCTGCAGCAGATCCGAGGTGAGGTGAACACACACACACACACACACAAATGCAATGGACGTGAGAAGACTGTGAGAAACAAAGGTCCACGTGAGTCGGTTATGAGTCACTCACGTAAGTCAGTCATGTAAGTCAGTGAGTGAGTCGGTCAGTGAGCCATTCACGTGAGTCACTCTCATAAGTCAGAATCACGTGACCAGTGACGTCATTAAACATGGCACGTAAACAAGTTAACCCAAGGACAGGGAACAAAATACGAGGAAATTACACCAGGAGTCACATAACTGTCCTGAGATAACTGTCTCTGCTCTGAGAACTTGGACTACTAGAATAAGTTATGGTCACCACTAGGCAAAGGGGATCGAACCTAGATATTCTACTTGGAGTAACGTCTTTGGGCATCAATTATTTATCTATTTATTTATTTTATTTATTTGTTTATTTATTCATCTGCTTTTTATTTACTTGTTTATTCACTTATCTATTTACTTACGTATTTATCTAATTGATTATTAATTTATTCATTTGTTTACTTAACTATACATTCATTTGTTTGATTATTTGATTACTTATTTATGTGGGGTTACTAGGCTAGATAGAGTGAGAAATGAGGAAGTGAGGAGGAGAACAAGGGTGGAAAGGGAGCTGGGAGATAGGGTGGATGAAAGAGTATTAGGATGGTTTGGACACATGGAAAGAATGAGTGAAGAAAGACTAGTAAAGGAGGTATGGAAGGCAGATGTGGAGGGAGTGAACATGAGGGGACGTCCTAGGATGAGATGGATGGATGGGGTGAAGGGGGTTTTGGGGAAGAGGGGAATGTCGGTTGAGGAAGGACGGGAGAGGACAGAAGACAGGAGTGAATGGAGAATGGTTGTATGTGGAAAATGTTGTGATGCATGAGGTGGATTGGACGGGGGAATGGGGGTGAGGTAGTGTGTGTGAGCAAAAATTTTTGACGCAGCCCGAAGGGATTTCTCCCCGTCCTCTCCTTTATATGGGGGGACGGAGAGGGGGGGGTCGCCGATTTAATGAAGCGGCCTTGCTGTGAATGTGCTGTGTCCTGCGACACTGCTTCTGACCCAGGGCAGTGGACAGGGTGCAGGGATGACCCGTCATCTAGGAGGTGCTAAGATGGGAGGGAGGGTGGAGGGGTGTGGAGTGTTTTCGGGGATGGAATGGGTGGAAATGTTTTTGTGCCTTGTCCTTTTTGGCTGCCCCCCTGTAAGGGGGAGAGAAGCCTTGGTATATGTATGTATGTATTTATGTGGATATTTATTCACTTTTTTGCGTATTTATTTGTTTATTTTCTAACTGAGTGAACCCCAAGAGATCCTTGAACCCCAGAATAAAAACCAATTTTGATAAAATATATTCACCTCACAGAAGATGGCACCTACTGATCCTCTCAGAGAGCAAAGGCATTTAATGAATTGATAACAACTCCTTAAGTATAACCAAAGCCATCCAAAGTTATGAAAATTTCTGAAGACTTTCATCAGAGTAAAGATATGTCTGAAATACTTTTAACCCTTCAGTACAAGGTAATGCCCTCACAAAAGAAGAAGAAGAAGAAGAAGAAGAAGAAGGAGAAGAAGAGGAAGAAGAAGAAGACGAAGAAGAAAAAGAAGAAGAAGAAGAAGAAGGAGAAGAAGAGGAAGAAGAAGAAGACGAAGAAGAAGAAGAAGAAGAAGAAGAAAGAAAAAGAAAAAAGAAGAAAAAGAGAAAAATAAAAATAAAAGGAAAAGGGAAAAGAAAAAGAAGAAAAAGAAAAAGAAAGTGGTTTGTCAGAATAGAATAAATAAAGAATGTTTCAATATCGAAAGGTCGACTATTAAACATAAGCATTTCAGTGAGACTTGAGATAAGAAAGCAGCCAGCAGAGGTGGCCATTAGCACACACACACCTTTCAGCCCACGCAGTCTCACCTCAAGACGAAACTCGACATTTATTTAAACACAATCAATCCATCGCACTCTGATCTCTCCCCTCAGAGTCTCCGGCTGAGAGGGACTCTTAAGTGAGCTTCTTGAAGCTGATTGGTTGTCGTTGGATCATATCTGTGAGTATTGAGCTGAGGCTAAAAGCTCGTGGCCACGGACTGAGGATGTTCGATTGGAACAACGTCTTGCGATAACGATAGAGCTGCAGACCTTTAAGAGCTTGCGTTGGCTGAATGCTTCTGGGTCTTGATTCTTGGAGGAAGCAACTTACCAAAGACCTCTTACAGAAGCTTGTAGCTGGTTATCTCATCATTGTTATTATTATTATCATTATTATTATTATTATTATTATCATTATTATTATTATTATTATTATTATTATTATTATTATTATTATTATTATTATTATTGTTAATGTTATTATTGTTAATATTATTATTGTTAATATTATTATTGTTAATATTATTATTGTTAATATTATTATTGTTAATATTATTATTGTTAATATTATTATTGTTAATATTATTACTATTATTATTATTACTATTATTATTATTATCATTATCATTATTATTATTATTACTATCATTATTACTATTATTATGATTGTCATTATCATCATTACTATTATTGTTATTATTATTATTATTATTATCAGAGGAGGGATTGAGGAAGCTGGTGGCAGAGTTTGGGAGAGTATGTGATAGAAGAAAGCTAAAGATAAATGTGGGTAAAAGTAAGGTGATGAGATGTACAAGGGGTGAAAGTGGCAGTAGACTGGAAGTGAACATTAAGGGAGAGCGACTGGAGGAAGTGGATAGTTTTAGATACTTGGGTGCAAGTGTAGCAGGAAAAGGTGGAGTGAAGGTGGAGGTAGAATGTAGATTGAGAGAAGCGAGTAAATGCCTTGGTGGTTTAAAAGAGTGTAATGAGGAATAGACATTTGGGAATGGATGCGAAGAGGAGACTGTATGAAGGAGTGATTGTGCCAACAGCACTGTATGGGGCAGAAACGTGGAACATAAGAGAAGAAGAGAGAAGGAGCTTGAATGTGTTTGAGATGAGGTGTCTGAGAAGTATGGTGGGGGTTACTAGGCTAGATAGAGTGAGAAATGAGGAGGTGAGGAGGAGAACAGGGGTGAAAAAGGATTTGGGAGATAGGGTTGATGAAAGAATATTAGGATGGTTTGGACACATGGAAAGAATGAGTGAAGAAAGACTAGTAAAAGAGGTATGGAAGGCAGATGTGGAGGGAGTGAACATGAGGGGACGTCCTAGGATGAGGTGGATGGATGGGGTGAAGGGGGCTTTGGGGAAGAGGGGAATGTCTGTTGAGGAAGGAAGGGAGAGGACGGAAGACAGAGGTGAGTGGAGAATGGTTGTATATGGATGATGATGTGACTGCATGAGGAGGAATGGGCGGGGAAGTGGGGGGTGGGGTAGTATGTGTGAGTAAATTTTGACGCAGCCCGAAGGGATTTCTCCCCGTCCTTGCCTTATATGCAAAGGGGGACGGAGAGGGGGGGTCGCCGATTAAATGAAGCGGCCTCGCTGTGGATGTACTGTGTCTTGCGACACTGCTTCTGACCCAGGGCGGTGGGCAGGGTGCAGGGATGACCCGTCATCCAGGAGGTGCTCAGATGAGAGGAAGGGTGGGAGGGGTGTGGAGTGTATTTAGGGATGAAATGGGTGGGAGTGTTTTTATGCCTTTCCCTTTTTGGCTACCTCCCTTGGAAGGGGGAAAAAGCCTTGGTATATGTATGTATGTATTATTATTATTATTATTATTATTATTATTATTATTATTATTATTGTTATTATTATTATTATTATTATTATTATTATTATTATTATTATTATTATTATTATTATTATTATTATTATTATTATTATTATTTTATTATTATTGTTAGCATTATTGTTATTATTATTATCAGTATCATTATCATTATCATTATTATTATTATTATTATTATTATTATTATTTTATTATTATCATTATCATTACTATTATTATTAATATCATCATCATCATCATCATCATCATTGTTATTATTATTATTATTGTTATTACTAATTATTATTATTATTATTATTATTATTAGTAGTAGTAGTAGTAGTAGTAGTAGTAGTAGTATTACTAGTAGTAGTAGTAGTAGTAGTAGTTGTACATACATACATACATATACCAAGGCTTTTCCCCCTTCCAAGGGAGGTAGCCAAAAAGGGAAAGGCATAAAAACACTCCCACCCATTTCATCCCTAAATACACTCCACACCCCTTCCACCCTTCCTCTCATCTGAGCACCTCCTGGATGACGGGTCATCCCTGCACCCTGCCCACCGCCCTGGGTCAGAAGCAGTGTCGCAAGACACAGTACATCCACAGCAAGGCCGCTTCATTTAATCGGCGACCCCCCCTCTCCGTCCCCCTTTGCATATAAGGCGAGGACGGGGAGAAATCCCTTCAGGCTGCGTCAAAATTTACTCACACATACTACCCCATCCATATACAACCATTCTCCACTCACCTCTGTCTTCCGTCCTCTCCCTTCCTTCCTCAACAGACATTCCCCTCTTCCCCAAAGCCCCCTTCACCCCATCCATCCACCTCATCCTAGGACGTCCCCTCATGTTCACTCCCTCCACATCTGCCTTCCATACCTCTTTTACTAGTCTTTCTCCACTCATTCTTTCCATGTGTCCAAACCATCCTAATATTCTTTCATCAACTCTATCTCCCAAATCCTTTTTCACCCCTGTTCTCCTCCTCACCTCTTCATTTCTCACTCTATCCAGCCTAGTAACCCCCACCATACTTCTCAGACACCTCATCTCAAACACATTCAAACTCCTTCTCTCTTCTTCTCTTATGTTCCACGTTTCTGCCCCATACAGTGCTGTTGGCACAATCACTCCTTCATATAGTCTCCTCTTCGCATCCATTCCCAAATGTCTATTCCTCATTACACTCTTTTAAACCACCAAGGCATTTACTCGCTTCTCTCAATCTACATTCTACCTCCACCTTCACTCCACCTTTTCCTGCTACACTTGCACCCAAGTATCTAAAACTATCCACTTCCTCCAGTCGCTCTCCCTTAATGTTCACTTCCAGTCTACTGCCACTTTCACCCCTTGTACATCTCATCACCTTACTTTTACCCACATTTATCTTTAGCTTTCTTCTATCACATACTCTCCCAAACTCTGCCACCAGCTTCCTCAATCCCTCCTCTGACCCTGCCACAAGCGCAGTGTCGTCCGCAAACAACAGCTGGCTCACCTCCCACTTTTCTCCATTTTCTTTAACCATCTCCAATCCCTGACTCACTACCCTAGCATTCACCTCTCGCAACCCCATCCATGTATAAGTTGAACAGCCAGGGCGACATAACGCATTATTATTGTTGTTATTACTTTAACTATCATCATCATCATCATCATCATCATCATCATCATCATCATCATCATCATCATCATCATCATCATCATCATCATCATCATCATCATCATCATCATCATTTCTTCACCAGAAAGGATGTTCTTCACGAAAAGTATTCATCAGCAGATGTGTTCATCACCAGAAGTGTTCTTTATCAGAATTGTTCTTTACCAAAAGTGTTCTTCACCAGAAGTGTTCTTTCTCAGTGCAGGATTTCATCTTTTTAACAAACATGCAGGCCCTTCATTTTACGCATCACCAGGAACTCACTTTTCTCTTGACGCCTAATCTTCTGTGATCTTATGGTCATTATTCTATATTGTTATCTTCACTTAGATCCCAGTTAACAACAACTTAGCTGTGGAGATTTTTTTTCTTCCTTCACACACATGAATGATTACTGGCCGAGCGGTTTAGAGCGTCGCTACTTGCGGCGGTGGTCGAGGTGACGGGAGTTTGGATTTTGCCGCCAGCGAGTTGGACTAAGGGCATGGTTCATTAAATTCCACGCTACAAAGTCCTCTGTAAGGGGCAGCGTTCTAGCCTCCTGATAGGGGGGAATTCGCGACGTTAAACCGGATTATCATCATCATCAAACACACATATGGTCCTCAATTCACGCCTCGACAGAACTTCCTTTTGCTGTCTTTTGTATTAAATGATTCCACTGACAGACACCTGCTCGTCCAACTGGATCTTCGTTTTGGCAAATGATCGCTGTCTTTCTTCATTTGCATCAATCTTTTATCAGGTTTCCGCTCTTTTGCGTTCAATCAGTTCGGATTCTTTATCCTGCTTCAGTTGGAGGAATGACAATAGCTTTTTTAAGCC
>NC_134803.1:42341798-42344298 GCF_046742065.1 Oratosquilla oratoria | reverse complement strand
TCATGCAAATCTGCAATAAAAGTCAAATAAACAATCTCCCTCTTTAGCGTCTGTATCACTATTTATCTGTCACATATAAAAGCACAACATAGTCCTTGTTTGTACGTTGCCGATTCGACGTTTGATATTCTGGTTCTAAACGTGGACGGTGATGCAAATTTGACACTGTGAGGCAAAAGGAGTGTTTGGTATATATATATATATATAAAAGAAGAATATACTTCTCATTCGTACGTTTTCCGTTCCCCGTTTGTTTTATCTTGGTCTCTGATTGGTTGTGGACGGGGGTTCGAATTTAGCAATACGATAAAGATGGAATCTTTTAACTGCCATGTTTATGTCCTGCTGTCTAGTAAGTATCGTGTTTTATGTCATGTACGAGTCAGAAGATGAAAAGAAATGTTGTCTGTGACATTTTCTTTTGGTGTCAGTGATTATAGAGAAATCAATAATGATAAATTATTTCTACCAAAAGTAATTGAGGTGGATATATATGTGTGTATACGTATACATATATATATGTACATACATATATATATATATATATATATATATATATATATATATACATATATATGCAATATCGTACTAAAATGGGGAAATCACAGAGGAGAGACATAAAGAGGTAAGTTAAAAAGATATAAAGTTGAAACTGTTCTTTAACTGCGGAACTGTTTTTCTAACAGTTGACGATTTCATTAATTTCTGCTTGATGAAGATGTTCAAAGAAATACTGGATTTTTCTTATCACTTAATCTGTGTTAGATTAATGTCAGTTACTTTGTGTGTGCGTATGTGTGTATGTGTGTGTGTGTGTGTGTGTGTGTGTGTGTGTGTGTGTGTGTGAGAGAGAGAGAGAGAGAGAGAGAGAGAGAGAGAGAGAGAGAGAGAGAGGCAGACATACACACAAATAGACAGACAGACAAACAAACGGAAATGCAGGCAAATAATCTTACTCAATAAATTTTCATCTAAATTATTTGTTTTTTTCAACGACACTTTTGTAAAGAGTGTTTGGGCATTCTCATTTTTCATTACTACAATCTACATTTTTTTATAGACAAAGTGCGAATTTTCTCAATTCTTTTATCTAGAAACTACCACCTGTCTAGTTTCCTAATGTGATAGGTAGCATAGGTAACTAATTGTCGATAGTTTATTTAAAACCGATGTCTTTGCTGGTCACAGCGCTGTCAATTGTGTATGATTGTTAAGACAAATGGCCAGAGTTCAAAACAAATATGCCGTGTCGTATATCTTCGCTTCTTCAAATTGTATCTCACACGTCGTTTAGAAGTCTTCCCAAATGAAAAAAATCGATAGTTTATGGAACCAGGTTAGTTTTATATAATAAGGTTTTATTTTTTTTTTTCTTAGATTAGATTTTGTTTTTACCTTTTCCGGGGAAAGAAAATTCATCTACGTTTACATATTTATTCATACTTTTTTTATAATAACAGTTGGTAGCCCTGGATGACGTCATGTCGACAATAATGGCAATTTGTGAGTGAACGAAAGGATGAATTAACTTACTTTATGTAACAAAATATTTTCGATATCTTTTACGTCTCTATAGATTTGATTCTGGCTAACTTTTGATTATTCTATTCCTCTTATGGCAATAGTCATACCTGCTTCCGAGTGACTATTGGTGAATATCGAATACTTATTTAAGGATGTACTTATACAAGTGGAATTCGTGTGCATGCATTTAGTTACGTACGAACCGACAAATAACACATTCACCTTCAAATTCATACAAAAAATTATCTATTGATATATGTGGTTTTGAAATTTCATTTTAGGACAAATTAAAATTTAAATACAAAAGTTTTATATATGTTGATTATAATCTTGACAATGTTATTGTTGACGACATATCTGGTCTACCATATTTTATGATCATTTACGTGACACTGTAATATGTGCATGTTCTCATTCCATACAATAAATTCTCATTTACATTAATACTTGAACCTTAACAACATAATATGAGGTCAAAGAGTTATATTTGGATTGTAGGAGGAGGTGTCAATGCGTCGTCATTTATTTCGTTCTTAAACAAGGCTGGAAAAGTTTGTGTCGACATTTGTCGTCTGTAGTATTAGGCACCAAGCTCCGCCTACTCAGGGGTACCAATTTATCACGACTGATAAAGACTGCACTTAAATATAAATCTCATGCATGAACATATATGAATACTCTAACCTACTTTATAAAGACATTAGATAATATAATTACGAGACTTAGATTTAAATAAGCTAGAATTAAGGAAAAGGTGATTTTTGTATAGACAGTTGTGTTGGTAATTCTTCAGTGTGTCAAACAACGAATTAAAAAAATAATTTAAGTTATTATAACAACAAGTTAGCACAATCATGAAAAACATATGATTATAATCATATACCAAAAGAATGTTATAATTTTCCTCCACGTCTAAGACAATATATAATATATATCATAAGTAATGAAGATAGTCTATAGAAAGATACTAGCGAGA
>NC_134803.1:42326798-42334298 GCF_046742065.1 Oratosquilla oratoria | reverse complement strand
TATATATATATGTGTACACATATTCACACATACACACACACACACACACACACACACACACACACACACACACACACATATATATATATATATATATATATATATATATATATATATATATATATATATATACATATAATGAAATGCGATAAAAAGCAGATTGATATCGACCACCGAAAATCCGGCACGGTGTCCGGAACAAGTATTTCAAAACTCTTCGAGGTCCACCTTCAGGGCCAACGCGACACTATTTCTTCACCAGACTTCCACCTCGGGGGCGGGGCGGGGGTCGCCTGAAAGCGTAGGTGGGGAACAGGTTTTATAATACATTTATCTGCTTTTTATGTGCTGCTGTTGGTTGGCCCTGTGGACATCTGTTCTAGTTCCGGGATGATTAGCATATATATATGCATATATATATATATATATATATATATATATATATATATATATATGTATATATGTATATGTATTTATATATATATATTATATATATAATGTGTATGTGTGTATATTTATATATGCATATATGTAATATATATATATGTATATATATATATGCATATATATATGTATATATATATATATATGTATGCACACACACATACGCACACGCACATACACACACACTACCCTATATAATTAAATTGCCAGTGAACAGAACTAATTGGATAAATTTCTTGGCCTGGCCAATTAGCGAAGGTATTGGTCTGGTGCTGCAGTAGTGCGCCATCTATCAGTGAATTAATAACGTCAGGTAATTAGTATTGAAATAATTATTAATGGAGCTATTTATTGGTCCAATTACCTGTGTTTGTTCTGAGATAAATATGCATTTAGGTGCCCATGTTACGATGTACCCAACACGGTAAATATGTCGTCTTCTCTCTCTTTTTGGTTTCCTTTATTCCTTAAAAACAGAAGAATATAAGAATGGAGGACACTGCGAGAGGCCATAAGGCCTGCACTAGGCAGTTTCATGTCCATTTCCACCTGCCATCCCAATCCATAATTCTATTTTATCTTCTCTTAAAACTACCAATAATTTCAGCGTTCATTACATGGTTACTAAGTCTATTCTACTGGTTAACCACTCTACTGGTAAACCAGTTCTTGAATATTTCCTTCGTAAACTTAAATTTGTCCCATCACTACGAATCCTGTTCTGTTGTAATTTTTTTTTTTTTTTTTTTTTTTTTTTTTTTTTTTTTTTTTTAAGGAGTCATAGGCACTACCGGCTTCCCCTTGGGCACCAGCTCAAATAATCTCTCTGAAGAATTAAGGGAAAACACAATATCTATTGCCAGCTATTATAGGGCAGCAGGTTTCCAGTCAATAGAAATAACTTAAGACAGTTAATATAGCATGAATATAATACGAGATTGTAGATCATAGTAACGATATAGTAATCGATAGCAATAGTAAGATATAAATTGTACTGATAGATCTAAACTGGGAAAATTTAATACTAAGAAGGAAATAGGCAAGCACTGGTTTACCAACAGAGCTGTTATCGAATGAAATGTACATAGTAACTATATAGTTAGCAAGAGATGAAAACTTTATGGATAGGGATGACAGGTGGCAAGGGACATGGAACTGCCTAGTGTAGGCTTTATGGTCTCTTGCAGTCTTCTCAATTCCTATGTTCTTATGTTCATCGAATAAAGTATTGTTATCGCTGTCGGAAAGTTGTTTATTTCTTCGTGATTGAAAACATTTCGAGTACCAATACGTCTCGGTAAGTTATCATGAAAGTTGCTTCTCCAATGGTGACTTGTTGTTTGGAACTATTCAATGTTGTTGGTGTCAGCCAAGTTGTCGGTTGTTTTAATGCCACATATGACTTATTTTATTTATCTGTCCATCTATTATTTTCTTAGGAGGAGAGGTTAGAGCATATAATCAATTCCTTTTAGAATTCGTTTTTTTTTTCCTCAAAAAATCTAATACCGGACAGAATAAAAGGATAAAAGAGACGATTTATGTAAGATAATTTTTAGTTTGAAGGTGTAGAATTCTCCACAAACTCTGTTCATTTTATGTTCTGGCCATTCTATTCAGTAGAGGTGAGACCTCTAGATTATGAAGAACTAGTGTCTCGTACTCTAGAACCAGTAGCAACCATGTTAGTCACATTATATGATTATATGTTTTATATGTCGTGATAAAGTCATTCTAAGTTGAAGTACAATAAAGTCGAAGAGCGAGAATCTTTCTACTGACAAATGGCCATTATGGTTCTTAATGGATATGTAGGGCTGGACTACTGACGCGTGTCAGCGGTCGATAAAGTAGATAGTTCGGTAAAATGTTACTTATGACAGGGAACCAGAAGGCTCATTATCCTATGATGGTATTCAGGCTTTCTGGTCATTGGTGATCGCTGGATACGATTATAAGTACGCAGTCGCTCATAAGCATTGAAGTCTCCGTGTGAACAGGTCATCCGTATTCTTTCTTAACGGTGTGTGTGTGCGTTTGTGTGTGCGTGAACGCTCGTGTGTGTGTGTGTGTGTGTGTGTGTGTGTGTGTGTGTGTGTGTGGGCAGTGCATCACTGATAGAATCAGGTTCGGGCTCAGCCAAGTGACTTGCTGTCCAGAAAGTGGTAGATGTTTGAATTTTTATGACACCACACACACACAGACTCAAACCCCACCTCCATAAAATTACTTGTACATGGATGACCTTACGTTTCGAAACTTGTTCAAGTCTATTAATTCCTCATTGGCTCATGATTGATTGATTTATTGAATTAATTCTTTTATTTTCCTTTAGTTGATGGGGCTGACATGATATAAGCCATGCTCAAACCTGATGTTTTCAAGGTGAATACATAATCTAGACCAGGTGGCATTTGTCAATACTAAGCTCGTACTACTTCCAAGAAAGAGTATTAGAAGCTTCGACACTCATTAGTGACACGTGTCAGATTCAGTATGTGTCAGATAATGAACTCTTAAGATGCAGTAGCTAACACGCATTCGCATTTTAGATGTATTTAGATCATGTGTCGAATGTACGAATGTTTTCCTGGACACTGTAGATTATTAACGAGTATCTTAGCCTCTTCAGTCTCGTTGCTCTTTGTATAGAGTTCGTGAGTCAGCGTCAGACGATTTAATTTACTTTTGGGGAAATAATACCGGCCGAAATGAGGTAAAGGATATTGTACTGCTTAGTAAAGGAAGCCTTATGGTCTCTTGCAGTCTCCTTCATTCTTATGTTCTTCTGTTCTTAAGAGCCCCGACCCGATCGATTAATGGTTGTGGTTGTTGTTATGGGTTGTAGTTTACCTTTTACAAGCGCTTCTATCCTTGTGTATAAGGATTATCCAGGCCCGGATCAGACCCTCAATCAAAGGAAACTGTATGGATTTCCAGTTACTATAGGACCGCCGTGCTATCAACTGAGTAACGATACAAACTTTGTACATTACTGCATGATCTATCCCAGGTTTGGTAAGCTTGTAAAGGGTTAGCACAACACAAATTGCTCCTTATGTGACGGTTAACAAAGGGTTAATCTTCCCTATGGGGTGAGCAGGATTTTTTTTATCTCAGTTTAGTGACAACGCAACAGATGGTGATGATACATGGTGACTCAAAAGTCACTGTGGGGTTGCAATTTGTGGACATTTCTTCATGAATTGACCTTAGACCCGATATGTGGTTCCAGCAAGATGGGGCAAACGCTCATATTGCGAGATAGGCAATACATTTGATAAGCCAATGTTTCTATATTGTGTTAAAATTCCATACATGTAGTTGCAACACTAAGGCAATTCAAACCCTTCAGTGACTTTTGGGCCATCCTGTGACTGTGCCCTACATCCGGGAATCGAACCCGGGATCTCTGAGTTTCTACATTCCTCTCTTACCAACTTACCCGACGAGGTTATGTGCAGCATCACAAGAATGATTTATGATTCATAGTAGATTTGTTTGCGTGGGCCTTGGCTGGTGACAGATGTTGAGGCTAATGATGTTAGACACTAGAAGAACTTCGCTTCCAGTTGAGCGGATCACCGTTTTCCTTCTTGGGCTCGAAGTACTCCAGACCTCTTTGCCCTCCTCCTCCTCCTCCTCCTCCTCCTCCTCCTCCTCCTCCTCCTCCTCCTCCTCCTCCTCCTCCTCCTCCTCCTCCTCCTCCTCCTCCTCCTCCTCCTCCTCCTTCAAAATTCTATTCCTCTTTCAGAATCCTCTTCCTTTTCCTCCAAACTCCTCTTCCTCCTCTACCCTTATCTTACCTTCTCCATCCTTCCCCCATCCTCCTCCTGTTCCTACTCTACTTTCCTCCGTCCTTCTCCTCTACCCTCCTCCTCCAGCCTCCAATTACACCCCCTTCTCCATCCTGTCCCATCTTCCTCCATCCTCTTCTGTCCCCTTCCTCCTCCACCTTCACCCTCCTCCACCTTCCCCCACCCTCTTCCGCCCTCCTCCACTCTCTTATTCCTCCTGCTCTTCCATCCTCTTCCTCTTCCACCCTCCTCCTCCTCCTCCTCCTCCGATCTATCCTTCCTCCTCCAACCTCTTCCTCATCCTCCAACCTCTTCCTCATCCTCCAACCTCTTCTTCCTCCTCCTCCTCCAACAACCTCCTCCTCCTCCTCCTCCACCACACTCTTCCTCTAACCACTACCACCACCACCACCACCAGTGCCTCTCCCTTGCACTCGTTCTTAACCACTCGAAATTTCCTTCTTTCTCTCTCTCTCTCTCTTTCTCTGCTCTCTGTCTCCGCTCTCTGCCTCTCCATTAGCAAGCACTTCCCATGCTCCTAATGACGTCATGATCGCTTACTTGTTTACACTCGGAGATGCAAGTAATTGCAGTATCGATGATTACGAAGTTGATAGGTTAATGAGATAACTATGTCCTCATGGTGACGAGTGGTGGCTGGATAATGGCGAGGTACATGAGTGATGATGCGAAGACGAAGCTGCTCCTGCCACTGTCTTCGCGTTCGCGTAACGCTAATGGCTCCAAGAGAGATCCCTGGGGTACTTCGTCCTTAACGCCAAGCAGATGAAGGAAGGTGGTGGCCTAAGGTAGGGGTGGGCTGAAGACCCTATGGTAGTAGCTGTTTTGAGAATCATTCGCTTAATTATTAATTAATTTATTTATCTGCTGTTTGTTTATTCACGTATTTATTTATCCATTTATTCATTTGTTAATTTTTATCTATGTAACTATTCATTAAATAATCTATTCATTTTTTAATCTGATTCTTTAGGGTTAGGTTCTTCTTTTTCTTCTTCATCCTCTTTCCCTCCCTCTTCTTTATTTTTCTCTTTCTTCCTCTTCTTACCTTTCTCCTTATTCTTCTCCTTCTTCTCCTTCTACTTCTACTACATCTCTTCCTTCTACTACTACTACTACTATACTATTACTTCTTCTACTACTACTACTACTACTACTACTACTACTACTACTACTACTACTACTACTACTACTACTACTGCTACCACTACTACTACTACTACCACTACTTCTCTTCCTCCTCCTGTTACTCCTCTTCTTCCTCTTCCTCCTGCTCCTGGTCTTCCTCTTCTTCCTCCTCCTCCTCCTCCTGTTCTTCTTCGTTTTCTTTTCCTTCTTTTTCTTCCTACTCCTGTTCCTCCTCCTCATCTTCCTCCTCCTCCTCCTCCTCCTCCTCCTCTTCCTCTTCCTCTCCCTGTTCCTCCTACTTCCTCTTCTCCTCTTCTCCGTGGGTCGGTTGAACTTTCTTGGTGAAGTAGTATCTTTGTTGAGAACTTGTTCTTGGTCGTAAGTCAGAGCAGCGATGTCGTGAGGGCGATGTTCAAGTGAGCTTGCTAGCGTCGAGCGGTTGGTCTCAGCACTCTGGACCACCTCAAGGTTGAGGTCCAGGCGGATGACAGAAAAAAAGAAAGAAAGAAAAAAAAAGTTATTTCCTTTTGGCTCTCTCGTACCTCGGTATGCCTTTCACGTGTTTTCACTCTCGCATACTTTCACTTTCACACATTTTAAATCTCACACATTTCCACCTTCCAGCAAAGGAATAAAACTATAAATAGATTAATGAATTAACAAATAGAAATGTTAGATATGCTAAATGAATAAATATATAAATGAATGAATAAGTAAATAAATAGATGAGTATACATACATATAATATGCCTATTTATATATACATTATATACATATATATATATATATATATATATATGTGTGTGTGTGTGTGTGTGTATACATAGGTGTATGTGTGTGTGTATAAATTAATTATGTGGTTTAGATACTATTGGAAGATATTTTTGAATAGACAATTCTGTTTCTATTGTTGTACCGGATGGATACAGTCTTGTCGGATGAGCCCAGTGTTGCCGGCCGTCCACGCTGTCGAGTCACCCTGTTTGCGGTGTTGTACTTATGCAATCTTTGCGGCTGCTTTAACACCGGTAATGGTGCGTGTGTTTGCTTTCACGTTCATTTCAGCAGGTGTCAACACACAAGGAATCTTAAGGTTTCGCTTGTGTCTTGAAATTGGAAAACGAGTCTGAAATTATTGGGTTGCATAGAGGACTACATACGGGAGAGCATAGGGCATTGTTTGCTCTGATTTTCGTTCATCAAGGGAAACTTGCATGTCTTTTTTTTATAAATTTAGGTTTAAGAAGGGGAATAGGCAAAACTGGTTTACAGTGTGTTTAATGAATAGAGACTTGGTAACCATGTAGTGGGCGCTAAAACAATTGGTTGTTTTAAGACAGGATCATATAAAATTATGGACAGCGATAATAGGTGGTAATGGACATGGAACCACCAAGTATAGGCCTTATGGTCTCATACAGTCCCACCCCCTCATTTTTATGTCCTTATGTTCACGAGTTGTAAACTTGGATTTGTGTAAATAGGATGTCAAATGTCATCTCTGTTTGCAAAATGGTTCGTTCAGTGACGGACTTGGCTGAAATGCTTAAACGAAATCTTTTGAGAACAGATGAAACTTAATATCACATCAGTGCGTAGATGGCGACAATCATGTTCTTCAACACATATGCACAAATGTTTTGTGTAAATGTGTGTATGTATGTGATTTTATGATTATGGATGTGTATATATATACCGACGTGTTTGTGTACGCAAATATGTGTACGTCAATTTATCTATATATATGATTTGTGCATTTCTATAAAAGTATAAGTAAATACAAAATGAATACCATCAATTATATTTATTTCAAACTGATTTTATTTTCATAATAACAAATTATATTGTAGGGAACATTTTCAGAACGCTAATATTACAGGGAAAAAATATACCCCGAGTTTATTATGAAAACGAAAACGAGGCTTTGATATTGCACGGGTAGCAGACTGTATAACACAAAGGGAAGAGAAGATGGAGCCCAGTTGTGTCCATCAAAATCCCTCATCCGTGTGAAGGGGTAATGACGCTCCGTGACAGCAGACGGCAAGGAGCAAGCGTGAGGAGGAGGAGGAGGAGGAGGAGGAGGAGGAGGAGGTGGGGAGGAGGAGGA
>NC_134803.1:42314298-42321798 GCF_046742065.1 Oratosquilla oratoria | reverse complement strand
GCCTGCAATTTGTGAACAGCGAATTCTGCTAATGTAAATGCTCGAGCATTTGTTGCTGAGATTGCGCTGTTTCCTTATGTCCGGTATGATATGATCACGTATGTATCATTGTTCCCCGAGGCGTGGTGGCGTGAATATGAGCGCAAGAAGATTGCATATACATAAGTATATTTGGAAGAAAATTTTTAGGTTCATAAGGACTCGCGGGTTTTGTGTATAAACTGGAGTTGTGGAAATGTTGTTTATAAGAAAAAGTAGGTTATTATCGCTTCATTGTTGGTGAAGGTAGTAATGTATATGTATATTCAAGTATTTTTTTATGTATCATTTTAGAGATGATAATGGTTGTACAAAAAGTAAAACTCAGTTATCTATTGATTTGTTGATGGAGTAAGTAGTAATGTATATGTATATTCAGATATGTTTTTATTTTTTTTCTAAGTACCTACAAAAAATGTGATCATAAATGTATACAAAAATAAAACAGATCTAATTAATACTAAAGTCTAGATAACAGTATACGTGCCCCCTAAGATTGCATTATACTTATTCATATATCTATTTTTTTTATTATTATTTTTTACATTTCATTATTCTTTCATTGTATTATTTGAGGGTAATACTGAAATAAATATGTATTTATGTTTATACGGAATAAAGTTAGCATTAACATCAGTATTGTGCATACAGTGTTTATGCACAATACGAAGCGCAGGCTTTTACGTTAAATGTATTTGATACTAATATATGGTCACTTGCCAACATTTACTGCACCGGCAATAAATAAATGGAGGACTTGCATCTAACTTTTATTGAATAATTGTTCGAATAACATTTAGTATTCATGATTTCGGATTTTTTTATTTTTTTATTTTTTATTTTTTATTTTTTTTTGAGGATGTTCTCACTCTGCATTCCGTTTTCTGTCGTCCCGTTCGAGTGAAAAGTGATAAAACGAGACTAATTGGCGATGACGTTGACTGGAAGCACCCGGACTCACGAACAAGGCCGGGTTCAACGCTCCGGGGGGGCGGGGGAGAGGGGGAGAGGGGGGGAGAGGTGATGGTCACAACATATCGCTGCGTATTTTCAGTTTGACAGTGATGCAAGGCGGAACGGCGAGACGGGCGGGGTTGCCAGCCGGATGTGCCTGTCACGGGGAGTAGACGGGGGAGAGGGGGGAGACGGGGAGGGGGAGAGGGGAAGGAGAGGAGGAATGGAGGGGTGGGAGGGGATGAGGGAGAAAGGAAAGAGAGAGGATGAAAGGAGGGGGAGGGAGAGCGGGAAGGTGAGAGGGGGAAAGAGAGGGATTGGGAGGGGAGGGAAAAAGGAAAGGGAGAGGGGGTGAGGGGTGGGATGAGGATATATAGGGTGAGAAGAAAGGGAGAGGGAAAGGGGAGTGGGAAAGGGGAGAGGGGAGTGGGAGGTGGAGGGGGAAGGGAGAGAGGCCTGGTGGTAGGAGAGGGAAAGATTAAAGGGAGAGAAGTTAGGAGGAGGGCGTGGGAGGAGGAGGTAGAGGAAAAAGAGAGAGGGAGGTGGGAAGAGGGGGGAGGAAAGTGGGAAAGAGGGGAGGTGGGAGTGGATGGGGAGAGGAAAGAGGGAGGGAAGGAAGAAAGGGAGAGGGTGAGAGTGGAGGAAGGGAAGAGGGAGATAAAAAGGACAGAGAGAGGGAGTGTGAGAGGGTGGGAAGGGAGGGGGAGAGGGAAGGGGAGAGTAAAAAAAGGGGACGGTGGGAGAGTTGGGTAGATGGGAGAAGGAGAGAGGAAGAGAGAGGGGAGGGGAGGGGGAAGTGAGGTTGCAGGAGGGGGGAGAAGGAGAGAGGGGGAGAGGACGGGGGGAGAGGGGGAGGGGGAGTTTGTAGTAATTCATGAGGTATGAAGGGGAACCTGCGTAAGTGAGAATTGGGAACGCGAAAGGTGAGGAGGAGGAGGAGGAGGGGAGATTTCTTTTGAGGAGGTCAGGATTTTTTTTTTGGGGGGGGGAGTTGGGGAGTTCTTTATTATTTGTCTGCTTGTTTGTCTGTTTGATTTTTTATGACTGCTGATGCCTTTCTGCCTCCGGGTGAGGCTCGTCAGTTGTTTGTGTTAGTGATGGTGTTGACGCCAGGGAACTAACGTTTTGTTTGGATACGGATAAGTTTAATTTTGTGACAATGAAAACTTTGAGTGACACTTGAAATGCGTTATCATCTAGCTATACAAACATATAATATATATATATATATATATATATATATATATATATATATATATATGCGTGTGTGTGTATGTGCGTGTGTGTGTGTATGTGCGTGTGTGTATGTGTGTGTGTGTGTATGTGTGTGTGTATGTGTGTGTGTGTGTGTGTGTGTGTGTGTGTGTGTGTGAGAGAGAGAGAGAGAGAGAGAACTATAGGAAAAGGTAAGGATGTTTTTTGGGCTTTTATGGATCTGGAAAAGGCTTAGGACAGGGTAGACAGGAAGGCACTGTGGGAGGTACTGCAGATATATGGGATAGGAGGAAAGCATTTAAGAGCAGTCAAGAGTTTTTACGAGAGTAGTAGAGCTTGTGTTAGGATTAGAAATGGAGAGAGTGAATGGTTTGAGGTAAAGGTGGGACTTCGTCAGGGGTGTGTTATGTCTCCCTGGCTGTTCAATCTTTACATGGATGGGGTGGTGCGAGAGGTGAATGCAAGGGTAGTGGGTCAGGGGTTGGAGATGATTAAAGAAAATGGAGAAAAGTGGGAGGTGAGCCAGTTGTTGTTTGCCGACGACACTGCGCTTGTAGCAGGATCAGAGGAGGGATTGAGGAAGTTAGTGACAGAGTTTGGGAAGGCGTGTGAAAGAAGGAAGCTGAAGATAAATGTGGGTAAAAGTAAGGTGATGAGATGTACAAGGGGAAAGAGTGACAGTAGGCTGAAAGTGAGCATTAAGGGTGAGAAACTGGAGGAAGTGGATAGTTTCAGATACTTGGGTGCGAATGTGACAGGAAAGGGAGGAGTGGGGGTGGAGGTAAAATGTAGATTGAGAGAAGCGAGTAAATGCCTTGGTGGATTAAAAAGTGAAATGAGAAATAGACATCTGGGAATGGATACTAAGAGGAGGTTATATGAAGGAGTGATTGTGCCAACAGCAATGTACGGGGCAGAAACATGGAACATGAGAGAGGAAGAGAGAAGGAGTTTGAATGTGTATGAGATGAAATGTTTGAGAAGTATGATAGGGGTTACTAGGCTAGATAGAGTGAGAAATGAGGAGGTGAGGAGGAGAACAGGGGTGGAAAAGGAGCTGAGAGATAGGGTTGATGAAAAAATATTAGGATGCTTTGGACACATGGAAAGAATGAGTGAAGAAAGATTAGTAAAAGAAGTGTGAAAGGCGGAGGTGGAAGGAGTGAACATGAGGGGGCGTCCTTGGATGAGATGGATGGATGGGGTGAAAGGGGCTTTACAAAAGAGAGGAATGTCTGTAGAGGAAGGACGGGAGAGGACAGAAGATAGGGGTGAATGGAGAAGGGTTGTGTATAGATGAGGCTGTGATGCATGAGGGGGAGTGGGTGGAGGATGGGGGGTGAGGAAGTATGTATGAGAAAAAAATTGACGCAGCCCGAAGGGATTTCTCCCCGTCTTCTCCTTTCCTGCATGAGGGGACGGAGAGGGGGGTCGCCGAATTTATGAAGCGGCCTTGCTGTGGATGTGCTGTGTCTTGCGACACTGCTTCTGACCCAGGGCAGTGGACAGGATGCAGGGATGACCCGTCATTCAGGAGGTGCCAGGATAGGAGGGAGGGAGGAGGGTGGAGGGGAGTGGAATATATGGGAAATGGAATGGGTGGGAGTGATTTCTATGCCTTTTTCTTTTTGGCTACCCCCCGTGTAAGGGGGAAAAGCCTTTTTATATATATATGTTTACATGTATGTATAAGTATATATATAAATAAATTATATATATATATATACATTTATATACATATATATATACATATATATATATATACATATGTATATATACATATATATATACATATATATATATACATATATATATACATATATGTATATATATACATATATATATATAATATATATATATATATATATATATATATATATATATATATTGTGTGCATGTATGTGTGTGCGTGCGTGTGTGTGTGTGTGTGTGTGAGCGTGTTATTTTTGGATAAAGTCCATTATGAATTAAAAAAAAGCAATAAAATTAATGTCGAGCTAATCATTGGATACTTTTAATTCGAGCTCGTTTGTATTCAGGGGTTTATATTATTTGGTATTTTGTTTACATTAAGTGTTTATACGTTGGTTCAGGATCTCGTAAATACATGAATACATACATATCTAAGTAGTTCACATTTGTGCCATCAAATTGTTCATTATAACTTTTATGAACTGTTTGGCTAATGAGCCCATCCTGTTCAGAATCGCTCTACCGGTTTGAACAAAGGATAAATCGTGCTGTGATTTGAACATTAGGTTAGGTAAGGTTAAGTAAATTTAGGTAAGGTAAGATTAGGTAAGGTAAGGTTGGGTAAGATAAGGTTGAGTAAGATAAAGTTAGGTAAGGTAAGGTTAAGTAAGGTAAGATAAGGTTAGGTAAGGTTAGGTAAGGTAAGGTAAGGTAAGGGTAGGCAAGGTAAGGGTAGGCAAGGTAAGGGTAGGCAAGGTAAGGGTAGGCAAGGTAAGGGTAGGCAAGGTAAGGGTAGGCAAGGTAAGGGTAGGCAAGGTAAGGGTAGGTAAGGTTAGGTTAGGTCAGGTTATATAAGGTTAGGTAAGGTAAGGTAAGGTTAGGTTAGGTTATGTAAGGTTAGGTTAGGTAAGGTAAAGTAAAGTTAGGTAAGGCAAGATAAGATTAGGTAAGGTAAGGTTGGGTAAGATAAGGTTAGGTAAGGTAAGATTAGGTAAGGTTTGGAGAGGTTAGGTTATTTTAGGTTAGGATGCTCAACGATTGATCTGTGTCGTCTCACACGGATCAACTTTTCGCCGTGTGCCGTCCACGACACGACGTCGTGTTTTGATCACCACGTATTTATGGACGATTTCTCACGTCACGACCACGTGTCAAAGCGTTCATAGATACCCATGGCTATTTGTGAGGACGACGTTATGTCGTGGACGGCGCACGGCGGAAAGTTGATACGTGTGAAACGAGTCTCAAACTTGTGAAGACATGGGCCAAGGTTTGAATCTTAGCATCTTCTAGAGACGTTGAATGCGGCCCGCGACACATGACCAGACATATAAACAAATATTTATACATATATATATATATATACAGTATATATATATATATATATATATATATATATATACAGTATATATATATATATATATATATATATATATATATATATATATATATATATATAGATATATATATATATATATATATATATATATATATATATGGGGAGCACGTGATAGTTCAATGGATATCTCCTTGAATTCAAAATCGTGAGTTCGATTCCCGGGACCCACTGTGGGCTTGCTACGTTGGCTCCCAATGACGACTTAAAACACACACCGGCTTGCCACAGCTGACAGGGTCTTGCCCTACCAGGAGTTTCTCACTTCCCATCTAGAGATATTTGTTGTTTCCGACGACGCTTACAAATTTACAGACACATATTTTTCATATATTTATAAAGAATTATCTATTTCAAACATTTGATCCACAAACGTATTATCGGTGAATATTTTGGCCCTCCGCCAGTGGTTTATATCTATCCTTGAGCGTGCAAGAGTCCTTTGTAGATCACTGACCTCTTTGTAAAATCCTTAGTCCATCACTGAGCCTCCCCCGCCCCGCCCCGCCCCAGGCACGTACAAAAAGGGTAAATAAATATATAATGATAATTGCTATGAATTGTTATAAGTATATTAACAGTCATCGACCTCATCGACCCCGGCAAGTCGATATCGACCACGTTGGAAACACCAGGTAGGTGGAGAGTTGATATGTGTGTTTTATCTTGTTTATTTAATTATATATATATATATTTTTTCTATTTTAATTGTTTTTAATTTATATGTTTTTCGCATATTTGGTTATTTGTTTATTAGTTTATTTATTGATTTATTTGTTTCGTTATTTATGGAAAGGGAGGGAGAAGGAGAGAGAGAGAGAGAGAGATAGAGAGAGAGGGAGGGAGATAGAGAAGAGAGAAAGAGAAGAGAGAAGATTGAGAGAAAGAGAGAAACGAGAGAACGAGAGTAGGGATTGAATGTAGGGGTAATAGATAGACATTTGTATGGCAAGAATTTATTGAATTTATTCATATTCATAAAATATGAACGCCTGGGTGTCAAGACAGACATGGAGTTTAAATGTCTTTCAGTTCGCAAGCAGCTCCGTAAGGACCAATATGATTATGGTAGTTTCCATCTCCTTTGTATGAATCGGAGCTCCATGAGATGTGGTTTCGGCCACTGTACAAACTGTAAAGATTGTATTCAGCCTCATGTTAATTGCGTTATATGCCGTTGGTAGCGATTCCAAAGGTCCGGGTACGATACCTGGTATATATATATATATATATATATATATATATATATATATATATATATATGTATATATATATATATATATATATATATGTATATATATATATATGTATATATATATATATATAGTATATATGTATGTATGTATGTGTGTGTGTCTGTGTGTATGTACACACGCACAAACACACACACACACACACACACACACACACACACACACCACACACAAACATACACATACACACACACACACACACACACACACACACACACACACTCACACACACACACACACACACACACACACACGAACAAACAAATATTGGCCAATTTAGATCCTAGCAGTGGACAAGTGATTTACATATTGTGCAAATGGGCGCATACGCTTAGTTAGGCTCTTGAGTATACAGTATACTATTTAACGTTGTAGAAAACCTTGGCATAATTCACGAATTTTGCAGAGTAAGTTTGTGGTTTAGAACTTCTCATACTTATCATTTTTTTTAAGGACACTCTTGAACTGTGCCTCTCTGAATTGTTTTTGAAGCGAAAAGTGTGGCGGTAGTCAGGGATGACCCTTTAATTCTGTGCTATTGAGATAGGGGTGGGAGTTTATGATGTATGTGAGTGCATGGAATTAGTTATCCCTCATATAAGACGGAGAAAGAGAGAGAGAGAGAGAGAGAGCTTTTGGTGTATATATGATGCTGATGGATATTTATATCTTGGGGGAGTTAAAAGTTATAGTTTTTTGCGCGCACACACACACACACACACACACACACACACACTCACACACACACACACACACACACACACACACACACACACACACACACACACACACACACACACACACACAAACACACACACACGCACACTCACTACACACACACACACACACACATATATATATATATATAATATATATATATATATATATATATATATAATATGCATGTATGTACTTGTAATCATCAAATGTATAATACAATTGCATAGCAAA
>NC_134803.1:42304298-42309298 GCF_046742065.1 Oratosquilla oratoria | reverse complement strand
TTGCAAGCTTAACCATATTCCTTTTTGATTCATATGTATGTTTGTTTTCATAGGCGATCAGGAATTCAAGAAACAGCAAACAAAACCTTTACATCAGAGAACATTTAGATATTCTTTAAGATTAGTAAACAAGGACATGTAATCATAATGGGTAATGAAAAAATGGGTAATTTAGTAATGAGAGAAATAAGTCCTAAAGGCAAAGCGGGCATGGAGAGGTAATAAATTAGAAATTGATCACACAAGTGACTGAACTTTACCATTTTTCTCTCTTTGACTTGGTAGCGTGAAACTTCATGTTTATGGTTCGCTGTTGAAGGTGAGAAATTTGACCAAGTAAAGGTGAGTAGAGATGAGTCATTGGGATCAGTTAGAAATGAGTATTTGGGGGACCTACTGATAGCAGGAAAGCTCATGGTGAATGCATTTTCTTGTATAAATCCCAAACCTGTTTGGCAAGACTGGGCCGGGTTGTTCGACTGGAGACGTGTGTTTAGGGTCTTTTTCTTAACATTTAAGTACTTCATAATTCGGATATAGTTGTAAGCATACTTGGACTGTTAGCAGAGTGAAAATGAGTATTTTTGACCAATTTAGAAAGTCATCGTGGTTGGTTTCTTGAAGAAAACCACCTAAGGATCCACATACAATAACCTTTTTGATTAATTAGTCATTTTAGTTAGATGTTTAGAAGTTAGCATTTGGAGACTTGCAACTAAAGGATAATGAATTTATGTACTCATTTGGACTTAGGGAAAAGTACTTTTAAGTTGGCTTCAGAGGAACAAGAACATATTTTCTTTAAAAAAAAGTTTCGTTAGCAAATAAACATTGCATGGTTCTGGTTATTTAGATTTGCTATTTTAAGACGCACGGGTGAATGAAAGGGAAACAATAATGAAACTTGTATCTATCTTTTCTGAGGTCATCTTCGGAGAGTAAAAAGTACCGCATTTGGAAGGTAGGCTATCGAGGAAAAAGACATGGCAATAGGTCCGAGTACGGACTTGAGAATTGCTTCTCTCATTTGAAGTCTTGAGTTGTTCATAAAGAAACTGTTGAGTTATCTTTCTTCCTAGCAATCGTGGTATCGTTTAGTTCAGGAGATTTCAATGCTCTCATGAGGCCTTGTTTTTTGGAAGAAATATAGGTAGTTCTTGAAGAGAGAGACTACCAAAATGTATCGTTGGTTACACTTTCATAAGAACACTGTGTTTGAATGTGACTAACGAAAGGGAAATCAGTGTTGTGGTTATGTAATTGTGAAGGGCCTGTAAGGTAGTAATCAGATTGGCCTCAGGAGCAAGAAGGAACAAAAAAATCATCTTTGAATCCTTTGAATGACGAAGGTTTCCCTCCAACAGTGGAAGGTTGATTAGCAGAAGAGAATGGGAATTTGGGTTCTGGATTGAGATGGAATTTAAAACCATTCGAACAAATAATGTGATTGGAGAGGAAAGCGTCTCCTGTAGGAGATGGTGGGGGACATAGTATCTGTAGGGATTGTTAGAAGAAGGTGGAGAACAGAGATAACCATACGGCCGAGGAAGTACATGTATTAAACATAGTGTAAGATGTGGGGGGTTACCAAAGGACAGAACCTAGGAAGCAAACTCTAAGTGAGGGAGACGGGCGAGTGTGGCTGGATACACGAGAAAGAAACTCGAAGTACGAATAGATCTGAATGGGAGGGGAATTAGGAAGTGATGGGTTTGCTTAAAACGAGAAGATTTGGGAATACGGGGAGGCCAGGTCTTGGGAGTGGACAGTACCAAGTGGTTGTGCCGAAATTGTGGGATGATACAGGATCTGAGGACTGGGAGAGATTTCAACTGATGGTCATTGGAATGAAGTGTGGGTGTAGGCTGGACTTGAGGGGAGGGGGACAGGACTATGTTTGGTACAGGTGTACAGGTGGAGTAGATCTACTACACGTGCTAGAACTACGACAACTATAGCAATCCTCTGTACACTTTATATCTATTCATCACGGAATTACGCTTTATATAACTAGGTCTTTCATTAAATAATTCCAGGTCGACACTAAACTGCATCTGTTGAAATGATACATACGTGGTACTCTACTTAGTGTTAACATGAATGATTTAGTGGGCGTCTGATATGTCCTTCAGTGGGTTCTACGGTTCTAAACATCAAGTTAGAAGCACAATCTAAGTCTTGATTTTTGAAAATGAACAGGAAGAAAGATAGATTGAGGAGAACGGACGGAGATGTAGAAAGAGACAAGATGAAGTGTGAGAAAATGAGTGAGACATAAAGAGTATTAATCTGACTTAACAACAACAGAGGACTACACACCAAATTATTTTTTTTCGACACTTGTCTTGATATTCCCACGATATCCAAAAATTTCCCACCATAAAAGATACTTTTATATGTCACAGTCTCACATAAGTATATTGGTAATAACCATGATAATTATATTTGTATGTACTGTATACATCTTGCGAACACACTTATTGTGGTAAGTTCAGTGTATGTATCTAAATGTTTCCCACTTACATGCTTTGTCAATGCATTTTCATTGGATGGAACATAGCAAATGGAAACTGGCTTGCATTGCTTATCCTCTGTTTTCACTAAATACATTTTCTGATTATCACACAACTTCTCACTGGAAATTAGTTTGAATGACGCCTTTGCATAACTAAAACATTACAAGAAGGCTCGTAAGCCTTCTCTTGATGTCACAGCGCTGTCAAGTTGATGACGTCACCTTTACCGCCTCTAAAGTCACTTGTCTAGACTTCTGATGTCATTTACTTAAGCTTCAGTAAGTATTGGTTATGAATTCGGTCCCAAGAAGAAAATATTTCAATTATCAACACCACAGCTCATCGGGTCACCTTTTCCATAAAATCATCATCACCAACACATGACATTTGCTATTAGTTAACGAAGTTTATGCACTATTTTTTCGTTATGTAATTTGTAAGTACATTCTATAATACGCTTTTGCATATTAACACTACTTCATCATTGTTCATTGACAAACTTTTACAACTGATCGGTGCGTTCATTCAAGGTATTACGAGTGTGAAAGTGATCTGCCTCTTAGAAAGATTGGTTTCTCTGTCACACAGAGGCACATTCAAAAGGTGATCAATGTTAAGTTCCAGAGGCGAGCCATCCCACAGGACCTCAGTAGCCTCTTCTCATAATATGAATTAGTTTCTACACCGATGTCTCACTTCATTTGCATCACAAGCGTATCAGTACTGCCCACGACACTTGATCGTTGTTCCATGCTGGTCATTTCTCGACGAATGTCGCGCGACATTGGCGCACATGTCTTGGGTCCCGAACAGCGCGTCTCGGTTCTCGAACAACGCGCCTCGGTTCCCGAACAACGCGCCCTGCCCCGTTGCAGCGTGTCTGTTGATCCACGAGGCCCACGTCCTCCGGCCCAATCTCCTGACAACTTGATTCTCGATGTTCGAGGGCGTCTCGAGTTTGCTGCCGTATCTGCCAAAGAACAGCTGTTCCTCATAACTGTTTCGAGTCCGATTTTCCACGATTCATGTTTCGTTGAATACCTCACTGACGTTGCGATCTCTCTTCTTGCCGTCACCATCGTTATCAGTCTTCGCTATAAGCACATGGAGATTGAATTATCACATTTATTATCATTATTGTCAATCGTGAAGGTCACGTTAATGTTGTCATTGCAATCCAGATGATTAGCAAATGCTTATAATGTCACATCACTTCTCGGCTTTTGCACCTCCAGCTTTAGCGAGAGAATAGGTTGGTTTCCATTTTATTACTTGGTCTTCCACTGCTCAATGAAATATTTTTATTAACTGTTGCTTGTTATGATCCATTCCTGCTGCTCGGTTTGTTTATGGTGTGGATGTGTGCGTGATGTACGTTTGAGGTCTCGAAATAACACCTTAAGTTCTTTGTTAGGATGTGGTCCTTCACCATCCTCACCACCATCACCATCATCGCCATCATCAACACCATCACTAATATCACCACCATTACCACCATCACCACCACGGCCATCACCACCGCCACCACCACCATCACCACGACCACTACCACTACCATTACCACCAGCACCACAAACCATCACCAGCACAACCACCACCACCACCGCCTCCGCCGCCGCCGTCTTCGCTTACCCGCCGACCATGCGCCCACCCCCACTCCACTCCACTCCACCGCCAAGCCTTTGTTATTCTCACGAGATATTTCATCCAATTAGATTTCTTTGTAGACAAATTTCACAGTCTAGTAAGTCGAGATCTTCATCTGTGGGTTTCTGTCCTAAGTCTGCGCCCCCAAGGAAAGACAGTGTGGCGTAATCGTGATTATAAACAAAGTATATAAAATACCACTCACTTCTTGAAAAAAAGTCTGTGTGATGCATTATGGATAGCGCATGAAGATCTCTGATATGCTCGTTTATTACCGGTAAATACTGAATACGGCCGCAGAAAATGTCATGTTATTTTCACGTACGCACGCGCATACATTCGCACACCCACACGCGCACACACACACATATGCACACACACACATGCACACACACATACACGCGCGCGCGCGCACACACACACACACACACACACACACACACACACACACACACACACACACACACACACACACACACACACACACACACACACACACACACACACATGATCGCATTAACCCACAACGCATTAATATACACGAATAAGAGTGGGACCAATATTATTGCACGGCTTCTATACCAATGACTGTTACTAAGAAGGGGTATCGGAGTTAAAGAAGCCAAGTACATTTCTAATGGATGTGTATACTAAGTGGTAACATATATAAAGACCTTCATTTGATGTGAGTTTCTTAACGTAACACATCTCCAAGTCCTATGACCACATCGAACGATTTAAGCGCCTCTAACGGTGTCCAATTAGCAAGGTGTCGGGGCCACGGCGAAAATGGGCGGATTGGGTGGAGTGGGCGGGGCCAGCTGAGAGTGAAGGAAC
>NC_134803.1:42291798-42299298 GCF_046742065.1 Oratosquilla oratoria | reverse complement strand
AAGATTCTGTAAACATGACCTTGGTCATAGAAAGGATAATCCTAAGACCAAAAACCTGACTTGAAGAAGAAAGAAGAAGTGAGGCGTCTAGAACAGAAAGGAGAAAGTTCTGGTGTTATGCGTAAGCCATTTTGCCCCTTAGCATCAAGCGCTCTAAGGACTATATTTCCGTACCAAGGAGGTGTGGCGTTTACCCCTTTCTATCCTAGACGCCTCAATTTTACGCGAGTGGTCTTCACGCAGCAAGGACGTATCCGGATTGGACCATAACATGATTGTAGAGTCTACACTCATGTTATGGTCCAATCTAGACAATGCTGGTTTAGTTTCTGCCTGGGTTTGGGGACATTTTGTGGGTGGTGGGAGGGAGTTCGGTAATGAGAAGTGGGATTACGACAAGGCTGTATCCCATTTTGTGACCGGAAGTCGTAATAAACATCTCCGTTAGTACAAGGTAGAACATGCATACCTACATACATACATACATACATACATACATACATATGTACATACACACATGCATACATACATACATACAGTACATACATACATACATACATACATACATACATACATACATACATACATACATATGTACATACACACATGCATACATACATACATACAGTACATACATACATACATACATACATACATACATACATACATACATACATACATACATACATACATGCATACATACATATGGACACGTAGCAGGCCTCTTTACCCAATCTAACACCAGCATCATTACCAACAGCAACATCAACGGCAGCAGCAGCAGCTGGAGCAGCAACAGCAACAGTAGCACTAGCACCAACAACAGCAACAACAACGACAATAAGGCTTAAGGATTAACAAATTATATTAAGATTCTTTTCGGAATATTTTGCTAGATACGTTTAGTATATTATTCAGAATGTCCAGATAACTCTCATATCTAAAATTTCAAAATATTTTAAGAAATATACGAGAACTTAAGAACATGTTTCATGCATCTAGATTTATCTAGATTTCACACCTTTACGTTCAAAATACTAGAAACTGTAACTGTGTAGATTCAAGATACAAGGACCCTGGCAAGTCTTCCTACTTGTGAGTAAGTCTGAGCATAGTCATCTGCAATGTGTAGGAGCATAGTCGTACATAACTGTCGAGGAAGGTCGTAGCCTCGTTTATGATATTCAGAAATGTGCATTGGAATGCGTGTTTATGTTCAGAGTATGCAAATACCAAGCAATTAGCGTGGAGACTCGAGCAGGAGTACATGTCATTCGAATACCCGACCTGGGGCAATGTAGAGGAGGATTTGGGAGAGAGGAGAGGGGGAAGGCGAGGTGTAAGGGAGAGATGAGGGCTTCGCTCGTTGATAATTAATTTTTTGATTATATATATATATATATATATATATATATATATATATATATATACATATGTGTATTTATATGTATATGTATATATATATATATATTATATATATTATATATACATATATATATATATATATCTATTATATATATATGAATATATATATATATATGTATATATGTATATATATATAAATATTAAAATCAACGCTTCTATTCTTATGGACATTATCACACTGAAGAGTTGGAGTCATATATGGAGTACGAGGGACAATAAAGTAATTAAATAAAAATACTTATATAATAATAAACAATGAATAAAATGATAATACATCTATATATCATTGCCAAACTATGAATGATAGATAAGATAATTAAGAATAAATCAAACAATAGATAACAAAATAAATAAATGATAATTGAAACAATATATGATAAAAACAAAGAGATCAGAATTCTTCTTTGAGTAGAGATGATATTGCTGTGTGACTCGGGTCCGTAGTGTTGAGGGCGCTGGAGAAGGGAACGTAAGGCTTTATGTCGCTAAGGGATTATATTTCATTAGTTATATAATGTGATGTATACTGAGGTATACTGTAGTATAGAGTAGTATACTATATACTACAGTATACTATAGTGAAGGCATTACAATGGTGTGGAGGTTTGTACGTTCCTAAAATTAAATCTGTATATCAACAGACGACTGAGGCTGCTGAAAAAATTGTAACAAAAAAGAATTTAGTTAACTAATCTTTATGAAAATTCATACCAAACTAAATAAAATCTTTGAACAATTTTAAAAGAGAATTTGACAAATATGAAACATCATACCAAACCAACAAACTGAATCAAATCTGGCAACAATCCGTTTAATAGTTTCAAATTGTTAAACAAAAACACAAAACGCTTTGCATGCGCGTTGCCAAACCTACGAAGTCACTAAATTGGTCGTTTTCTTTGAACTCCCAAGAGCGGTTTACCTACAAGTCCCAAGTTTGACTGATGCTTTGGGATCACTGACCCAGCGGAGAGACCTCTACGCTACTGAAATGAAAAAGTTCAGCACATTGGTGTTGTACTGTGGTGGTGTGTTGTGTTGCCTTGGTATTTCTAATTACCATACTCCTCCTCCTCCTCCTCTTCCTCCTCGTCTTCCTCCTCCTCGTCCTCCTCCTCCTCTTTCTCTTGCATACATTAGACTGCCGCAAAACCGCCTAGGAAATGTGGTAGGAGACGAGGTGGTGGCACTGGTATTTGGAGTGGTATTTGGAGTGGTGGTGGTATTCGTGGTGGTGCTATTTAGGGTGGTATTTAGAATGGTGGTGGAATTTGGGGTGGTGGTGGTATTTAGGGTGGTATTTGGGGAGGTGGTGGAATTTGGGGTGGTGGTGGTTGTGGTGGTGGTAGTAGGCTGTGATGATTTTGGCTTTGGTGAAATGTAGAAGTAGCTGTTGTGGGTGTGGTTGTGGTAGTTGTAGTGGTGGTGGTGGTGGTGATTGTTGAAGTGTAAAATTAGTAGTAATGGTAGTTGTAGGGCCTAGACTGTGGTGATGGAGGTAGGTGTTGGTGATGGTGGTGGTGATGGTGGTGGTGGTGGTGATGGGAGTCGCCTGGGCCACCGGGAGTAGTCTGGGACTCCGGGAGACATCCAGGAGTCATCCGGGAGCCGTCCGGGAATTGTCCGGGAGTCATCCGGGAGTTGTCCGGGAGTCATCCGGGAGTTGTCCGGGAGTCATCCGGGAGTTGTCCGGGAGTCATCCGGGAGTTGTCCGGGAGTCATCCGGGAGCCGTCCGGAAGTCGTCTGGGACTCCGGGACTCCGGGACTTGTCTGGAACCCTGGGAGTCATCCGGGAGTCCCGTAGTTGTCCGGGACACCGGGAGTCGTCTGGGACTCTGGGACTCTGGGGCTTGTCTGGAACTCTGGGAGTCATCTGGGAGTCCCGTAGTTGTTCAGGACACCAGGAGTCGTCTGGGACTCCGGGAGACATCCGGAAGTCATCCGGTAGTCATCTGGGACTCTGTGAGTCGTCTGGGACTCCGGGAGACGTCCGGGAGTCATCCGGGAGTCATCCAGGAGTCGTCCGGGACTGCGGGACTCCGGGATTCTGGGAGTCGTCCGGGAGTCCAGTAGTTGCCCGGGACTCTGGGAGTCGTCTGGGTTTCTGGGACTCGTCCGGGACTCCGGGATTCTAGGAGTCGCCCGGGAGTTATCCGGCCGTCCCCGGTGTTGAGTCCCGCGCGGAAACGAGAATATAAGTACCAATGCCTGTGGTCACATTTGAATATTCACAAGAAAGAGTGAGAGTGGGAATGTGGCGAGGTGGTCAAAGAGGGGAGGGTGGGAGTGAGTGGGGGAGGAACGGGGGAGAGGTATAAGGATGTGGGGAGGTTTTAGGGGGGTGGGGAGGGGGTGGGAGGGAGGGGAATTTTTTCGAAAATGGGGGAGACTAACGAAGTGGGTGGGTTAGGGAGTGGTGGAGGGGGTGGGAGGGAAGAGTGGGGAGATAAAGATGTGGGGAGGCTTCAGGAGTGCGGGGAGGGGTGGAAGGGAGGGGAGGGTCTTTTTGAGACTAGGGGCGGGCTGATGAGGTGGGTGGGTTAGGGGGAAGGTTTTTTTTCGAGAAAGGGGGGGACTAATGAAGTAGGTGGGGAGGGAGTGGGAATGAGGGAGGGAAGGGGATTTTTTCGAGAATGCGGGGAATAATGAAGTGGGTGTATTTAGGGGTGGGGAGGGAGTGGGTAGGGGGGGATATAAGGGAATGGGGGGCAGTAAAGATGTGGGGATTTTTTTTAGGGATTGGGAGGAAAAGGGAATAGGAGATTAAGTATGTGGGGAGGTTATAGGGTGGGGAGGGAGTGGTAGGGAGTGGAAGGAGTTTAAAGAAAAGGGGTGAGTAAGGATGTGGGGTGGCGTGAGGGTGTGGGGAAGGGTGAGGAGGGGTGGGAGGGGGCTTTGAGGGATTGTGGGGAATAAGGATATGGGAGTTCAGGGGGTGGGGGAGGAGGTTGGAGGGAGTGGGAGGGGTTTTGAGGGAGCGGGGAAGTAATTATTTAGGGAGGTTTCGGAGGGGGTAGGAGGGATGAGAGAAAAAACAAAAAACAAAAAAATAAATAAATAATGAACAAATATATAAAATGAAAAATGACAAATAAATAATATGTATAAATGAAAAATTACAAATGAATAGATAACAAAATAAGGAAAGAACAGACATTCCAAAAGAGTTATCTTAGTGTGTGAAGGCGATTATCTTAAACCAATTTAGTTAACTCGTTTTTTTTTATATATTGTTTCTTATCGCTGTTCATGACTTCATTAAGACCCAGTCAGTCGCTGATAGTCAGCCGTGGGTCTGTTTCTGGATAGTCTTCGTGACTGGAAGTCACGCATCAGTTCAAAGGCCAGAAAGTACTGTTCTTTTGGCAGTGACCTGGTGGTATGTCAATACTGACCTAGTGGTATGTCAGTGTTGACCTAGTGGTATGTCAATACTGACCGAGTGGTATGTCACTGTTGACCTAGTGGTATGTCAATACTGACTTAGTGATATGTCAATACTGACATAGTGGTATGTCAGTGTTGACCGAAGGGTATGTCACTATTGACCTAGAGGTATGTCAATACTGACCTAGTGGTATGTCACTACTGATCTAGTGGTATGTCAGTGTTGGCCTAGTGGTATGGCAGTGATGACCTAGTAGTATGTCAGTGTTGACCTAGTGGTATGTCACTCTTGACCTAGTAGTATGTCAGTGTTAATCTAGTGGTATATCATGGCTGACCTAGTGGTATGTCAATGCTGACCTAGTGGTATGTCAGTGCTGACCTAGTATCATGTCAATACTGACCTAGTGGTATGTCAGTGTTGACCTAGTGGCATGTTAGTGTTGATCTAGTGGTATGTCAGTGTTGACCTAGTGGTATGTTACTGCTGACCTAGTGCTATGTCAGTGTTGACACAGCTGACTGTCAGTGCTGACTCAGCAATCGTGCTGACCAGGTATACGGGGAGGCCTATGTTCAGCTGCGTACTCCGAATTGCTGACTTAGCTTGACCTAAATGAGGCGAAATGATGTCATTCGAATGCTTCGCCCCCCTTTTGTATTTGGCAATGCGTGTGTGTGTGTGTATATATATATATATATATATATATATATATATATATATATATATATATATACATAAATTGTACAAGTAGGAGGAGGTCTTTGAGAAGGTAGAAAGCCAGGGCGTCAGCGATCAGTAGTAGGAGGAGGAGGAGAAAGAAGAGAGCGAAGAGGAAGAGGAGGAGTAGGAGGAGGGAGAGGAGGATGAGGAGGAAGAAAGAGGAGAAGAAGGCTGAGGAGGAAGAACAAGGGCGAGGAGAAGGAAGAGAGCAAAGAAGAAGAAGAGGAGGAGGGAGAGGAGGAAGAGTAAAAGGTGGAGGGAGTGGAGGAAGAGAAAGAGAAGGAAGAGGAGGAGGAGGAGGAGGAGGAAGAGGAGGTGCAGGTCCGTTCCCTGCAAATAGTTTGAATTTTCACAGGAGGAGGAGAGAGGGAGAGAGGGAGAGAGGAAGTGGAGGAGAGGGAGGAGGGAGGAGGGGTGAGGGAGGGGTAGGAGGAGGGAGGAGGTGGAGGGAGGGGGATGGGAGTAAGGGAGGAGGGGGATGATGGGAGGGGAAGGAGGTGGAGGAGGAGGGGAGGGGAAGGAGGCGGAGGAGGAGGGGAGGGGAGGGGAGGAGGCGAGATGGAGGGAGAAGGGGAAAGAAGTGGGAGGGAGGAGGGGGAGAGAGGAGGTGGGAGTTTCTTCCGGAAACCCCCGGATTTACTTTATTAATACAATTCTGGCTAAGGAAAAAAATGTAATCCTAAGGAACATTTCCCTTTCCTGATCGGGTCTCGATTGGTTGAAACGTTTTTTTTTTTAAGAGGAGGTCGATGCACCCTTTCATTGTAATTAAGTTCAATTGAACTTGTAAATTTCATGTTTATGCTGAATGGGGTTGACTGGCATGCTCACTAGACAGAAGATGTTGTCACTATAAAAAATGGCGAACTATTTGTGAGTGTGTGTGCGTGCGTGTGTGTGTGTGTGTGTGTGTGTGTGTGTGTGTGTGTGTGTGTGTGTGTGTGTGTGTATGTGTATGTGTGTAGCGTGCATGTGTGTATGTGTGTTTGTGTGTGTGTGTGTGTGTGTGTGTGTGTGTGTGTGTGTGTGTGTGTGTGTGTGTGTGTGTGTTTATGTGTATGTGTGTGTTTATGTGTGTTTGTGTGTGTGTTTTGGGGTACGGGTGCATGCATGCGTGCGTGTGCTTGTTCGTGCGTGTGTTCGTGAGTGGATGCATGCATAGAAAAGGTATAAAAAAAGTTTAGGTCCACAGTAACGTACGAAACATTTCGACACGACCGAACGAAGAAAAAGGAAACTCAAGTGTCTGGTATGAGAAGCAGAGTTAAAATTTACGTAAAGCTTCGGTTCCCAATGCACCAATTGTTTTATTTTATTCCATTTTTTCTCACGTTTATTTTCCCCCTTCTCCTCTTTTCCTCATGTTTTGTGATTCTATTATCACTACCATCTCTCTCCATCTCACTCTCACGAAATGGGAAGTGAGAAACCCATGGTAGGGCAAGACCTGTCGGTTGTGGCAAGCCACTGTTTTTTTAATCCAGTATTTTTTTTTTTTTTTTTTTTTTTTTTTTTTAATGTTGGGTCGCCTCCCCGTCTGGCCAGGGCTGTCGGCAACCAACACAAGAGCCATGTAGTGGGTCCCGGGAATCGAACTCACGATCCCCTGCTTACGAGTTTGACACAGTATCCACTGGCCTACTGCACGGCCTTTCACTGCCAACACCGTGATAATCATCATCGCCATCATCATAATCACCAGCAGAATAATCACCACCGCCATCACCATCACCACTATCAACATCACCATCATCACCACCACCACCATTTTTTTTAATCAACTTCGTTTTTATTCAATTTTATTTTATTTCTATTATTTATCTATTTATTCAATTTCATTTTATTTCTATTATTGATCTATTTATTCAATTTTATTTTATTTCTATTATTTATCTATTTATTCATTTATTTATATTTTTATATTCATTTCTATTTTCTATTATCTTATTTATTTATTTATTTA
>NC_134803.1:42249298-42274298 GCF_046742065.1 Oratosquilla oratoria | reverse complement strand
TGGAAACGAGAATAAATGCGAAGTGAAGCATGAAGAAAATGGAGGAGGGGCGGCCATCGGGCTGTGGAATATAAAGAAGGGGAGCTTGGTGAGGCTAGGGGGAGAATAAAGGGGGACAACAGGGAGCGGGACGGGCAGGGGGGAGGGGAGGGGGAAGGGGGGATCGACCACGCCCCCAACCTTCCTTTGCCGCCCCGCCTAGCCGTCTCCTGTCGCTCTTCCTCCCCTCCTATCTCCTCCCTTCCCTTCTCCTCTCCTCCCCTCCCCTACCCTACCCACCCCTACTCTCTCTTCTCCCCTGCTCCCCTTCCCGTCTTCTCCCCCTCCCCTTTCCTCCTCTCCATTCACCTCCCTTCCCCTCTTCTCTCCTCCCCTCCCTTCCTCTCTTCTCTCTTCCTATCCTCCTACCCTCCCCTCCCCTCTCCTCCCCTCCCCTCTCCCCTCTTCTCCCCTCTCTTCGGTCCTACACTTCCCTCTCTCCCACTCCTTTCCCCTCTTTCTTTACCTCTCCTTCTTACGCCTCCCACTATCTCCATCCTTTCTCTCCCTTTCCTCTCCTCTCCCTCCTTCCCTCCTATCTCCTTATCCCACTCACCTTTCTTAATCCCCCTCCTCTCTCCTCCTTCCCTTCCCATCTCCTTTTCCCCCTCCCCTCTTCCCCTTCTCATCTCTCCTCTTCCTCCTCCTCTCCTCCTCCCCTCTCCTCCTCCCCTCTTCTCTCCTTCTCCCCTTTCCATCTCCTTATCCCCTCTCTCTTCTTATTTTCTCCATCCACTCTCACCTTCACCATCCCTTTCATCCTTCCCCTCCCATCTCCTCTTCTTCGTCCCCTTCTTTGCCTCCTCCCTTCCCGCCTCCCCTCCCTTCCCTGCTACCCCTCCCTTCCCTCTTCTCCTCCTTCTACTCCTCCCCTTTCCTCTTCTCCCCCACCTTCCTATTCTCCCTTTCCCCTCTCCACTCCCCTCTTCTCCTGCAGTTGCCCTCCCCTCTTTCCCTCTACACTTCTACTTCCTACTCCACTCAATTTTCTTCCTCCCTCCCCATGATTCAACTCCCCGTCTCCCTTTCCTCCTTCCCTCCTCCCCTCCACCCTCCTCCACTCCACCCTCCTTTCCTCCCTTTCCCTTCCCTTTCCCTCCACTCCATTCTCTCTTTTCTCTCCCCTACGCTCCTCCCTTTCTCTCATCCCCACTTCTACTTCCCTTCTCTCCTCTTCCCCTCTTCCCTCCTTTCCTCCCCTCCCCTCCTTTCCTCCCGCACGTTATTCCCACCATCCTCTCCCCTCCTATCTTCCTCCTTATCCTCTCTCCTCCTTAGCCTACTCTCGCCTGCAGTCTTCCCTTTCTCCTCTCCTCTCCTCTCCTCCACTCCCCTTCCCTCCCCTCCCCTCCTCATCCTCTTTTTCCTCCCCCTCCCCCGTCTTTACCTCCTCCCTCTCCTTCCCATCTCATTCCCCTCCCCTCTTCTCTCACCACTTCCCCCTCCTCCACTCCCCTCTCCCCACCCTTCTCCTCCCCATCCTTCTCCTCCCCACCCTTCTCCTCCCCACCCTTCTCCTCCCCACCCTCCTCCTCCCCACCCTCCTCCTCCCCACCCTCCTCCTCCCCACCCTCCTCCTCCCCACCCTCCTCCTCCCCTTTCAAACTCATCTGGTGCCGTATAGAATAAATACAAAGGCCAATACTATTCTGGAATGTAATGGCCTTTGTATTTGTGTTCTCGGTTACTACCTCAACGCATGGTTCCTTATTCCCAGCATTACATTTGACCTTTGGCCTTTGTTAGGACCTCTTTACTGTGGGCCTAAATCACCTTTGTTGACTTCTGTTGAGCTCTGTTGACCTCTGGCCTTTGTGCCACGTGCTGATTGGGTTGGTCAAATTTCTGTTAACCATTGTTTAACGTGGCGGCATGCTAGGCATTTCTCGATAGCAAGCTACTTGCTTATGCTATTTCGCTTGAGTAGAAATGACTTCGGTTACGATTTTTTTTTTAAAATTTCCAAATGTTAAATAACTTTTGAGTGATATAATGAGAAACTGAATGACGAGCTAAGATAAGTTAAACCTAGAATACGAATGTTAGACACGTTGTTGAGCCGTTCTTGCGGATGTCTAGAATATCGTAACCGAAGTCGTTTCTACTCAAACGAAATAGCAAAAGAAACCAGCATGCTATTGAGGTGCAACCCTTAAACGCACCCACAAACTTTGTTCTGTTAACCTTTGTAACGTCGTTAATCTTTGTAACACCTGCCCAGATCAGATGTAAACACGTCTCTCTTCACACAGACTTTGTTGGTATATGACATTTACAATACTTGTTAAACGAGTTTAAACACTTAAATTCAGTAACATCAACTCACGGCATTCGTAACTTGACCTTCATGATTTTCCACATTCTTTCTCAAAATGGGTTCAAATATACTTTAGCGAAAATTCTATGTTTTCTAAAAAAATGTTCTAATTTAATTTAATGTCATTTTGTTTTATTTTATGAACCTATTAGGTCTTGTTTTATTTAATTTCATTCATTTTACTTTATTTCACTCTAGATCGTTTTGTTTCGTCCTATTCTATTTTATTTAATTTTACATTATTTTATTCTATTCCATCTTGTTTTAATGCACTATATCTTATTTTATTATATTTTATTTCATTCTATTTTATTTTATCTTGTCTTACTGTATTTACTTATTTGTATTTTTTATTTGTATTTTTGGCGTCCATACTACCTCTCTTACTCAAAATACAGAGACCAACTACATCTGTCATTCATTCCAACCCCACTTATTTCCTTTGAATTCTTTTACAGTCACGTGTGTGTGTGTGTGTGTGTGTGTGTGTGTGTGTATGTGTGTGTGTGTGTGTGTGTGTGTGTGTATGCGTGAAGTTATGTTCATATCTGTAACGAGAAATCTCCTAGGATTGATAGATGTGCGTGTCCGTGGGGTGTTTTGAAATGTGAGGAGAATAGAGACTATCTCGCCTAAAAAAGGCTAATGTCGGGTAATTTCCTGCAATATACGCGGTTGTTCTATAGGTTAAGCTTTATAAATGGAACACGAGGAATATTTCGTGTAAGTAGCACTGTAGCAGTACAAATGAGGACCTTTCGTGGGTTAGGTTAATATGCAATGGGTGGATGCGGAACATGAAAAAGGGGATGGGAGTTACGTTGGCAGTGGGAGGGGTCGGCAGGTGTGTGTGTGTGTGTGTGTGTGTGTGTGTGTGTGTGTGTGTGTGTGTGTGCGTGTGCGTGCGTGTGTATATGGGAGATGGTTTGAGGGGAGGTGGGAGTGACAGGGACTAAAGAATGATGATGAGCAGCTTAAGGTGAAGTATGGCGGTAGGCTGAGGACAGATGAAAAAAAAAATCTTTTAATAATGGGGCACCCTCGATGGGGCTTGCCCATGGGGGAAGGGGACGGGGGTATAGATGGGTGACCCAGGGGGGAAAGGTATGGGAAGGAAGGGGGGAAGGGGGAGAAAAGGGGAGGGGAGAATACTTGCAGGTATGGGTGTTTTGGGGCACGGGGTGTGTGAGAGTTTGGAGGTTGTGAAATAATGTTCATGATGGATTGGTCTGTGAAAGTTGGTCAGTTCTTGGGTTTATTCGTAGGGTTAGGCTTTGGTTTTGCCTTGTGTGTTTAGTGAGGAATGCTGCATGCACTCGAAGACAGCGGCCGAATGCATTGTCACTCTTCACTCACTCCTATCCTTTGCCTGCTTCCTTCCCTGCCCGACAGGCATTCCTCTGTTTCCAATGTGATTATTTTCATCCATTCGATGACATTTGACAAATTGATTACCATGTCGTATTTGAGGATACACCGACTTGATAAATACTTATCAATATTGAAATATTGAAACATTAAATGCGTCAGATTGATGCCAAAAACCATAAAAAAATATCAAAATAATTCTTAGTTGTTATTGAAATCCCCGTGTAGGTCGTGGTTATCAATAACGTAAATGACAAAAACAATGACAATATCGTTATTGTCGATATCTATAGACCATATGAGGACCCTACAGATGAAGTCGTGTTACAACCTTGGGAATTTGGGTCACTTAGCAACCCATACCTGTGGTGTTGTGCATGCCCATATCCCACATCTCTCCTTTTCATTCTTATTTCATTCTTTGGCAATCCTTAGTAGATGTAGTCCTTCCCTTATATACATACATACATACATATATATATATATATATATATATATATATATATATATATATTATATATATATATATATATATATACTGTATATATATGTATATTTATATATGTATATTTATATATATATACATATGTATATATAAATACACACACACATACACACACACATACACACACACACACACACACACACACACACACACACACATATATATATATATATATATATATATATATATATATATATATATATAATCTGTTATACATATATTTTTCTTCCTCTCCTCTCTATTACATATTCTCGTATCTCCCATTCTTTTGTCTTCTTTTCTCTCTCTCCTTGTTTCTTTTCTTCTCTCCATTTCCATTCTTTTCGTTCACGTTCCTCCATCTCCCCCACACTCCTCCGATACCTTACCCTTCCCTTCTCCTCCTCTTCCTCTTTCTTTTCCTCCTCCATCATCTCCTCATTGTTCTCCTTCCCCTATATTTTCTTCCTCACCCTCATTCTTTTCTTCCAATGTCTTTCTCCTCCATTCTCCCCCCTCTTCCATTCCCTTCCTCTTCCCTCTTTTCTTGCCCCTCTCCATTATCTCCCTTCTCCCCATTATCTCTCTCCTCCCCATAATCTCCCGCCTCCCCATAATCTCCATCATCCCCCATTATATCCCCTCTCCCCAATATCTCTCTCCTCCACATCATCTCCCTCCTCCACATTATCTCCCTCCTCCCCATAATCTCCATCCTCCCCAATATCTCTCTTCTCCATTATCTCCCTCCTCCCCATTATCTCCCTCCCCATAATCTCTATCATCCTCAATATCTCCCTCCTCACCATTATCTCCCTCCTCATTATATCCCTCCTCCCCAATATCTCCCTCCTCCCCCATCATCTCCCTCCTCAATATCTCTTTCTTCCCCATCATCGCCCTCCTCACCATTATCTCCCTCCTCCCCATCATCTCCCTACTCCCCATAATCTCCATCCTCCCCAGTATCTCTCTCCTCCCCATTATCTCCCTCCTCCCCAATATCTCTCTCTTCCCCAACATCTTCTTCCTCACCATTATATCCCTCCTCTCCATCATCTACCTCCTCCCCATTATCTCCCTCCTCCCCATTATCTCCCTCCTCCCCATTATCTCCCTCCTCCCCAATATGTCTCTTCCCCATTTTCTTCCTCCTCACCATTATTTCCCTCCTCCCCATCATCTACCTCCTCCCCATTATCTCCCTCCTCTACTTCCTCTCCTCCCCATTCTCTTCCCGATTGCGTGCTTAATCATTCTCAACCAGATTCCACAATCACCAATCACCAATCATTCCCCACTCACCAACCGATTCGGGAGCTTTACTCACCCCATGACCCCTAATCATGGCTAATCCTCACCCCAAACAACCCAATCCCTAATCACCCTCTAATCCCGAATCCCACCACGCTACTGGAAACCCATCATCAGATTACTTCAAACTCTCCCACCCCAATCTCTCCCACACCAATCTCTTCCCCACTAATCACTCCTAATCCATTCTCATCTACTCCAATCTCTCACACTCCAATCTCTCACACTCCAATCTCTCACACTCCTAGCCCTCTCATTCCAGTCTCTAACAGCCCAATCCCTCACATTCTAATCACTCCAACTCCAATCACTCCCACTCGCATTAAAAGAGGAGTCATCTCACTCAAAACAACACTCCCCCATCCTTAACTCCCAGACTCGCAATTCTTCATCCACTCTCCTATACATACTCCCCCATGTATTTCTAGATTTCCTAAATCCATTTACTCTCAACTTACACTCCCTATTTACTCCCAGATTCCCTATTTCCATGGAGTCCACAACCCAAAACTCCCACATACTCCCAGACTCTACTCCCAGACCTCAAATATTCACGTACCAAATTCCCACTCCCTATCTCCATGTATCATTTGGTCTCTATGTTCACAACCATCAAACCCCTACGGACCGCGGTCACGCTGGTCACTTTTAACATTGATAATTCCTCACTCTCTGCTACCTACTTCAGACCTCAAATAACCATATAGTGAGCGCTGAAACAATTGGTTGTTCTAAGGGAAGTTGAGATAATTTTATGGATAGGGATGATAGGTAGTAATGGACATGGAACTGCCTAGTGTAGGTCTTATAGTCACCTCTTCGGTGAGATGCTGTCCCTAAGGATAGAAGCGCTGGTAATCCAGGCGAGAGGTCTTTTGGAGTCAACTCTCAGTCAACCACACAATCGCTCAACTCAACCGACTCTTAGTCCATGGACTTCTCATCTCATCCTCTCCCTTACCTCCCCTCCCCCATCCCCATCCTCCATTCCCCTTCTCTCCCTCAGCTGCTTTTCCCTTCCCCTTTCCCCCTCCTCCTTCCCCCTCCTCCCTCCTCCTTTTCTCTCCTCCTCCCGCTTCTCCCTCCTCCCCCTTTCCACCTCCTCACACTCCTCCGTCCTCTATTTCGCTCATGTCTGAATGTCTGCGCTAATATTTTCTAGTCTCTTCTTCTTTATTACTACATTTTTCCTTTGTTGTTGGTTTCTGATTCTTCCTCATCCTCATCCTCATCTTCATTCTAATCCTCATCCTTATCATCGTCCTCATTGTTGTTCTCATCCCCTTCCTTATCCTCATCCATACCCTCATCCTCATTCTCCTTCTCATTCTCATCTTTATCATCGTCCTCATCCTATCCACACCCTCATCCTCATCCTATCCATACCCTCATCCTCATCCTATCCATACCCTCATCCTCATCCTATCCATACCCTCATCCTCATCCTATCCATACCCTCATCCTCATTCTCATCCTCATTTTCATTCTCATTCTCATCCTTATCATCGTCCTCATTGTCATTCTCAACCCTTTCCTCATCCTCGTCCTTACCGTCATCCTCATCCTCACCTTGTTCCTCCTCAACATCCACCTCGTGATCCTCCTCAACATCCACCTCGTGATCCTCCTCTCCCTGCTCCTCACCTTCCTCCTCCCTCCTCCCTCCTCTCTCGGTTCTCTTGCTCTTTTTCGCCAGCCCTGTTGCTCTTTTTCACTCACTCTCTTCCTCTTCTTTCACCCGCTCTCTTCCTCCTCCTCCTTTTTCTTTTCCGTTCGTAGTTCCGTTTCCCTTTTTTTCTTCTTCTTCTTTGTCGACTGTTCGCTCGCCTTTTCCATTCCCCCCCTCCGACCAATTGCCCTGCCTCTGCTCTTCATATTTTCTTTTATATTTCCCTTTTCGTTTTGCATCATAACTGAGCGGAGAGTTTCCAAAGTGTTTCGCTCGGGTTATGAAATCTGAGATGTGTGCGATACATATGTGAAGGACGGGGGAGGGAGAGGAGCAATTAGTATTCTTGGAGCAATCAGAGAAGCTCGCGTCTTCGTGCGAATGCATGGAAATAGGCTTCGATTTCACTCATATTTCACCACAAATTCAAGTGCAGGGGTCGGAACATTGGTGATTTTTGGTAATTTGATGGACCCTCGTCCCAAGGTTTAATGTATTTAGACACTCGAGACCACGGAAGGTCTCTGGTCGTAATGTTTCGTCCCGAAGATGAAGGGAAACGGACGAGGTCGTATTTGAAAATCGCGCCAGACGAACGCTCGAAAATGGCGACGACTCGGAGCTCAGCGCGGCGGCGTCCCCGCCTCTGACGCTACTCGGAATTATCACTTGGAGGGCGAATAAAAATTTTATCAGGAAAAATCCGGCCCGATTTATGCCGGCATTTAAGAAAATATCTCATTTTCTAATTGCGCTGGTTTTGCTAGTTCGCCGTAATTGTAGGAAGAAGAACGAGAAGAGATTTTTCATTTCTGCTTATACACACTCGACATAAACACAGTATACGCTTACATAAAACGTATATTAAGCCTTAATTGCCTTGATATCGTGTTAAAGTGTCGTGGTATATTTAAACCTTGATTAATAAACAACCTGGTTAATTATGTTTTGACAACAATATCACCGCTGTAATTGGGTTTGTGTGTTTTAAGTACGTGCCCAGCGAGATTACATCGCTTGTGGGTCTGCCGGGCGGTGGAAGAGGTCGGTGGAACGGTTGGAATGGAACGGGAGAACTGGACTGGAACTGGAACTGGAACTTAAAGGTGGATGGAACGGAAGAGAATAAATCTCCTAAAAAAACTTATAATACGATTGATAACCAGCGTTTCTATCCTTAGATGTAACGGAGAGTTGAGTTTAGCAGGACGGGGGTATAGTAGAAAGTAGAGATGGATCATAAATCATTTTTATTTTTGAATGGAAACTAGTCATAAACACCCGAAGGAGTACAGGAATACCGGGATGAATAGAGATGGATGAAAAAGGAGAATTAACGGAAAATTAAGATGAAAATAATTCGGAGTACAGGAATGGGAGAGCGTTAACGGAAAATGAAGACACTAGATCTGACCGGAATGGGAACAACGGAAAGATTGGATGGAATAGAAGAGAATTAATCAGAAAATGAAAATCGGTTGATACGAAATATAGAAGAGCATCCGACCCACAAAAATGTTAAATAAATGAATAAATAAAGAAAGAAAATAGATAAATACATAAATAGATTAATAAGCAAGAAAAAATAGAAAAATGGAGAAAATAAATAAGTACATAAATAGATAAGAAAAATAGTTGAATGAAGAAGAATAAACATACATTAGCAAATGAATATATAAATAGATAAGTAAATGCATGAATGCATAGATACATGAATAAACGAATAGATGAATAAATAGATAAATGATAAAACACAAATGAAAAAGAATAGAAAGAAAGAAAGGAAAAAAGAAAGAGGAAGGGAAACTAGAAGAAGAAAAATAAAGAAAAAATAGATGAGAAGAAATAGATGAATGAAGATAAATATAAGTAAATGAATGAATATATCAATAAAAATATAAGTAAATACATGAATATATAGATATATGAATAAATGAATATATGAATAAATAGATAAATGATAAAACACAAATGAAAAAAGAATAGAAAGAAATAGAAAAAGGAGGAGGGGAAATTAGAAGAAGAAAAATAAAGAAAAAATAGATGAGAAGAAATAGATGAATGAAGCTAAATGAATATAAGTAAATGAATGAATATATCAATAAATAGATAAATAAATGCATGAATATATAGATATATGAATAAACGAATATACGAATAGATAAATAAATGATAAAACACAAATGAAAAAAGAATAGAAAGGAAGGAGGTGAAAAAGAAAAGAGGAGGGGAATTCAGAAGAAGAAAAATAAAGAAAAAAAAATCTGCGTCGGTGGAAATACGTGAAGGAATTGATGACGGGAATGGAGAGGCAAAAATGGCAGAAAGGAAATAGGGAAGAGAGGGAAGAACGGAAAAAAAGAGAAATGAGGAAATGGAGATGATGACCAAAAAATTGGAAGGGGCCTCAGCAGAAAGGGGGAAAAATGGAATGAAACACAGGGGAAGTGATGATAGGGGCAGCAACCAGAGGGACACAGGGAGTGGGGAAGGGAGGGGGAGGGAGGGAGGGAGGGAGGGGAGAGAAGGGAAAGGATGGGTGAGGAAAGAGAAAAGGGGAGAAAGGGGGGAAATCGCAAAAGAGAGGAGGGAAAAAGAGTGTAGGAGAGAAAATGGTTGAAAAGAAGTCAGAGCGATGGATATAAAAAAAGAAATAGAAAGGGGAGAAGAGAGGGAGAAAAGAAAAGAATATAAAAGAATAGAAAAAAATAATAATGATAATGGTGGAGGAACGTAGGTAAGACTGGTAAAGAAATAGTGAATCTCTAGTGGATGATCTGACTTCAGTATTTATTAGCTTACTGCAGGACCGTACTGTTAACATATTTATTGTAAGTACTTGTACTATGTCTTATATCATCAATATAATACATTCCAGCTTATACCATGATCACTTTTTACGTATAATACGCATTTAGAATATATAACACGTTATAGATAAATAATACATGTGAACGTATGTGGAAAATATAGTGCATGATTTCATGAACTATTAATTATTGGTCATGCAGATAATAATACCCAGAATGTCAGGTTATAGTCTAGGTATATGTGTGTAATAGATACTTAACGTTGTATAATTGTTATATGTCAAAATACACTTGACAGAATGCACGATATATCATATATTTCATACATTATGTACATCGTGTATGTTTGTGCGTGTGGTTATATGTGTATGTATATAATATATATATGTATGTATATATATATATATATAATATATATATATATATGTATATATATATACACATTTATATGAAAAGTATTTAACTTGTGTTGAAGTTTAAGATACCATCACTGATGATACAAAAGCCAAAATTTGCCTAGGAATGATTCTACAACACTGCCTTAGTTGGAGGAAGACTGTAAATGGACGCAGGATATTTAATGAGCAAAGGTGGTTTTAATAAGGTGTGCGTTGAAAGACCGGTAGGCATCGTGACCTTTAGACAAAAGACAAAGGTTCATTAGAAGTGGACAAAGGAGACGGTAAAGGTGCGATGATCATGACCTTAGTAGTTGGTCCAAAGGAGATAAAACAAAGGAAAAGGTCTAAGGATGGTGGGGTTGAGTACGAAGCATTATGTATATAATTTTTCATTCATTTGTTTCTTCAATTATGTTTATATTTTTTATTACTTTTTTATTTATTCATATATTTGTTTATTCATATAGTTAATTCATATGTTCATATTTCTTTATTGCTCTTATTTATTTTTGAATGTACTCTTTTAATCAAGTATTTCCTTATTCTATTTATTTGGTTTACTTATTTGTTTTTTGTTAGATCCGGTTAGAAAACTGGACATGATGTCCCTCTACCACATGATCTGTGATTACTGTATTTATATGTATACATAAGTATTCAGTATCATGAAATTTTTCGGAGAATTTTATTCTCTTTCTATTTTTCTATTTAGTTTATTCATTACTTTATTTAATTATTCACTTATCTATGCTTATTCGTTTATTTGTTTATTTGTTTATTTGTTTTAGTATTTATTTTTCATTATTTATCAATTTGTTTACCTATCTATTTTTAGTATTCTTTTTTTGTCATTGAAACTTGCAGGTCTTGTTGCAAAGTTTGAGGAAATTTACGGCTGTTCTTTGTCCAGCGGTATGTTAACGACATCTCGCCTTGAAAAAGAATGTTCAAGACTAATGTACAGAGAATAAAATGTCTCTGAATTCACATCAAACTTAGCAAGAATTAAAAAAAAAAAAAAAAATACGGAGCAAACTTGTGTGGTAGCGACATAGTCCGCCATTGAGCAGGAATATTGTGTGACACTCCGTGGTATGTCTTGGTTCTACTTTAAAGGTTACAACAATACCCATGTAAAAATGCTATAGGCCAGGGCTGGGTAACCTTTTTGAATGTGGATGCCAACGGAATAAGATTATAGGCTTACATACGTGTATGGGCCCCCCTCTCTTCACAAATGGTCGTACAAATGAAGCTGGAGATTTATTAGTTGTCGTTTTTAAGGTGAGCTCTGGATTTCGCACGCCGGCCAAAAGTCGCTAGTGTGCCACGTTGGCACGCGTGCCAATGGGTTGCCCACCATTGGCATAAGGATCTTATACTCAGAAGGTCATGAGAACCGTCTAATTATAAGCTAATTACTGACTACTTTTCTTTTATAAAAAGAAAAGTTGTTCTAATATGGTTATCCTCTCAAGGTTTATACCTGGAACGAAATTTGATGCATCCCTTATAGAATTGTTCCGGGATGGAAAACCTTTATGGATTAAATCATGTGTAGGCGTATCGTTTAGGCCATGTCAAGGTGACCTTGTAAGAGTAGAGGACGTTGTTATCATGAACTGAATGTGCAATGTTTGAGACTTAAAGTTCTTATACAAAAACTCCAAAGGAATAGAGAAGCAACTCCATAAGTTACAAGGTCCAGATGCAATGTTTCAGGAAAAATTTGATTAAAATACAAAACGAAAATTACCATCCAGTAGTTGTATGTGAGCCGTTCAGCCTTAGTTGTCCACTGCAGGACTGGCCTCTCCCTTGAGGGACGATACAACCTCTGTTCTACCTCACTTTGGTAAAAGTGTATGTATGGTGAGGAGTGCATATGAAGTTGTGGTTATACAGGAATTTTTGTTGTGAATGAAGTCTGAAATCAGTGCAATCAGCTCTATCATTCTGATTAGAGATTCGTTATACTGAGATAAGATGAAATGTATTATCTTGTAACTCAGGAAGAACCATGGATATGAATATGATTGCCTTGTGGCAGTCAGATTAAAAGGAATATTTGATCAGGAAATATATTTTTCTGTATTTCTTTTAATCCACATTATTCTTGGAAAGAAATTCTCTGATTAGAATTAAAGACACTGATAGGCGTCGACAAAACAATCTTGTTTCAATTTATGTTCCATTTTTTTTTTTTCTTTTTTTTCTTTTTTTTTTTTTGTCGCCAGTAACTAGTGAATATTTGGAGTTCGTTAGAGTAATCAAGGTATAATCATTGCGGTTTTTGACGCTTTAGCTATCCACTCACTATTCCTTTACTCTTAACTGTGTTAAAAAAAATAATCTTAGGTCAAGGGTAAGTTTTGGTAATAAAGTTTAAAATCAACAATAGACCTTTTGCTCCATAACAAGGTCAGATGAAACAAAAATGAATAGATAAAATAGACAAATAGTCAGCAGTCCTCTGAAGAAGACCAAAGTGGTCGCAACGTTAGGGCAATAAATTGATCCCAAACCTATCTGAGTTTACCCTCCCCCACCTAATTCTCTTTCATTTGTCTTAAATATTATATATATATATATGTATATATATATATATATGTATATATATATATATATATATATATATATATGTATGTATATATATACATATGTCTATATATATATATATATATATATATATATGTATACATATTGTTTAATTTTGCCCTCTTAACTAGAGAGTAGTTAGTTTTGAAATGTTGTAGTATTTCATCTAGAAAGAGTGAAAAGGACGAATAAAGTTAAAATCGAAAAGATGGAGGAAGAGGAAAAGGTCAGAAAGACGAGGAAAGAAGAGGTGGGAGGAGGAGATTAGAGGGACGAGGTTAGGAGGATGAGTAGAAGGAGGACGAGGAAGAGGAGGAGGAGAAGAGGGAAGAGTTGAAGAAGGGATAGGAGAATGAAGGGGAGGTGAAGAAGGGGCAGGAAGGGGATGAAGGGTGAGGAAGGTGGAGGGAAAGGTGAGTTTAAAGGTGAGGCTAAGGGTGAGCATTGAAGGTGAGGGAAAGGTGAAGAAGAAGGGGTAGAAGGTGGAGGGGTAGAAAGGTGGAAAGGAAAGTGGAAGGGGAGGAAGGTGGAGGGATAGGAAGGTGGAGGAGGAAGTTGGAGGGGGAGGTAGGTGAAGGAAGTTGGAGGGGGAGGTAGGTGAAGGGGTAGGAAGGTGGAGTGGGAGGTAGGTGAAGGGGTAGGAAGGTGGAGGGGGAGGTAGGTGAAGGGGAGGAAGGTGAAGGGGGAGGAAGGTGGAGGGGAGGAAGGTGGAAATGGAGGAAGGTGGAGTAGGTGGAGGGGGAGGAAGGTGGAGGGGGAGTAGGTGGAGGGGTAGGAAGGTGGAGGGGGAGGAAGGTGGAGGTGGAGTAGGTGGAGGGAGAGGAAGGTGGAGGGGGAGGAAGGTGGAGGGGGAGTAGGTGGGGGAGCCTTGTGGTGTCGGCAGCGTTTCAAGGAAGATGACTTGAGTTTTAATGGCCGCCTTATCCATATGCAAGCTCCCCCGCCCTATTGCTTTGCCGCCGTCTTGACCGCTTTTACCACCCTTGCCGCCCTTGCCGCCTTGCCGCCTTGCCGTTCACGGGATTTGCCGGGCTTGTTAGGCCGCTGGAGAGGCGAGGGAGATCCAGAAGGGAGGAGTTGGCCCGGAAGTGAATAAAACAGGTGGGAATGAAGGAGAAGGTGATGACACGTGAGAAGAAGAATGTAGAGGAAAAGATGGGAAGGATGGCAAAGGAGGAGGAGGAAGAGGAGAAGGAGGAGGAAAAGGATGGGCATGGACGAGGACAAAGATGAAGACGGGGACAAGGACGAGCGGGAGGACAAGGATGAAGACGAAGTCGAGGACGAGAACGGGGACGAAGACGAGGCCGAGGACGAGGACGAGACGAGGGAGATGTTTGAACACGTTTCAACCCACGATAGAAGAGGAATTGAAGGTGGACGTGGGCTAGCTTCCAGGTGGATGAGACGTTCATTTGAAGGATGGACGAGGCGGGTGGCCGAGGAAGAGGAGGAGGAGGGGAACGAAGACGAAGAGTAGTTGGAAGAAGAGGAGGATAAACAAGATGATGTTGTGGAGGAAAAAAGACAAAATGGTGAGGAAGACAAAAAGGATGAGAAGGATCGCGTAGATGAAGAAGACGAAGAGGATTGCGAAGAAGGGGAGAAGGAGGAGGAGAAGGACGAGAAGGAGGCGGAGGAGGAGGAGGAGGAGGAGGAGGAGGAGGAGGAGGAGGAAGGGGCAATTGGAAGAAGAGGAGGACAAGCTAGATGATGCGGAGGAAAATCTATGAAAGAATGAGGAGGAAGAAATCGATGAGGAAGATCAGGTAGATAAAGAGGAGGACGAAAAGGAGGTGGAATAAGACGATAAAGAGCAGGAAGAAGAGTATGAAGATAAAGAGGAAGAAGACGAACAGGAAAAGGAGGCTGATGAGTAGAAGTCAAAGGAGGAAAGTGTGCATGTGTGTGTGTGTGTGTGTGTGTGTGTGTGTGTGTGTGTGTGTGTATGCTTATATATACACACACACATAAGCTAGTAAGAGAAATAGAAATTCTAAAAAAAAGAAATAACGCAGAAACCGCTGTATTATTTAATCTCGTCTATCTAGAAGAGAATATATATATATATATATATATATATATATATATATATATATATGCAATAATACTAGAAACGTATCTTCTACATATAAGGTAACCATTAATGAAAAGAAACGACCAGAGCAGAGCGCTTTCGTGTATTACATCGAGTGCATAAATACTTATAGAATACAAACAAACATAGTGTATAGTGGTATAGTGGAGAAAAAGGGGTACATGGGCACAGGGGATCCGTGTGTCAACGGTAGGAGAAGGTAATGACAAACCATCATATTGACAAAAGATCTTGGAATGTGGGAAGCTCTTCATGTGTACAAGTTGAGGTTCAGGAGTCAGGTGTCTAATGATTCTTATAATTGGAACATGTTTATTATTTCTTTACAAATGTAATTATCTACTTTATGCAACCCTAGATTAAGGTTGAAATCAATATTATTTGTGGGTTTTATCAAGCTACTTTCGATTATTTTTCTTTCGACAATGTTATTGTTGAAAGTTATCACGCTAGCATTATCCCAATTCATAGGGTGATTAAAAGTACTGAGATGTTTAAAAATAGCACTTGAATCATTTCCATATTTTACACATTTTTTATGTTGCTAAATTCTAACATATATATTATTTGCCGCTTGACCAACAGAGAACTCGTTACATATTTTGCAAGGAATTTTACATAAACACCCTCTTTTGGCAATTTTTAGAATTATTGATAAGGTGTTGTTTAATTGTGTTGTTATTACTGAAGGCTACATTAATATTAAAATCTTTGAGTAAATTAGGAACGTTGGCTAAATTTTCTTAGGGTAACACTACTAAGTTATTATGAATAAAAATGTTTGACTAATTGAGGGTTGTAAAAAGTTTTCCTTGCAAAATTATAAGAGATGTCAATGAAATATTTTGGATATTTCAATTTCAATACCAATATCATAAACATTTCTTATTTCCTCATCAATATACTCAGGACTACAAAGCCATAAAGCTCTTAGAAACATTGATGAGAAAACAGATCTTTTTTACATTATCAGGGTGGAAAGAATAATTATGTAAGAGCCTACACTGGTCAGTATTCTTTATACACTAAACCTAAAGTTCCTCTTTGTACGATGAATGTTAACATCTAAGGTAGCAAACCATTATTTCCCACTTCGTGAATTTTATAGACTTGACAGTCGAAGTGGAAAATAATGGTGTGCTACCTTTCTTAGATACTAACATTCCTCGTACAGATGAATGTTATGCTATGTATTATGCTTGTTTGTACTCTATGTATTTCTGCTTTGAAGATATAATACACGAAAGTGCTCTGCTCTGGTCATTTCTTTTCATTAGTGGTTACCTTGCATATATATATATATATATATATATATATGTATATATATATATATGTATGTATGTATGTATATATAAAACCTAGATTCACTCTCGGAGAAAGATAAGCTGAGATACAGAGTAAACCGTATATTTCGACCACTGACTGTGATCCTCTTCAGCAGTTACGAGAGTCAGTGGTCGAAATATACGGTTTACTCTGTATCTCAGCTTATCTTTCTCCGAGAGTGGGTTTAAGTTTTATTCTATTCGTGTGTTACAACACCTACGTTACTTGATATATATATGTATACATGTATATATATATGTATATATGTATATATATATATATATATATATAATATATATTTTGCTTAGAATTGAAGTGCATTGTGGTTGATAAAAATGTATCTCTAATCACTGGGACCCATTCAGTGTTGTACATGCATATATATATATATATATATATATATATATATAATATATATATATATATATATATATATATAATTACACATATTACATAGGGGAGAGGACAGAAGCGTGCGGGAGCCATCAGTATGTACGAAGGCCCGACTCGTCGGCAGCTACCGGTATTACCCCGGTAGGATCCTTTCCGATGCCTGGGCTCCTCCGACGGCCCGGCCCGAGCCGCCTCTGCTCTCTGGTCATGTCGGATACGTTCGAGCATCCTTTACCTTCTCTTAAGAACTAATCACCTCTCATCTTGCCACTCCCCAGCCCCCCCCCCATCTCCATTCCCTCCCACTCCCTACACCCCTCACCCTGCCTTCACCCACTCACCCCCCCTTTCCTCTGTAGCGTGGTACTGTGTGTGAGTGGGTTATGGTGTTTGTGTGCATGTATGTGTTTGTTTGCGTGCGTCTGTGTATGTGTTTGTGTGTGTGTTTGTGTGTGTGTTTGTATGTGTTTGTGTGTGTGTATGTGTTTGTATGTGTTTGTGTGTGTGTATGTGTTTGTATATGTTTGTGTGTGTGTGTGTGTTTGAGTGTCTGTGCGTGTGTGCGTGTGTGCGTGTGTTTGTGTGTGTGTGTGTGTGTGTGTGTGTGTGTGTGTGTGCTTTGCTTTGTTTTTGCTGTTGCCAGGGTGATTTGCTTGTTCGAAGGAAAATTTCGAAGTAGAATGATGTGGTGTCTTATGGGTTGTTTGTATTTCAATTTTATGTTTTCATCAATTTATCTATTTGATTGTATCTATTCAATTATTTCTATCTATTCATTCACTTGTTTATCTTTATCATTTTCTCATTTATTTATCCATTTTATCAATCTATCTATTTATCTATCTACTTTCTTATCTATTAATTTATTCAAACTTTTCGGCAAAAACCCTGAAGATTCCTGAAGAATTTATTATATGAATATGACATTTATTACTGATCATTTCATATCTATATTCTATTCAGGATGCGTCTCGTAATAAAACGTGTACTCTTGTACGTGAAAATATTCCAGATACTTCTTAGCAAATGCTACATTATGAGTAAAATATATTGGTTGGGTCAGGATTTTTGTCCACGAATTTACTACTTTCAAACAAAATCTCTCTTTCATTATTTCCATATACTTATCTATTTATTCACTTATCTATTTAATAATTCATTTATTTGTTTACTTATTTGTGTATTTATTTGTATATTTATTTATTCTTTTATTTATCTATTTATTTATGTACTCATTTATTTAGTTATCTATTTACTTATTTGTTCACCTATTCATTTAGTTATTTATTCATTTATTGATTTTTCAATACAGCCTGTATTAACCTATACCACTTTATGTATATGGGATACTTATGGCCTTGTTTTCAATAGTGTTTTTAAGTTTTCAGGATCCTCAGCCACACGAACCTCAACCAGTTGGTATGCCCAACATAAAAAAAAAAATAATAATAAATAAAATAAATAAATAAAAGAAGAAGAAAAAATCTATTATGGTGGACATATAGATATGACCTATTATGTATCATAACTAAAGAGATTAATTTTCCTCTTTGAATATATTTTTCTATACAATAGGTCTATCGTGATAAACTACCTTTATAAACAAATAGATATTGATCCAAAAACAATGAAAGATATCTATATAAAGTTTTGCTGATCTGTGCGTTGTTGTTTCTGTTGTTGCTGTTTTTGTTGTTGTTGCTGTTTTTGCTGTTTTTATGCAGTGTCATTTACCACCGCTTCTATCCTGATCAGAGGAAGCTTATTTTGATTCAATAATATGAGACTAAATATCTTATTCTTTGGGGAAAATTGAGTTAATAATTAGAGTTTCGGATTATGCAGATTGCTACCATCTGGTCGAAATACGTCGGAATGAGTCGGATTAGGTTCTTTCTAATTAATACTTTGGATTTTGGCAATGACGCTTTTACGAACTAATTACCCTGAAACATTAATTTGTGTACTTTAATGTATAAGAACGCATGATAAAGACACCTATTCCAAGTTGTTAGTAAAATGGAAATGGGAAATACAGTTTATCACTGGCCACTTACGATGCTTGTAACTGGCCACTTATAATGTTTATAACTGGCCACTTATAATGTTTATAACTAGCAATTTATAATGTTTATAACTGGCCACTTATGTTTATCGCTGGCCACTTACGATGCTTGTAACTGGCCACACTAAACATCAGATTGTAATTGAAAGGGAAGGGTTTGAGAAGAAATAAAAAGTTCGAAGTGGTGTGCCACAAGGATCATTGTTTGCACCCTCTTATTTCCATTGGTTATGTAAAGTTAATGAATCAAATAATCACGGATAAAAAAATTTGCTTAAAAGGGAGTAAAATATGACCTCAAGAAAATCCGAATGAAATGAATATAATCTTATTTCTTAATTTGTTTATTTATGTTTTTTGTTTTTTCATGCGCGTATTCATTTATTTATTAATCTTTATTCTATTACCTATTTTCTCCATTTGTATTTCATTACTGATTTATTTACTTGTTTTTCTATTTATTTATTTATTCATATACTTATTCATTTATCTATTTGTTTATTTTTTTATTTATTTATTTATCTATTCATTTACTCATTTATTCATTTTTATTTTTTGTTCATCAATATGTTTATTATCATTATAATTTCATAACTCACCAGACTCATTTTGTTATTGGAATATTCATTGCTGTATATGAAAAACCTAAGTAATTATGCTGTAATATAAAGAGAAGAATTATAAGATAGGATTCCTATCAATAAAAAAGATTAAGTATCACTACAGAAGTTGCATAAAAAAAGTTGAATTACAATGTCGCATCGAGTAGACATGATATCTTCGGTTCTTAAAAAAAATTGATTATGATTGTTACATTTTGCAATTATACCACGCGTCTTCATTATTATTATGCATTTGTCCTTTATCCTAAACGGAAAAGTATTGTAAAGAATTTTTTCTCTATTTCAGGAATAACCAGATGGATTCTAAATTATTTAGAGGCACAAAATTACGTTAGAAATGTAGTATATAGTGTAGCCTAGTCTGTCTAGGTGACTACTTGTTAGAATACTTTGAATTTATAATTAATTTTAAGTGTATATATTTTAAAGATGTACTAAACCAATGATAACTTGTAGATTTGTCCTACCGACTCGTCTACTTGTTTTTTTTTCACCAAAATACTTTATTCATTCCCTCATTCCATCTTTCATTCATTCCTACATTCCCTCCTTCCATCCTCCTTCCTTCTTATCCTCCTCCCATCTTCCCTTATTCAATCGTCTTCTCCTCCATCTCTTTAATTTTTCTTTCCCATTCTCCTTTTCCTCCTTTTTGACCTCATTCTTTCGTTTCATCTCTTCCTCTCTCCTTTTCCCTTCCTCTCTCTCCCTCTCCCTTCCTCCCTTCCTCTCTTCCTCTCTTCCATGCTACCCGTTTCTTTCCCCCACCCCACACACTCCCACTCCTCTCTTCCTGTCCGCCATCTCTCTTTAGTTTCTCTTAAGGTAGAACTTGACTCCCTCTCAGCGCCCCCCCCCACCCTCCAAGACCCTCAATTCTCATCGTGAAACTTCTCCTCCCCTCCTCCTTCATCCTCTTTCCTCCTCTCCTCCTCCTTCATACTCTTTCCTCCTCCTCCTCCTCCTCCTCCTCCTCCTCCTCCTCCTTCTCCTCCTCCTCCTCCTCCTCCTTCTCCTTCTCCTCTTCCTTCTCCTCTTCCTTCTCTTCCTTCTCCTCTTTCTCCTCCTCCTCCTCTTCCCTCTCCCCCTCTTTCTCCCCCTCTTGCTCCCTCCTCTTCCTCCTCCTCCTCTTCCTCCCTCCTCTTCCTCCTCTTCCTCCTTTTCCTCCTTCTTTCTCCCTCTTCTCCCTCCTCCCTACTTCCTCTTTTCTCCTTCCTCCTCCCTCATTGTTCCCTTCTTCCTTCCTTCTCATTCCTTCCTTCTCCCTCCTTCCTCCTTCTTTCTCCCTCTTTCCTTCACCCTCCCCCCTGCTCCTTCTCTTTTCCTTCTCCCTCCTTCTTTCTCCCTGTTACTTCCCTACTCTCCCATTCCTTTTCCTTCATTTCTTCTCCCTCACCCCTCCTGCATACTACATTTTTTTTTCTCCTCCCTCTTTCTTTCTTCTCCTCCTGGTTCTCATCCTCCTCTTTCTCCTTCTCCTCCTCTTCTTCCTCCTGCTTCTCCTCTTCCTCTTGCTCCTCCTTCCCCTCCTCCTCCTCCTCCTCCTCCTCCTCCTTCTGTTTCTCCTCCTTTTTCTCATCCTCTATCTCCTCCCTCCTCCTCCTCCTCCTCCTCCTCCTCCTCCTCCTCCTCCTCCTCCTCCTCCTCCTCCTCCTCCTCCTCCTTCCTCCTTCCTCTTTATTCTTGGACCTGTGACGCCTTGCTCGCGTGTGAACGCTCGAAAGCTTCGTTGTTGTCGATGTTATCTGAATTGTCCATAATGGAGGAAATGGTGGTGTTGGTTGTGCCGTTGACGGAGCCCCCGTAGGCTCCGGGGCTATTGTTGTTTTGTAGAAAGGGGATATTGATGACGTGTTTCGTGGTTGTTATTGTTGTTGTAGTGGTGGTGGTTGTTAGCCTGAGGCTACGTGGTGGCTAGAACAGTAGTTCGGAAGGGTGTCGGTAACGTTTTGTCGTTGTGGTTGTTGTTGTTGTTGTTGTTGTTGTCGTTGTTGTTGTTGTTGTTGTTGTCGTTGTTGTTGTTGTTGTTGTTGTTGTTGTTGCTGTGTTTATTGTTTACATGGAGCTCCGTTGATGTGTTTGCTGGAATAGTAGTTCTTGATCTGTGATCTACAGTCCATTGGTGATCTATTATCTATTAGATTATACAGACTAGGTAAGCTAGATATTGCACAACCTTAAATCGATTCAATAAAATTCTAGATTTGGACGGTTATGATTTACTAGAGTTGGTCTAGATTTGAAAGTCAAGTGGGTTACGTCTATTTAGAAATACGAGTAGTGGTCTCATAAAGGTTAGGAACTATTTAGCTAGAAAGTTAGTGCTGAGAGCGTTTGAACATAAATCTTTTTAACAGGAACACCAAGATCGCTCTGTTTTTCTGTACTTACCAGAATTTTTTTCAAAACTTTATGAATTTGTTATAAAGAATCAAAGTATAATAGTAAATAAGTAAATAGATTATATAAACATAGAAAAAAAATCAGATGAAAATAAGGAGATAGATAAATAGATAATTCAATGAATAGATAGATTAATGAATAATTCAATGAATAGATAAATAATTTCATGAATTAATAAACTAATTGATTAATTAGTAATCAACATCTGAAGGTGAGAAGCCAGAGACGGGCAGTTCGAGTCCCGCAAATTAACACTTGTCGTGTGTGTGTGTATGTGTGTGTGTGTGTGTGTGTGTGTGTGTGTGTGTGTGCGTGTGTGTGTGCGTGCGTGCGCGTGTGTGTGTGCGTGCGTGCGCGTGTGCACGCACGCCTTTCGTGTCTTGTATACGCAAGTTGCACCGTTTGGTTGTAGGCTTTGAGTATTTCACAACAATCAACAGAGGACTGCGTGGTGGTGGTGGGGGGGGGACGTGACCATACTCGACGTGTGTCCACTATCATTAAGGGAATGACTTGTCACGCCTCCCATTTTGTCGCACATACCTGCTTTGGCCCCCTAACCCCCTAAAACCAGAGTTGTGTACAGGCCTGTGCGTACAGACACACACAAATGTACATAATTATGTACAAACCATATAAGGGGTATTTACCGCCTAATGATCATGCGATCAGTGTTTTAGGGGACTTTAGTGGTACCCCTACGGACCTCAGTCGCGCTATCATTTTATATAGTTTTAGTCTAATCACTAAAGGTCGTAGGTTTAAATGAAAATAAGTAGGGCACAGGGCTATAGATTACGTCAACTGATATGACCCTTATGCTGATAGGACATAAGGGCGATGTTTACATTGTTTCAATCGTCTGTTGCCATTGATGGATCCCTCTTTTTATGAAAAGCACGGGTACTTATCTATTCACGAATAGAATTCATTTCCGATGGGTCCTTTCATTGATTACAGGTTCTTTCCCTGATTTAGGAATTACTGTCATAGTTTAACCTAAACTATTTAACCTAGGTTAACCTTGCCTAGCCTAGCCTAGCTCATGCCAGCCTAACTAAGCCTAAATAAGCCTAACTTAACCTAACCTAACCTAACCTCACCTCACCTAACCTCACCTCACCTCACCTAACCTCACCTTATCTCATCTTACCCAACTCAACCTATTCCAACCTCATCACCTTTCCTCTCCCGCCCTCCCCTTTCCCCTCCCTCCCTTCCCCTCCTCCCCTTTCCCCTCCCTTCCCTCCCCTTTCCCCTCCCTCCCTTCCTCTCCCCTCCCTCCCTTCCCCTCCTCCCCTCCCTCCCTTTCCCCTCCTCCCCTCCCTCTCTTCCCCCTCTTCCCCTTTCTCCTCCCTCCCTTTCCCTCCCCTCACCTTTCCCCCTCCCTCCCTTCCCCTCCTCCCCTTCCCCCTCATTCCCCCTCCTCTGGCCGTGCCTACATGCTGGCACCCTTCTTAGCTCCCAAGGTGGCACTGCGGGAGGGACGGGGCAGGGGAACCATGAAACGAAATGTGCGACACTCTTTGGCAAGAAAAGGAGAAGACGGGGGGGGGGGGCGAATGGCAGTCGCAGAAGGAGAGAAACACGAGGTCGGGTAATAAAGAACTTAAGTGGGGGGAAGTAGATGAAGAAGGCATAGAGAAAAGTCTATCTATATACCAAAAGGCCTCTTACCCATTGTGAGGGAGGTAACCGGGAATATGAGAACGAAAAGATTAGAAAATATATGGAAGAAGAATATAAGGTGAAAATATATGGAAGCTGAAGACCAAGGATCTATATTAGTGATAAAGGAGTGTATAAAAGGAACGTACATACGTGACTGAAGAAATAAAGTTGAAAAAAAAAGTAAAAAAGACTTCCACATAGAAGTAATTGAGGGACATAACTATGAATTAGGTGGCAATGAACGCAGTGGCCATAGACGAAGACTTGAGGGCTCTGAAGAATTAGAGAAGCTTTATCGGATGTAGAAGGATAAAGATAACCTTAAAGAACAAAAGAACGTAAGAATAAAGGAGACTGCAAGAGACCATAAAGCCTACACTAGGCAGTTCCATGTCCGTTACCACCTGTCATCCCCATCCATAAAGTTATCTAATCTTCTCTTAAAAAAAAAAAACATTGTTTCAGCGCTCACTACATGGTTACTAAGTCTATTCCATTTGTTAACCTCTCTATTGGTAAACCAGTTCTTGCCTATTTCCTTCTTAAACTTAAATTTGCCCAGAGAGAAACTAACCTTACCCTTTGTGGACATTTAACATGAAATAACATTTCTAACATTTCTAACATTTAACTAGAAATAGTGTTTGCATGAATAAAAGGATGAATGTGCCCCTTGGTTTTAATTACAAATGTGATCCCGCCGGCGTATAGTTATATTGTGTATATATGTGTAGATAGGTATTGTATGGTTATAGGAATATGTACACACACACACACACACACACACGCACACACACACACACACACACACACACACACACACACACACACACACACACGTACACTTATGTATGATTCTGTGCACGTTTGCGTGAGTCTAAGTGTGTACACCTGTTTTCATGTGTATGTGTGTACGTGTACGTGCGTGCGTGCTAAGTGATTGTCTTCCTAGATGTGTGCGTGTGCCGAGTGTATACATACAAGACCTAAAAAAAATCCTGGATTTTTTTTTTTTTTTGTGTGTGTGTGTGAAACGCTCGAAGTTGACTTCGATATCAAAATGAAGAGGAACAACCTGACCAAGAAACAGAACACGAAGTGACTCAAGCTCTTCCATGTTCCATTACGACCTAAATCTTTAAGTAATAAACCCTTTTTTCGAGCGAAGCAACATTTAAGAAATAAGAAGAGACCTCCCCCTCCCCCCCCCAAAAGAAGAGGAAATCACGCAACATTCTGAAATGCAATAGGTTAACTCTTCAATCCCTGTGAGCCTTTCAATCCCACCCAGCTGCCAACCGTTCATTCCCTCCTGGTCTTTTGTGAAAGAGAGAATGCAACTTAGAGTTGTAAAAATCGGCGTAAAATTGAACCACATGAAGTTCTTTGGCAGAAGTCAGATAACGAATATTTGTCGTGAG
>NC_134803.1:42224298-42231798 GCF_046742065.1 Oratosquilla oratoria | reverse complement strand
ATTTATGAGTGGTTGTTTGCCCAAATGATGGGGATGGGGGGGTAAGGGAGGTGGGGGAGGTATGGGAAGGGGGGTCAAGTATGGGAAGGTATGGAGGAAGGTATGGGAAGGGAGAGGAAAAGGGAAGGGAGGCGGGGAGGTATGGGAAGGGGGGCAGATATGGGAAGGTATGGGAAAGGAGAGGGAAAGGGAAGAGAAGGGGGAGGTATGGGGAAGGGAGGCGGGGAAGGTATGGAAAGGGAGGGGGTATGGGAAGGAAGGGAGAGGTATGGGAAGGGAGAGGGAGGTATGGGAAGCGAGGGAGAGGTATGAGAAGGGAGAGGGAGGTATGGTAATGGATGTGGAGGTATGGGAAAGGAGGAAGTATAGGAAGGGAGGGGGAGGTATGGGAAGGGAGGGGGAGGCATGGCAAGGAGGGAGGGAGGATTGGGAAGGGAGTTGAAGAGATGGTGTTGGCTACCGTTTCTATGGTGAAGATATCTTTGTTTCCAACTGTGGAAGTGGCAGTGTTGAGAAGTAACCAGCGCTTCTGTCCAAGGGGATAATATCGAACCGAAGTGGTAAAGTTATAAATGTGAACGGCATAATGGAGGGATAATAAGAAGATAAAAGTGATTTTTTTTATAAAAAAAATTTTTTTTAGTGGAGATAAGTCTCCAGTCATTAAAGAACGGTAAGTGACTCGGGTCCGTAGGGGCTCTATATAGGTTGTATTTAATATAGAAAATTAATTTTATGCGGTGACAAAATAGGCATGTATATTATGTGATAAAGTACTTTTAATGTATATGTGTGTGTGTGTGTGTGTGTGTGTGTGTGTGTGTGTGTGTGTGTGTGTGTGTGTGTGTGTGTGTGTGTGTTTATGTGTGTGTGTGTGTGTGTGTGTGTATGTGTGTATATATGTGTGTATGTGTGTGTATGTCTGTATGTGTGTGTATGTGTGTGTTTTTGTAAGTGTGTGTACGTGTGTGTATGTATGTATGTGTGTGTGTGTGTGTGTGTGTGTGTGTGTGTGTGTGTGTGTGTACGCACGCACGTTCAATTTTATGAATGAGTTTGAATCAGTGAATACTCGCTGGTCATTGCGCAATTATGTTGACAAACCAGCTATAATTACTAAGTCGGTTGAATGAATGCCCAAACTCCATGCATATATTTAATCACACAAATGTCTCTATGAATGATAACATTTCACACTAAATTATAAACATAAAAAAATGACTAAAGTGTATAAATAAAGTGTCAGCTAAAGTGCAAAGATGGCGTGAATTTGTTCATATGTATAATTAGCGAAAATAAGTAATAGCGAATTTAAATCCCAGGGAAATAATGTAAATATGTAAAAGAAGGGAAGGAAAAGGTGAATATGCATAATTCCTTTAGTTATGTAAACAATCGTAATGGGAATTAATTACATGGTCGAGCCACGTGAGAAATATCTAATTTTGCAAATAAGTTAAAATTTTACATTTTGCTGAATAAATACGAAACTAATAGTTTGATTATTAGAATTTTTTAATTTCACTGTTTGAGGATTTTATCAGTAGAGAAGTCCAATTGGTCTCGATTTTGCCTCATCGTTTAGATAAAGTTGTTTGCTGCTGAACACAATTGGATGAAGGAAGCATTTAAATTGGACAAATTTACGTTTAAGAAGGAAATAGGCAAGAACTGGTTTACCTACAGATTGGTGAACGAATGGAATAGACTGACGGTGGTATTCTAAAAAAAAAAAATCTTTCCTTATAGAAATCTTATAGAAATCATTGGAAGGGGAATATTTATATAAGGAAAGAATGTTTTTTAAAAATACCACCGTAATATTTTTACGGTGGCATTCTTAAAAATAACTTCTTTCCTTATATAAATCTTATAAAAATCCTTGGAATGGAAAGATTTATACAAGGAAAGATTCTTTTTTAAGAATACCACCTTAAAAATCTTACGGTGGTATTCTTAAGAAAAAAATTCTTTCCTTATATAAATATTTCCCTTCCAAGGATTTATAGAATATTTATATAAGGAAAGATTTTTTTAAGAATACCACCGTTAGTAACCAAGCAGTGAGCGCTGAAAATATTGTATTTTTAATAGAAGATTAGATTATTTTATGGAAAAGGATGACAGCTGGTTTAGGACATGGAACTGCCTAGTGTAGGCATCATGGTCTATTACAGTCTCCTCTATTCCTATAGTGTTATGTGAGATTTACATTCCATAAACTACGTTGGTGTCCCAACTCCCACGCTCCAACTCCCACATTCCAACTCCTGCATACTAACCCACATATTCCAACTCCCACATTCCAACTCCCATATTCCAACTCCCACATTCCAACACTCACACTTCAACTCCCACACTCCAACTCCCACACTCCAACTCCCACACTCCAACTCCCACATTCCAACTCCCATATTCCAACTCCCACATTCCAACACTCACACTTCAACTCCCACACTCCAACTCCCACACTCCAACTCCCACACTCCAACTCCCACACTCCAACTCCCACACTCCAACTCCCACACTCCAACTCCCACACTCCAACTCCTACACTCCAACTCCCACACTCCAACTCCCACACTCCAACTCCCACATCCCAACTACCACATTCCAACTCCCACATCCCAACTCCCACATTCCAACTCCCACATTCCAACTCCCACATTCCAACTCCCACATTCCAACTCCCACATTCCAACTCCCACATACCAACTCCCACATTTCAACTCCCACATCCCAACTCCCACATCCCAACTCCCACATCCCAACTCCCACATCCCAACTCCCACATTTCAACTCCCACACTCCAACACCCACACTCCAACTCCCACATTCCAACTCCCACATCCCAACTCCCACATCCCAACTCCCACATCCCAACTCCCACATTTCAACTCCCACACTCCAACACCCACACTCCAACTCCCACACTCCAACACCCACACTCCAACTCCAACATTCCAACTCCCACACTCAAACTCCCACATTCCAACTCCCACATTCCAACTCCCACACTCAAACTCCCACACTCAAACTCCCACACTCAAACTCTCAAATATCTATTCTCAGCTTCAGCTCTTTCAACTTAAACTCCCCCAACTCCAACTCCCTCATCTTCTACTCCCCGAACTCCAGCTCCTCCCAACTCCAGCTCCTACCACCTCCAACTCCTCCCAAACTTCACCTGTCTCACTTCAACTCACCCAACTCCAACTCCTCCCACACTCCAACTCTCACACTCCAACTCCCACACTCCAACTCCTCCCACACTCCAACTCCTCCCACACTCCAACTCCTCCCACACTCCAACTCCTCCCACACTCCAACTCCTCCCACACTCCAACTCCTCCCACACTCCAACTCCTCCCACACTCCAACACTCCAACTCCTCCCACACTCCAACTCCTCCCACACTCCAACTCCTCCCACACTCCAACTCCTCCCACACTCCAACTCCTCCCACACTCCAACTCCCACATTCCAACTCTCACATTCCAACTCCCACACTCCAACTCCCACATTCAAACTCCCACATTCCAACTCCCACATTCCAACTCCCACACTCCAACTCCTACACTCCAACTCCTACACTCCAACTCCCACACTCTAACTCCCGCACTCTAACTTCCACACTCCAACTTCCAAACTTCAACTCTCTCAACTTCAACTCCCCCAACTCCAACTCCTCCCACCTCCAACTCCGACCAACCCGAAATCCTCCCAACTCCAGCTCCCAAAACACAAATTCCCCAAAGTCCAAATTCTCAAACTCCATTTCCTAACTCTAAGTCCTCCAAATTCCCCACACAAACTCCCAGCAAACTCCCAAAAGCCCAAAAACTCCCACATTCACCACAAACTTCCAAAATTTCCTGGAAACTCCCAGCACACTCGCCAGAAACTCTCCAAATCTCCCCGCAAACTCGATACAAACTCCCTAAACCTCCCCACAAACACCCAGCAGCTCCTCGCAAACTCCCAGGAAACTTACAAACTTCCCAACAAACTCTCCACAAACTCCCAGCAAAATCCCCACTATCACCCCACAAACTCCCCACAAACTCTCGGCAGATTCCTCGCAAACTCCTCACAAACTCCCAACTATGTCCTCAAACTAAAATAAACGAATTAATTAATTAATTAATTAAAAATAAATAAACTAATAAATAAAGCAAATAAATAGACAAGTAAATAATAAACAAATAATAAAAAATAAATCCCCTCTAGGCAAACCAAAACCCCAGAAGGCGACCGAAAGGGTTCCCCACTCACACGAGGCTTCACGGAAGTCGAGCCCGTTTCGAACCTCTGCTTTGTGAGTCCTTTCCGTGTGTCTCATTGAGAACGAAGTCACAACACGTGTCTCGTGGGACTTCGAGGCGGCTCATTATTGTGTCTCAGCCACTTATGGGCGACGTCTTCATGGGCCCTTCTTGGACTGTAGATGGGGAGTCTAGGACCTTGTGAGATTTTAATGGGCGACCATTGGGTCCATACTGAGGTCGCACGTATACAAACTCGATTTGTGTTCTGTTTTACCGTTTCTAAATTGATTTGATTTAATTGTTTATTTTTTTATTTACTTTGCTTATGTATTTGGTTATTTTTTGTTTTGTTTTATGTTTAGATTTATTTGATTTATTTCATTAGTTGCTATTATTTTGTATTCACCAAATCATTTTCTATGTTGAATTTCTATTATATTTGGTTTTATTCAATTTCACTATATCTAATTTCTTTTTGTTTTATTCTACTTCATCTTATTTTGTTTTATCTTGTTTACTTATTCTTTATCATGAACTCCGCTTAATCACATCCGTCATGATCGTCTCCTCCCGTCATGGCCACTTTCGTTTCCTCGATGCGCTTAGAGTCGCAATGTCAACACTCATTCTATGTCGATTTCACCCTTGACGCCACGACAAAATGATGGACGCCAATTTCACCCTTCGGTCTACGGCGCATTGAAGCGGCGGCTCGAAAAATCGCGCGAAAATGAAATATTCTTTTATTTCATTTTATTTTTTCGGATTCTCATGACGAGATCATGATGTAATTCGAGTTGTGGATTGGAGGAGCTGAGATTATTATTGGCTTTATCCTTGCAAGTAAATTTCTTGGGAATATAGTGTATATACAGTATATGTATATATATATATATATATATATATATATATATGTATATATATATATATATATGTATATATATATATATATATATACATATATATATATACATATATACACACACACACACACATACCAAGGGCTTTTCCCTCCTTACAAATGAGGTAACCAAAGTCAAAGGCATAAATCCACTCCCACCCATTTCATCCCCACATACTCCACTCCCATTCCCCAACCCTCTCTCCCTCTTTTCTCGGCTCCTGGATGATGGGTCATCCCTGCATATCGCCCACTGCTCTGGGTCAGAAGCAGTGCAGCAAGACACAGCACATCCACAGCAAAGCCGCTTCATTTAATCGGCGACCCCCCCCCCTTTTCCGATCTCTCATGCAGAAAAAGAGAGGATGGGGAGAAATCCCTTCGAATTACGTCAAAATATCATTAATACACACTCCCTCACCACCTCATTTCACACCCACCCCCTTCCTTGCATCACATCATCATCCATACATAACAATTCTCCACTCAGCCCTATCTTCTGTCTTCTCCCTTCCTCAACAGACATTCCCCTCTTTCCTAATGCCCCTTTTACCCCATCCATCCACCCATCTCATCCTTGGTCGCCCCCTTGTGTTCACTCTTTCCACCTCTGCCTTTCACACTTCTTTTACTTATCTTTCTTCACTCATTCTTTGAATGTGTCAAAATCATCCCAATACGCTTTCATTAACCCTATCTCCCAACTCCTTTTTCACCTCCGCTCTCCTCCTCACCTCCTCGTTTCTCACCCTATCCAGCCTAGTAATCCCTACCATACTTCTTAGTCATTTCAGCTTAAACACATTCAAACTCTTCCTCTCTTCCTCTCGTATGTTACATGTGTCTTCCCATACAGTGCTATCGGCTCAATCATTCCTTTATACAATCTCCTCTTAGCATCCATTCCCAAATGTCCATTTCTCATTATACTTTTTAATCCTCCAAGGTATTTACTTGCTTCTCTCAATCTACATTTTACCTCCACCTCCACTCCTCAATTTCCCGCTACATTCGCACCCATGTATCAAACTATCCATTTCTTCTAATCTCCTTTAATACTCACTTCCAGTCTGCTGCCACTTTTTCCCCTTGTACATCTCATTACTTTACTTTTATCCAGATTTATCTTCAACTTCCTTCTTTCGCACACCTTCCCAATCTCTCTCACTAACTTCCTCAATTCCTCCTCTGATCCTGCCAAAAGCGTAGTGTCCTCATCAAACAACAACTATCTTACCTCCCACTTTTCTCCATTTCCTTTAACCATCTCCAATCCCCGACCCATTACCCTCGCATTTACCTCTCGCACCACCCCATCCATGTATAAATTGAACAACCAAGGTGACATGACGCATCTCTGGCGATGTCCCACCTTTACCTCAAACCACTCACTCTCTCCATTTCTGATTCTAACACAGGCTCTGATACTCTTGTAGAGACTCTTTACTGCTCTTAACAGCTTTCCTCTTATCCTATATATCCGCATGACAACCATCTATCCCAGGTACCTTACCCACTCTCATCATCTTAATAACTGCTTTCACCTCGTCTTTCCTTAATTCTCCTCCTTTTTCCTCATTCATCACTGACATTTTCATAGCGCTTCCCACTGCAACTACCTTTCCCTTCCTATCCTCCTTCACATTTAACAACTAAAATATTTTGCCCATCTTCCTCTTACAGGCGTCTCTTCCATTATCATCTCTCCATCTGCACCAATTACTTTTTCTTCTCTACTTGATTAGCCTCCCCTTTCTCTCTTATTTCCTCCCAAAACATATATACATACATATATATATATATATATATATATATATATGTATATATATATACATATATATATATATATATATATATATATATATATATATATATATATATATATACTGTAGATATATATATAATTCCATTTGCGCACATATGCTCGTATACATACATGCACGTATAGGGTATATGAGCAGGTGTACATAAGTATTTCTACGCATGCGTGGACACACATGCGTACACACACACACACGCGCGCGCGTACACACGTGTAATAAGGAAATTTCTGGGTTTCCTTTAAGGTCTATGTGTAGAGTCTGATCCTTGTGTTATGAAAACAGTATCACAAGATTAGTCTGTCAGTTTGTCTATCAGTCAGTCAGTCAGTCAATTGGTCAGTCAGTCAGTCAGTCAGTCAATTTCTCAAATGAACAAAACCCACTAAGATGATCGTAACCTAAATTCTTAAAATCCTAAAATTCTAAATTAAGATCCTAAATCAAAATCTATATCTCACCTACACGTCACAAGTTTCAAACAGCAAAACTAAAGCAATAAAAAATCAAT
>NC_134803.1:42184298-42204298 GCF_046742065.1 Oratosquilla oratoria | reverse complement strand
CAATATGCATCGCTCACATCCTTTGAAACATTATATCAGATAGGGAAGTGTACCTCCATTAAACAAGACACGTGACAATTTCTCAAATGATATCGTTAATTGTCATATTGTCTCATACCAAGCCCTAGCATAAGTGCAACTCTACATCTAATATATATAGTTTAGAGGAAAGAACGGAGACAAGGCAGTGGATTGGCCCCTTGTGTGTGGTTTAATCCCCGTCCATACGAGCATACATTGTCTGCAGACACAAAAGAGAATATTGTTGTCTGCAGAAGACAAACCAGCAAAAAAAATCGAGTTTGTCTTCTGCAAAGAGAGTCGGTGAGTCGGTCATTGTGGACAATATTCTCGTTTATAGTCAGAGTATTAAATGTACAGCGTTTTGCTTGTTGATTTTTTTTTCAAGTACACAAATCCAAAATACAACCTCTAAGGTATTTATACATCTCAGGATGAACGAGGAAAGTACACTACTTCCGAGCATTCCACGGGGTGCCATTTAAAGACTGCAGGAATTAAATGAATTAAAGGAGTTGCATTATTAAACAAGCCTCTGTTTTCAACAAGCAAGATGCTGTACATTTGATAAAGGTTTCATCCTCACATGGTATCTGCTCTGACTATTCTGTCGGTATTTGCAATTTTAAATCATTCTTGTTTATATCTGCAGACACTGTATGCTTGTCCGGACGAGTGTTTGGGAAGTGTGTGTGGGTGACAGGGGAAGGTGCAAACACAAAGAAGTAGCTGAGACAAAGAATAAAGAGGATTATGTTTCTGCCACAGAATTGTTCATTGCTTGATTGATTTTACCCTGTAGTATCAGTTGATTGAACCGCTCGAGTCAGGGAAGAAACCAGTCGCCCTCTCGGGGTCTATCCAATGCTCCTCCACCCCAGGTATATTGTGATTGTGTCTTTGTATTGCCAACGAAAATGAAGTGGTCATATTGTGCTCTTAGGTAATTTAGTGAGTGTTGTTATGATGGGACCACCCCTGTTTATGTAAAGAAATTTATCAAGTAGAAAATAGGAATACTACATGTCAGGTGCATATAAAATCATAAACAGAAATATATATTCATAATTCTACTAACAATGACTATGCTTTGCAAAATAGTTAAATCATACAAACATATTGTGGAATGCATGCAATTGCATGCAATAATAAAATTGTATTCATACAGGTGAGTGCAATAATAAAATATAATCTTTAATTTATGTTCATGCAATGTGCATCACTCAAGAAGGAGAGACATATATATTCATGCAACATTAGTTAGAAATACACATTCACCTAACTAACAAGCTTAATATTTTTATTTAGCAATGCGCACTCCTACTGTCCATTGTTTAATACATTTAGCAAATGTAGCTTAACGCTAATATTCTGTTTTAAATCTCCATTGTTTATATTGATGTGTGTGTGTGTGTGTGTGTGTGTGTGTTTGTGTGTTTGTGTGTGTGTGTGTGTGTGTGTATGTGCATGCATGTACAAGCGTATGTGGCTGTGATACATATGTACATACGTATATAATTAGCTGAGGAATATATATGCAAAAATAAATCGGGTACGAATGTAAGGCAAAACAAAGATTTTGTATGTTTAGTTGTGTTTAATATAATTTGTTCTCTCCACTGGAAATCAATAAAATGATGAATGTTATTGTATTCCAAATGAAAATCTCTAAAATCGAAATAAACGAGATGTAAGAAGCATTTATTAATATTGTGAGTTTTACTGTATGCTCAAAAGATACTTTCGTTCTATATATTGGACATTTTCGCAGTTTCGAGATTCACAGGAGACAGACGTGTGTGGAAGCCTATTATTCTCCCATCGGCTTAGAAAAAAACAATTAAAATAAAGTAAATAAATAAACTAATAAATAATTAAATAATAACTAAATAAACAAACAAATAAATAATGAATAAATAAATAGAAATAATGTAATGGTGATAATCATAAGACTCGAACTTTTCGATGCAACACGACGAACGTGAACTTCGATTTCATGCCAAAGTACAGAAATCCAGGTTTTCTGCAAATTCCTAAACTGGCTCATCATAGGTCAGAATTATGTAAATATATAAATCAGTGGTATTGCATATATCATTCCTATCAAAAAATATTTAAATGGAATCACTCTATACAGAAAATCATCACTCAACATTTGGTGACATACAAGTGTTCACAGTAGTTTGAGTGCACGCGTGTATGTATGATATTTACATGTATACATTTGTGTGCATTCATATATACGTACTTTGTGTGTGTGCGCGCGCGCAGTCGTTTATGCGATTCACTTGATGGTTTTAGATCATTTGCTGGACTCGCGATCAACAGCTATTACCCTTCCGGATAAGACCTACACACACACACACACACACACACACACACACACACACACACACACACACACACACACACACACACACACACACACACACACACACACACACACACACACACACACACGTTCCTTCTTTTACTGTTTATAAGACATGCCTTTTGCTCCTCTACTCTGTATTCCACTGAAGAGGATCACAGTCCGTGATCGAAATATATGGAATCTATTTATTTCATTTCTTCTTATCCAACACAGTGGGTTTTTGTTGAAATTTACTAATGTGTTACGACATTACTTTGTAGATATATATATATATATATATATATATATATATATATATATATACATATATTCCCTTGCACAAGTGGGACATGAACGGTTAGCAGTGTACGTATATATGTGCGGTCGTGTTTTTTTTAGACGCGTGTGTGCGATGCGCGTGTGAGTGTTGTGTGCGTGTGCGTGTGCACGTGAGCGCGGGTGCGGTCATGGCGGTAGCGTGCGGTCAAGGGAAGCGGTTTGGGGGATCGTTTCTAGCCTGAGGTGAAAGAAAACGGGGGACGAGAGGTAAATAGAGGGCAAAGAGAGCAGGATGAGGATAAAGAGCGCGGAAAAAGAGTTCGAGGGGAGGAAAGCAGAGCAAGAAAAAGAGGAGGGAAGGAAAGGAAGAAGCATGTATGAATAACTGGGAACTTTGAAATTATTTTAGGTGAAGGAAGAAAGGAAAATAAGGAATGAAAATTAATGCAGTGAGGTACACAGAAAACGTGGTGCTAATCAAGAGGTATTGAAGCGACGTGAAGAAACAAATTAAGAAAGGGCAATATTTTGGTAAATGACTGAGATCGAAGGAAAAAGGCTCAAGAAATCAAAAAAAGTAATTTGGAATATGGCTGAGGTACAATAAAAAAAAAAAAAAACCGCTGAAGTAAGAAAGTGAAGATAACGGTTGTTTTTATTTACATTAATGTTTTGCCAGTGATTGCATTGTGTGTTGTGCGCTTGTGTTTGTATGTTTTTGTATGCGATTGCAATTATATTCGCTTTTGTTAACGCATGTATGTATGTGTGTGTGTATGATTCAACATGGTCTTGGATCACGTGTCGGACTCGTGATCGACAGTTATTACCCACCCGGAAGAGAGCTGCTCAGAGCTCATATATGACCGATCTGTGGGTAATGCTGTGACCTTACACGTACACACACTCCTAACCCCCTGCCTACTAGAGTTGGAGTAACGACTCGCAGTCCAGCGATACTGAAATTATTTCAGCCCTGGGCGGGATTCGAACCCGGACCGCCGTAGTGATGGCCAGGAACTCTACCTCCATGTCAGTGTGTGTGTGTGTGTGTGTGTGTGTGTGTGTGTGTGTGTGTGTGTGTGTGTGTGTGTGTGTGTGTGTTTTATCATTTGTCTGTTTGATTTTCATTTATCATTAGTTATATGTCAATTTATTATTATTTACTATTTACCTGTTTGTTTATTATTTAACTATACCTATGCATTTATTTATGTATTTCATTTGTTATTTACATTATTATAGTTTTTATTATTTTATGATTTTTTTTCGAATCCGACCTAGATATGGACCAGGAGGTCTCCTGTCGGCATGCTCCGCCTTTGTAATCCTTTGTGTGTGTGTGTGTGTGTGTGTGTGTGTGTGTGTGTGTGTGTGTGTGTGTGTGTGTGTGTGTGTGCGTGCGCATGCATTTATGCGTGCGTGATGGCACATACGCGTGAATGCGTGTGGGCGTATGCGTTGTTGGTTGGTCCTTTTGCTTATTTGCGTAAAAGTATAATTGCCTCAAGACAATCATCTGTTGAGCCTGTCCTGACTAAGACCGTAAACCTTCATTAAGTGAATAACTGTCTTTTGGGATGATGGGTTTAGTTAACTCTCTTAATTAAACCCTTTAAACCGACAACAAACTTTGTTGACACTCCAGGTGTTAAGATTTGATCAGATAAAGTTGGCGCCCATTTTGATATCTTTATGGACCAAAAGGTCTTTTGTGGGGAAATTTAGGTCTAAGAAGGAAATAGACAAGAATTGACTCACCAACACAGTAGGTAAAGAATGGAATAGATTTAGTAATCATGTAATAAGCGCCGTTTTTTTTTTTTCCTAGAGAGGATAGCTTTATTGATGATTGGAGGTAAAGGACATGGAACTGCCTAGCGTAGGGCTTATGGTCTCTTGCAGCCTCCTCCATTCTCATGTTCTTACGTTTTTTTGTCTTTTACCATTGCAATTCTTTATAAATCATTGTTTTGATTTAAGAATTCTTGATTTTAGGGCTTTTGAACTTTAGGATCTTCGCATTCAAAAGGTCTATTCACACGAAGGTTTTGAACCGCGCGGAAACCGTAGCGGTACCGCATAGTGAAAGAAAAAATACGTGGTTGTGTGTAAACGCCTCCATTGATTTACACTGCAGTTGAACCGCCGTGGATCAAACCACGGCGGCTGAAACCGCTGGTGTGAACAGGGCCCAAGCCAGCCAAAATAAATGTATTACGATCATATGAACCGTGTTCATAACTTTGAACATTCAGTAAACGAACAAGATGTTCTACATAGAATCTCAGACTTACAATTCTTAACAAACATTTCCCAGAAAAGTTCCGTTTTTTATGTATGTATGTATATATGTATGTATATATGTATGTATATATGTATGTATGTATGTATATATGTATGTATATATGTATGTATGTATGTATGTATGTATGTATCTATGTATGTATATGTGTGTGTGTGTGTACGTACTTTAACGCCTTGGGATGACATAGAACGATGAGCGTATGGATGTAGTTTCTGTATGTCTGGAGGGATTTCATATCCTCCATGCTACTCCATATCCCCGTCGTCGTTATTTGTGGAGCAAACGAGTTTATGGTTACGGCGTGAAGTATAGTGACCACAAAATTTCGATTGATGCATTGCAACGCGAAATTTACTGCCACCAATCAAGTGACCAACACTGAAGGGATCAGTCACCAAGGAGCACCTTCGGATGTAGGAGGTTGAGGATGAGGTTGAAGATGGAGGTTGAAGTGGTTGATATTGAGGTGGTGGAGGTTGAGGTTGAGGTGGTTGATATTGAGGTGGTGGAGATTGAGGTTGAGGTTGAGGGTAGGGGTGAGGGGAGGTTGAGGATGAGGTTGAGGTGGTGGAGGTTGAGGTGGTGGAGGTTGAGGTGGTTGAGATTGAGGTGGTGGAGGTTGAGATGGTTGAGATTGAGGTGGTGGAGTTTGAGGATAAGGTTGATGTGGTTGAGGTTGAGGTGGTTGAGGTTGAGGTGGTGGAAGTTGAGGTGGTTGAGGTTTGAGGTGGTGGAGGTTGAAGTTAAGGAAGTTGAGAATGGAGGCTGAGGTAGTTGATGATAAAACTTGAGGTGGTTGACAATGGAGGATGAGGGTGGATTTTGTGGAAGATAAAAATGGAGGTTGAGGTGAATGAAGCTAGCATTTTTTTCTAAAGGGGAGATGGGGAGATCAGAGTCTAATCAAAGGAATGCTACGCACCTCTGATCCGTAGAGGTATCAATATGATCCATAAATATTGTCTGCATACGGGTACAGACACCATGATATATTTCAAGAAAACGTGAGATTATCCTCAAGGATAGAAGCGCCGGTGCAGCACAGACAAACCCTAACCACGTCAGTGAAAGGAGAGAGAGAGAGAGAGAGAGAGAGAGAGAGAGAGAGAGAGAGAGAGAGAGAGAGAGAGAGAGAGAGAGGGGGGGGGGAGGGAGAGTGGGAAGGAGGGAGGTTGAAAAATAAGAAGAAAAAATCTTGTCCGGGCGAAAATCCCCGTCACCTCTGGAAGCTCCACCAGTCAGAGAAGTCATGCTCGATGGTTTGCTGGTACGGTGGACCTTCATGATGACTGAAGGAGGACCTGGAAACCCATAAATCCTGAGGAGACGGCAGATGGCGCGCGGGAAGCTAACGAGGACGCCGGTGGAGTGAAAGCTATTTGGAGCTTAGAACGAGGTACATGATACGGTTAATAGATTGTGTGTCCCTCTTAGTCCGTGAACAAGAGGTCTTCGCTCACCAACGAGAACCAACAAGAGGTCTCCGCTTACGGGCAAGAACGGACATTTTCGTAGCGAATAACCACCTCGAGGGTCGTAAGGAGTGGAGGACAGGAGTCACACTTTACAGAACCGCGTTACTAAACATTTATTGAAATATACGTGTTCGCAGTCGTTTTAGTGCATGCGTGTGTATATGTACGAGTATTTGCTATATGTATTCTTTGCGTTCATGTACACGTAATTTCAATGTGTGTTATAACAAATTCGTGCGCACGCACATTAAGAATGTACGTTTATTACAGATGTCTCGTGGATGAGCGATTGAACTACATGTTCTTATCAAAAGAAGAAAAGAGATCTTTGGAAACATGTATCACTGGAAATGAAATACGTTGACACATGCTAACATGTAGTTTACATGTGATACGTCTATCCGAAGCTAGAACTGTTAAAAATAAACATGAGAAAGTGAAACTGAATTAATATGAATGAGGTACCGCAGACAAACAAGAAGAAGAACAAGAACAAGGACAACAAGAACAAGAACAACATAACTAACGCTTTAAACATGTCTACAGAAAAGTCATAATGAATAGATAAAAAATAGAATAAGATAAACTAAATACACCTACATATAAAAAGATAAAAAAGACTCGACTAATAAAACCAAACAACATTAGCTAGAATATAATTCTTAAAGTATGTCACTCTGCCTGAGGTATCAATCATCTATTTGAGGTCAACCATTCGACCATTTGCGGTCCACTGCTTAACAAAGGCCTCTCCCACCCTCTTCTATGACTCACACGGCTTCGCCTACCTCTGCCACGCCACTCCTGCAAAGAGCTTCACCTGCAAACAACTGCGATGCGGCCACCATCCAGCCCTTGGCCACAATCCAGCCCTTGGCCACCATGCAGCCCTTGGCTACCATCCAGCCCTTGGCCACAATCCAGCCCTTGGCCACCATGCAGCCCTTGGCCACCATCCAGCCCTTGGCCACCATCCAGCCCTTGGCCACCATCCAGCCCTTGGCCACCATCCAGCCCTTGGCCACCATCCAGCCCTTGGCCACCATCCAGCCCTTGGCCACAATCCAGCCCTTGGCCACCATCCAGCCCTTGGCCACAATCCAGCCCTTGGCCACCATCCAGCCCTTGGCTACCATCCAGCCCTTGGCCACCATCCAGCCCTTGGCCACCATGCAGCCCTTGGCCACCATCCAGCCCTTGGCCACAATCCAGCCCTTGGCCACCATCCAGCCCTTGGCCACCATCCAGCCCTTGGCCACAATCCAGCCCTTGGCCACCATACAGCCCTTGGCCACCATCCAGCCCTTGTCCACCACCCAGCCCTTGGCCACCATCCAGCCCTTCTAAGCTACCAGAAGAGGCTGGGTGATTACATTACAGACAACTGCCCAGGATGTAACACTTCACCCTCATACTATACAACACATTATTGAAGACTGCACTGTACACAACCACGCACGCCAATAACAATATACATTCTATAAAGGATTTGTGGGAAAACCCAATACCAGCCGTGTCGTTCCTCAGGGAGACGGACTGCTCGGCCGGACAACAGGGAACAACAACAACAACAACAACAACAACAACAACAACATCAACATCAACATCATCATCATCATCATCATCATCATCATCATCATCATCATCATCATCATCATCATCATCATCATCATCAACATCATCATCATCATCATCATCATCATCATCATCATCATCATCATCATCATCATCATCATCATCATCATCATCATCATCATCATCATCAACAACAACAACAACAACAACAACAACAACTTGTCTCTTTATTCTCTCCTTTTGTAATTTCTTCCTTTTCCTCGAATCCCATTGTGCTATGTTCAGTCAGCAGCAACATATTTGCTCAGGGTTTCCTTACTCTTCAGTCTACTCAGTTCCATTTCTACTTCTTTATTGATTGATTTGTATTAACGTTACGAACTCATCCCCTACCAGAAGGCTAAGACGGTGCCCCTTACAGAGGACTCTGTAGCGTTGAATTTAATGAACTATGCCCTTGGCCCAGCTCGCTCGCGGTAGGGTTTGAAGCACCGTCACCTTGACCTCCGTCGCAAGTAGCTAGCAAACATCCTTATGGTAATCTAACTTCAGTATGATATCTTACTCAACTTGTTCTTATCTAGTCCCTCACTGTTCTCATTAACATTTACTCATCCATTACTGTCTTGGCACTCACTATCGAATTCTTCAACTTCAAAGTTTCGCTTCCATAGATCATAGCTGGAACTATAGATTGATTGTAAAGTTTGCGTTTCAGGGATATAGATAGCCTCTAATGATGTTATAAGATTTACTAGACGTTATGATTTATTCTTATATTTAGTTTTTATAAACTTTTGTTATCTTTAGCATTTAGCCTAAATGGTGATGCCCTTCGACTTCTTTAGAAGTATTTTTGATTAATCATAGATGTTCTACCATGAAATCTAGAATTGAAAATTACTTTGATTTTACCCTTTTTCATCTTCAGACCTACTTTGGATGTCTTACAAGTCTTCTGTAGTTTCCGAAATGAGAATGCCATCTACAAATCTCAGGTGATTGAGGAATTCCTATTGATATTCAAACCTTGTCCTTTCCACCCGATCTTTGAAAAATCCTTTCAAGGTAGACTATAAATAACTTGGATGAACTCGTATTGTCTTGCTGTGCGCTTTTCTTGATTTCTGTTTTTCTGTAATATTCTTAGTCAAATTACAACTATACCTTTTGCGTAAGTGTTGTGAAGAACCCTTAAGATATGTTTATTTTCAGTTTGTTTGTGTATGCAGTTTAGTGTTGCCGTTCGTCCTAAGCCAAAGGACTTTGTGTAATCTACAAAATCTAAATACAAAGGTTCAAATGTTTTCAACCTCCGTCCCGTTTTGTTTTTTTTTATCTTCGCAAATGATGTTTTCTTCTTGAAGGCTGTTTTATTTTTTCAGTGTTGAAACAGAATTTAGTTGTACAACCCACCGATCTATGGTAACTACCTATATCTACTTTATCTTGAACGATATCGTTACTGTTCTCATCTACCAATCCTCTAGGAAATATCTTAGAAATACTATGAGGTTTCCATCAAGTCCTCCAATATTCTTCAGTTTCTTTGTTAAGCTGTGCTCACTCTAGTGGTTTGACCCAAGAGGAAACCGCGGCGGTACCACGTAGTCAAGGAAAAACTGCATGGCTGTGTGTGAACGCCTCCATTAACATACAATGTAATTGAACCGCCACGGTTCAAACCGTGGCGGTTGAAACCACTAGTGTAAACAGGGCCTTACTCATTTGTGAAGTATCTTATCAAAGGCTTTCTGCTTATCCAAATTCATACAATCCATCCAGCCTTCACCTTTGTATCGTATCAGCCGCTCCTCTGCAAAAGTTTAATAGGATGATGTTCTCATCTCCTTATATGAAGTTTACGTCGTTCTTTGTTATTCCTCTTAGCCTCCTCCTAGTCCGTTTATGATGTACACGCTTTTGGAAGAAAGTGTTCATTATTTTCATAATGTATTTCTCTGAAGAGCTGACTATCATCTTGCTTCTGTCATTCCTCTCACCTACTCCAAACTTCCCAGCTCATGATTCATATGCCGTGTTCTTCCCCTCTTTAGCATTGAAGTCACCGACCGCCAACTGTGTATCTAGCTTTATCTTGATATATCACTAGACTTAAATTCATCATAGAATGACTCTATTTCGTTGTCTGAGTTCTGTAAAGCTGGCATACGAACATGGAATGTTTTAGTGTTTCTATTATATTGTGTGTTTGTGCATATTTATGTAAATTTAGGTTTGGCTTGGTTTTATTCATTATCATTATCATTATCATTATCATTATTATTATTATCAATCATCATAATTATCATTCTGTTATTATTATCATTATTATTATTATTGTTATTGTCATTGTCATTGTTGTTTATTAAGTAATCAATATCATTTATTTTTTTATTATTTATTTATCTATTTATTTGATTTTATAGATATATATTTATGGTAGGAAGAGTTAAGCATGTACATGTTCTAAGGGGAGAGAGTGGGTGAATATCAGATCATTTCCTGGTGGAAGGTAAATTGAGAGTGGAGAATAGGTGGAGAAAGAGGAAAAGGGCAGAAGGTAGGGCGGTACTTAGAGTGAACTGCTTAAATGAGGAAAAAAAGGAGAATGAGTATAAGAAGAAGTTGAAAGAGGAGTGGGAGAGAGTAAAGGATAGAGTAGAACTAGGAGTGGAGGAGGAATGGGGATGGTTCAAGGAGGGAGTCATAAGGTGTGCAAAGATGGTGTGTGGAACAAGGAGGGCGGGAGGAAATAGAAGGAAGGGTAGTGAGTGGTGGGATGAGGAAGCAAAGAAGGGTGTAAAAGAGAAGAAGCAGGCATTCATAGATTAGCTACAAATTAGGACGAGGGAATCGTATGATAGGTACAAAGTAAAGAGAAAGGAAGTTAAGCATAAGATAAGGGAAGCAAAGAGGAGAGCAGATGTGAAATGGGGAAAGAGTATGACAGAAAATTTTGAAAGTAATAAAAAGATGTTTTGAAAGGAAATTAAAAGAGGAAGAGGAGGCGAATCAAATAGAGAAGAAAAGGTAAAAGGTGCAGATGGAGAGATGATAATGGAAGAGAAGGCAGTGGGGAAGGTGGGCAGAGTATTTTAGGGAGTTGCTAAATGCGAAGGAGGATAGGTAGGGAAAGGTAGTTGCAGTGGGAAGCGCTAAGAAAATGAGAGTGATGAGTGAGGAAAATGGAGGAGAAATAGGGAAGGATGAAGTGAAAGCAGCTGTTAAGATGATGAGAGCAGGTAAGGCACCTGGGTTGGATGGATGCCATACAGAATGTCTGAAGAAGGGAGGTGCAGTTGTGGTGGACTGGCTGGTGAGGTTGTTTAATGTTTGTTTAAGAGAGGGTAGAGTGCTGGAGGAGTGCCTGTATAGTTCCGCTTTACAAAGGAAAGGGGGACAAGTGTGAATGTAGTAGTTACAGAGGGATCAGCTTGTTGAGTGTAGTTGGGAAGGCTTATGGGAGGGTCTTGATTGAGAGGATTAGGATAGGAACAGAGGGAGTAATTGGTGAGGAACAGTGTGGTTTTAGGACAGGTAGGGGATGTGTAGATCAGATTTTTGTGGTAAGGCAGATATGTGAGAAAGCTATAGGAAAAGGTAAGGATGTCTTTTGGGCTTTTATGGATCTGGAAAAGGCTTACGACAGGGTAGACAGAAAGGCACTGTGGGAGGTACTGCAGATATATGGGATAGGAGGAAAGCTGTTAAGAACAATCAAGAGTTTTTATGAGAGTAGTAGAGCTTGCATTAGGATTAGAAACGGAGAGAGTGAATGGTTTGAGGTAAAGGTGGGACTTCGTCAGGGGTGTGTTATGTCGCCCTGGCTGTTCAATCTTTACATGGATGGGGTGGTGCAAGAGGTGAATGCAAGGGTAGTGGGTCAGGGGTTGGAGATGATTAAAGAAAATGGAGAAAAGAGGTGAGCCAGCTGTTGTTTGCTGACGACACTGCGCTTGTAGCAGGATCAGAGGAGGGATTGAGGAAGTTGGTGACAGAGTTTGAGAAGGTGTGTGAAAGAAGGAAGCTGAAGATAAATGTGGGCAAAAGTAAGGTGATGAGATGTACAAGGGGAGAGAGTGACAGTAGGCTGGAAGTGAGCATTAAGGGTGAGAAACTGGAGGAAGTGGATAGTTTTAGATACTTGGGTGCGAATGTAACAGGAAAGGGAGGAGTGGGGGGTGGAGATAGAATGTAGATTGAGAGAAGCGAGTTAATGCCTTGGTGGATTAAAAAGTGTAATGAGAAATAGAAATCTGGGAATGGATGCTAAGAGGAGGTTATATGAAGGAGTGATTGTGCCAACAGCAATGTACGGGGCAGAAACATGGAACATGAGAGAGGAAGAGAGAAGGAGTTTGAATGTGTTTGAGATGAAATGTCTGAGAAGTATGATAGGGGTTACTAGGCTAGATAGAGTGAGAAATGAGGAGGTGAAGAGAGAACAGGGGTGGAAAGGGAGTTGGGAGATAGGGTTGATGAAAGAGTATTAGGATGGTTTGGACACATGGAAAGAATGAGTGAAGAAAGATTAGTAAAAGAAGTGTGGAAGGCGGAGGTGGAAGGAGTGAATATGAGGGGACGTCCTAGGATGAGATGGATGGATGGGGTGAAAGGGGCTTTACAAAAGAGAGGAATGTCTGTGGAGGAAGGACGGGAGAGGACAGAAGATAGGGGTGAATGGAGAAGGGTTGTGTATAGATGAGGCTGTGATGCATGAGGGGGAGTGGGTGGGGGATGGGGAGTGAGGAAGTATGTATAAAAAAAAAAATTGACGCAGCCCGAAGGGATTTCTCCCCGTCTTCTCCTTTTCTGCATGAGGGGACGGATTTATGAAGCGGCCTTGCTGTGGATGTGCTGTGTCTTGCGACACTGCTTCTGACCCAGGGCAGTGGACAGGATGCAGGGATGACCCGTCATCCAGGAGGTGCCAAGATAGGAGGGAGGGAGGAGGGTGGAGGGGAGTGGAACATATGGGAAATGAAATGGGTGGGAGTGATTTCTATGCCTTTTTCTTTTTGGCTACCCCCCGTGTAAGGGGGAAAAAGCCTTGGTATATGTATGTATGTATGTATGTATTTTTTTTTTTTTTTTTTTGCTCCCCGACTTAAGAATGCCAAGAAAGCGCCTTGCTATGTGACTAAGATTCCTACAACTCTGATCAGGTTTCGTACCTCGGATCAGCGCCGATCAAACTTCGTGTCTCGAATCGCGGCTTCTTCCCTCTCCAACAAACAACGAAGAAAACGGCCTTCGTTGTTTAAAAAGTCTGCAATAAATTGCCCAAGTGCGATAGGAAAAGAAGCCTCTAATGCATCTTAATGGCCGTCTCAATCTCGCGTAGTCTCCGTTAAGGAAGCAAGGGGTGGGGGGGTGGGGGGTGGGGGGAAGCTTCACACAGACAAACAAACAGACCCACACCCAGAAGAGATCCGTTGGCTTACCGTGGGAAAGTCGAACTATTAAATATTCAATACCACTCCCATCGTTTGCTCCCCCCCTCCCCCCACCCACACTCATTATCGTTTCCCCCCCTCTCTCCCTCTCCCACCCTTCACCCACCCCCATCTCCACTTCCCACCTTCATCGCCACACTGACCGTCATTTTCACCTTCCCACTCCTTTCTTTCTTCTTTTTCATCTATCTCCTCCCTTCTAAATCTCCCCTTCTCTCCTCCCCTCCCTCCTCCCCTCCCTCCTCCCCTCCCTCCTCCCCTTCCTCCTCCCCTCCCTCCTCCCCTCCCTCCTCCCCTCCCCCCCTCCCCTCTCCCCTCCCCCCCTCCCCCCCCCCTCCCCCCCCTCCCCCCCTCCTCCCCCCCCCCTCCCCCCCCTCCCTCTCCCCCTCCCTCCTCCCCCCCCCTCCCCCTCCTCCCTCCCCCCCCCTTCCTCCCCCTCCCCCCCTCCCCCTCCCCCTCCTCCCCCCCCCTCCCCCTCCCCTCCCCTCCCTCCCCCCCCCCCTCCCTCCTCCCCCCTCCCCCTCCCTCCCCCTCTCCACTCTCCCTCCTCCCCCTCCCACCTCTCCCTCCTCCCCTCCCACCTCTCCCTCCTCCCCCTCCCTCCTCCTCCCCTTCTCCCCCTCCTCTCCCTTCTACTCCCCTCCTCTCCCCTCCCCTCCCTCCCCCTCCCTCCCTTCCTCCCCTCCTCTCCCTCCCTCCTCCCCTCCTCCTTCCCCTCTCCCCCCTCCTCTCCCTCTCCCTCCTCTTCCCTCTTTCCCTCCTCCCCTCCCCCTCTCTTCCTCTCCATCCTATCCCTCCCTCCTCCTTCTTCCTCATTACTTCCCTGTCCCCCTATTTCCCCTCACTTTTCTCCCTCTCCTCTCCTCCTCCCTCCTCTCCCATCCTCTTCCTTCCTCTCCCTTCCTCACCCCTCCTCTCCCTTCCTCTCCCCTCACCTCTCCCTCTCCTCCTCCCTCTCTCCTCCTTCCTCTCCCTCTTCTCCCTTCCCTCCTCCCCCTCCCCCTCTCCTCCCCTCCTCCTCCCGCGTCTCCTCCCCTCCCTCCTCTCCCTCCCCTCTCTTTCCCTTCGTCCTTATCCCTTCCCTCCTTAGGTTACAGCTTCCTTCGGATCACTCCTTACAGGCTCCCTCCCACAGCTCCATTCCCACATCTTCCCTCCCACAGCTCCACTCTCACATCCTCCTTCCCACAGCCCCACTCTTACGTCATCACTCCCACAACCCAGCTTCCACATCCTCCCTCCCACAGCCCCACTCCCACATTCTCACTACCAGAGCCCCACTCTCACGTCATCACTCTCACAGCCCCACTCTCACATCACTCCCACAGCCCCACTCTCACATCATCACTCCCACGGCCCCACTCTCACATAATCACTCTCACATCCCCACTCTCACGTCATCACTCCCACAGCCCCATTCTCACGTCATCACTCCCACAGCCCCACTCCCACAGCCCCACTCCCACATCCTCCCTTCCTCTCTCGACCCACCAGTTGGTATAGTATCGCTCTTATAAGTCTTCCATTTTCGAACATCTGTCTCTCGTGTATGACCGTACTTAATATCGACCTCCCTCGCAGGTTCCTCGACCTCCCTCGCAGGTTCCTCGCATATGACACAACACTTGTGCTCCGACAAACTGTATCTCTTCCTAATGTGTTTATTTTAGTTTGTCTGGTTCATTTTCTCCTCATACATTCATCCTTCTTGATTACGCTCCTCGCTACCAATTTAGCTTTGTTAGTCATTTCTCTCACAGTCTTTTTTAGTTTTAATTTCGTTTGGATTTTTGTAGTTTGACTCAAGTTTCGAAATATGAATAATTTATAATCATTTGTATATTTGTCTGCCTGTGTGTCTGTGTGTCTGTGTTTATCTCTAGCTACCTGCCTGTCTGTCTGTATGTCTGCCTGCTTGTCTGTTGGTCTATCTGCCTGTCTGTCGATCTGTGTGTCTGTTTCCTTGCCTGTCTGCCTGCCTGCTTGACTGACTGTCTGTATGTTTGTGTGTGCCTTATTGTCGGTTTGTTTTTTCCTGTCGTTTTATATTTCTATATGTTTGAAGAAAATGTTTATGTACAAAGGGGATTTCAAGGATTTAGGATTTGAAGTCATGAATAAACCTCTCAATTGATATGGATACTGAATAAAAAAAAAAAAATAAAAAAAAAAGTAAACGGAGGGTTAAGTATGAATGGTGATGGTGATGGTGGTGGTAGTGGTAGTGGTAGTGGTTGTGGTAGTGATGGTGGTAGTGGTAGTGGTTGTGATTGAGGTGGTGGTTGTGATTGAGGTGGTGGTAGTGGTGGTGGTAGTTGTTGTTGTGGTAGTGGTTGGAGTGGTGGTGTTTGGGGTGGTGGTGGTTGCAGTGGTGGTTTTGTTGAAGGTGGTTGTGGTAGTTGTTGTGGTGGTGGTGGTGGTTGTGGTGTCACTTTTTCATGTAATGGGCAGACGATGAATTGGAAAATGTCTTACAAGGATTCGGTTACCTAATTCATGTAATCGGCAAAGGATGAATCTTAGAACAACTTTCAACAGTCTAATTTTCACAAGGTTCAACTATGTATATATATATATATATATATATATATATATATATATATATATATATATATATATATATATTGTATGTACAGTAGAATATAAAATTCCCCATGATTCTACATCCACTACTCTCGATTGAAGTCTCACATCTCCCATTTCCACGTCCTTCCACCTCCACCTCCACTTCCCCTCCCCCTCCCCCTCCCCATCTCACACCTCTCCACCTACCCCCACCCCCCTTCTACCCTCCCGCCCCTCCTCCTCCTCCCCTTCCCTCAGGTCTCCATTCCCAAACTTTTGTTTCATGTTGTGCCCCTCCCTCGTCTTCTTTTCATTGCTTCCTGTTGCCGTGTTCCATTCAGTCATCATCTGCCGATTCTACATTTCCTTTTGTTGAGTGCTTTTTCTTCTTCTTATTATTATTTATATATTTTTTACTCTGCTGTTTCTGCGTTTCCTTTTGTTGATTGTGATTTTTTTTTCTTACTGTCATTCTGTTTTTTTTTGTTTTTTTTTTACTTCTTGCTCTTCCTGTACTGGAAACGAGTCACGAAGATCACAAAAAAGAAGAGAAAATCTCTTTATTTTCATTTTTCTATTTCTAGGAAATGTTCTTTTAACCTATCATTTCATCTACTCGCTCCTTCTTCCCTCAGCGCCCCTCCTCCCCTTCAGCGCCCATACCTTTCCCTCGGCGTCACTCTTTCCTCTTCGGCGCCCCTCTTCCCCCTCGGCGCCCTCTCTTCCCACTCGGCGCCCTCTCTTCCCCCTCGGCGCCCTCTCTTCCCCCTCGGCGCCCTCTCTTCCCCCTCGGCGCCCTCTCTTCCCCCTCGGCGCCCTCTCTTCTCCCTCGGCGCCCTCTCTTTCCCCTCGGCGCTCTCTCTTCCCCCTCGGCGCCCTCTCTTTCCCCTCGGCGCTCTCTCTTCCCCCTCGGCGCCCTCTCTTCCCCCTCGGCGCTCTCTCTTCCCTCTTGGCGCACCTCTTCCCTCTCGGCGTCCCTCTTCCCCTTCGTCGCCCTCTCTTCCCCTTCGTCGCCCTCTCTTCCCCTTCGTCGCCCTCTCTTCCCCTTCGTCGCCCTCTCTTCCCCCTTTGGTGGTCTTCTTCCCCCTTCGGCGGCCCTCTTCCCCCCTCGGCGCCCCTCCTCTCGAGGCTCCACGCTCTCCCGCGTCACGGAAAGGGGCGAGGTCTCGCCTGCTGAAACGGTGTACGAAGCCATTTTCTTCGTATTGATTACCGAACGTCTAATTCCTGGGGGGACGGGGGTGGGCGGTCGCACAGACTGTTTGCTTTGGTTGGTTGTGGTGGAAGTGGTGGTGATTGTGATGGTGGTGATTGTGGTGGTGGTAGTGATAGTGGTGACTGCCGTGGTTGTGGTGGAGAGTTGATGTGTTGATTGTGGTGGTAATGATTGTGGTAGTAATGATTGTGGTATTGATTGTGTTGGTGGTCGTGGTGATTGTGGTGGTGGTAATTACGGTGGTGATAATTCTGGTGATGATTTTGGTGGAGTTGATTGTGGTTGTGGTGGTGGTGGTCGTGGTAGTCGTGGTGGTGGTTTTAGTGTGGATATTCATCAATTCATTTCATTGTTCGATTGCTTGTGTATAGATTTTGAAATCCTTTGAGTCTTGGATGATTTTGTCTAAGATTATATATTTGAGACATCTTTGACTATTCTTTTACTTTAGAAAAGTTTACCATATTGTTTTCTTTATTGTTACTACTATCATTATAATGTATCAAATAATCAACCCGGTCGTCGCGAGCTTCGAACCGAGGTTCACAAAGCGTGATTATTTGAATTACATCGCTGCTACTAGCGATTCTTTTTATAATCATTATACACACGCGCGCACACACGCACACACACACACACACACACACACACACACACACACACACACACACACACACACACACACACACACACACACACACACACACACACACACACACACACACATATATATATATATATATATATATACATATATATATATATGTATATATATATATATATATGTATACAAATATTTGTATATATATATATACATATATATATATGTATATATATATATAATATATATATCATACATATATATTCCAAGGCTTTTTCCCCCTTACACGGGGGGTAGCCAAAAAGAAAAAGGCATAGAAATCACTCCCACCCATTTTTTTCCCCATATGTTCCATTCCCCTTTACCCTCCTCCCTCCCTCCTATCTTTTATATATATATATATATATATATATATATATATATAAATATATGTATATGCATATATTATATATATATATATATATATATATATATATATATATATATATATACATATATATATATATCCTTAATAATAAAAAAAATTGATTATTACAAGGTTACTGAAAAGAATTGAAGGACGATTGGGGACAAAGTGGTTTAATTGAAGAAAAGAAAACTTGAATAAAATGGTTAGGTGAAGTGAAATGAAATGAGGTGAAGATGAAGGGAACTGAAGTTGAGACGAGTTTTAGTGAATTGTTCTCTTATGTTTTCGTAATCGTTCCTGTTTATTCTGTCCAGAAATATTCTTGGTCGTGTATTGTAACATCGTCGTAGTCGTTGTTGTCGTTACTGTCATTATGGTCATTGTCGTCGTACTTGTAGTCGTCATTTGAATACGACAACGACTAAGACTACGACATATGACCTACGACTTACAATCTACGACTTACGATCTACATATTACGACCACAACTTACGACCTACGGCTACAACCTGGGGCTGCGACCTATTAATATGATATACGACCTACGACTTACGACCTACGAGCTACGACGACGATTACGACCTATGACTTCTACTGCTGTCTCAGTCGTCGTCGCTGTCGTCGTTCTTTGAGCCACGTCACTATCGCCAATGCCATCGCCACACAATTTTTTTTTTATCTCCTCGGCATATTCTATTTTGAGCTTATTCCATGGCTTTATATACTTGTACATATATACACATGCATACATGCATACGTACATACATGCATACATACATTCATGTATACATACATACACATATACACACATGCATACATACATACGTATATACATACACGCATGCATACATACATATATTTATGTATACATTCATGTATACATACATACATACATACATATTCGTACATACATACATTAATGGATAGATATATAATATATATGTCACACGCATTGGACATAGTGCATGCATTGCATATTTTGCAGACATCACATACATTCAATACATTGCTTCCATGATTGAGCTATTCCTACAAGGTCACCAGTCCAAATATTATTCAATTTAATATTGTCCCGATACTCCATGGAAGGTAACTGATAAGTAACAGAGTAACCAAGTAACTCCTAAGCCGTCTGAATTTAATCAGAATTAGTAATAGAGCTGTAACAAGGTCGGGGTAGATGAGAAGACGAAACGGGTAGATTACGTTTTCTGAGTACCATTCTTTAGTAGATGATATTTACTAATATTATATTGTCACTTTTTTTTTCTTTGCGTTTTTGTCTTTTTTCTTCGTTTTAACAAAGGCTTCATGGAAAGCTTTGGTTGAAAATGTCTGCGTTTGATTTAGATCGCAGTGCTGGACGAGACTGATATTGATTTCGTATTTCAAGTGCGTAGAGGTTTTCATCGGTGTGTGTGTGTGTGTGTGTGTGTGTGTGTGTGTGTGTGTGTGTGTGTGTGTGTGTGTGTGTGTGTGTGTGCGTGCACATGTTCGTGTGTGTGTGCTTGTGAGAGTATGTATGAGTATATGTATGTGTTTGTGTTTCAGGGAACATATGTTTGTGTGTTCATGTGTTGATGTGTGTATGTGTGTATGCATATGTGTGTGTGTACGTGCATGTGGTTATGCGTATACGTGTATGCAAATACTAGTATATGTGTTTGTATGTGTGGGTCAATGACTCATCAAAGAGTCGGCGCGCCAGAGTACGAGTCAGCGAGTCAGTGTCTGAACGA
>NC_134803.1:42174298-42176798 GCF_046742065.1 Oratosquilla oratoria | reverse complement strand
TGGTCCTCTTAATTCGTTTCTTCATCCTTCCTATTCTCATCCCCTTTCCCTTCCTCATCCCCTTTCCCTTCCTCATCCTCATCCCCATAATTTGCTTCTTCATCCTCATCCTCATCTCCATTCTTACCCTCAACTTCATCCACACCCGTAACTTCAGCTTTTCCTCTCTCTCTCTCTCTCTCTCTCTCTTTTTTTTTTTTTTTGCAACCCGGATCTTATTCCCATTTCTGGGTCATGTCCGCTTCCGGGAATTCTGCACCGGGACAAGTTAGCAAAGAATCGCTTCCCGGAACCCGGACAGTGCAGAACCACAACTGAACAAAATATTTTTCCTCACTCCATCAATATTGATCAATATTCCGTGTTGTGTATGACTATTGTCAATATATTGAAGGGGCAGGTGTAGCATAACCTTAGTGTGAGATAGTATTGGGACAATGTATTATCAGCCATTTAGGTCGTGGAAGTGTCGTATATTGAACAGGAGTATTGTTGTATTGTAAACAGTATTGATTGATAGCATTGCAAAGAGCATTGTCAGTAAGTACACGTTTGTTCAAACTCGTTAGTTTGTGTTTTCATGGCAACATATCTAGGTAAAATTCCAGAGACACGCAAGCACAGATGTCTAACATGGAACTTTCTTTGTCTAATAGCTTCTAACCTTACCTAATCTAACCAAACCCAACCTAACCTAACCTAACCTAACCTAATCTAACCTAACCTAGCCTAACCTGACCTAACCTAACCTAACATAACCCAACCCAACCCAACCTCAACCCAACCCAACCCAACCCAACCTAACCCAACCTAACCCAACCTAACCCAACCTAACCCAACATAACCCAACATAACCCAACATAACCCAACATAACCCAACATAACATAACATAACTTACCCTCACGTATCTCTCTCCACAGAAAAAAATAGTTCTTTCAAATGCAAAAGTAAAAGAACTGAAAAATGTCTTTGCGTGATATGGAAATAGAGCCCATATCTGATCATATATACTCTGATATCTTAATCGAAAGCGTGCTGGTCTCGTATTTGTGGGTTTAAATCCCGCACTCATTTTCGATTCTCAGCCGTAACTATTACCTGCACCTACAGCCCCGTCAGCATAATAGGGCAAAGGTGACGGCTTCGGCCGCAGCTACTCAGCGCCTCCTGACGCAAGCTTCTCACCTTCACAACTATATCTGACCAGAATGTCTGAAAAAATCTTGTCTGGAAAGGCTAAGAGCGCGGGGTGATCCAATAGAGGTATTCAAATGGGTCAAGGGCTTTAACAAGGGTGATACAGGCAAGGTCATCATATTAAGGCAGCAGGGCAAGACTCGTAGTAATGGACTTAAATTGGACAAATTTAGGTATAAGAAATAGGCAAGAACTGGTTTACCAAGAAAGTGGTTAACGAATGGAATAGACTTAATAACCATGTAGTGTGCGCTGAGACAATTATTTGTCTTAAAAGATGATTAGATAACTTTATAGATTGATGACAGGAGGTAATGGACATGATACTGCCTAGTATAGGCCTTATGGTCTCTTGTAGTCTCCTTCATTCTTATGTTCTTATGTGCATTTACACATAAATTTACCTAAATAAGGGTCCTCCCAAATCATACCTGGATGAATTCGAACACAAGACTGTTAGGTTCTAAAGTTCGATATCTTTATAATCTATTTATTTATCATAATTATAACTAAAATCATCATCATCATCATCATCATCATCATCATCATCATCATCATCATCATCATCATCATCATCATCATCATCATCATCATCATCATCATCATCATCATCATCATCATCATCATCAACATCAACATCATCATCAACATCAACATCAACATCATCATCATCATTATCATCATCATCATCATCGTTTATTTGTTTGTTAACTCATTATCTGTTCATATGTTTTTTTTTTCAATTTTATATTTTTTGCTGAGCAGACAATGTATGGTTAAATCTATACAAGGATAATTATGTCGTTTCCTAAGTGTAGGGCAGTGACATGTTATCTAAAGTATGGGGAGAGGGAGGGAGGGATAATGGGAGGGACAGTGGGAGGAAGAGAGGCAGGGAGGGAGTGAGGAAGGGAGGGAGTGAGGTGGAGATGGAAGAGGGAGTTAGACCATGTAAAGTTGCGAAATAAAAGGATGAGATGATGACCTGACAGCCATACAGTTTTGGTCTCCCCCCTTCCCCCTCCCCTCCCTCTCCCCTCCCCCCTCCCCCTCTTCATCCCCCATTCACAAGCTGACCACCAAAACCACCATGACATTTCCCCCCTTTCCTCCCCCCCTTTTTTTTTTACAACCTAGTGTCCTTAATTACCCGTCATTAGTATCTCATTTGCCCCCCCTTTTGCGGCCCCTTGACCCTAAGTACCCGCCAAGAGACACATTAAAATCCCTCATTGGCTATGTGTCCCTTTCCACCTCCCTCTCCCCGTCCACCCCCGTTCCTCTGTCACACTCCCCCCCACC
>NC_134803.1:42166798-42169298 GCF_046742065.1 Oratosquilla oratoria | reverse complement strand
ATTCTACCTGAAATAGCATATCTCTAATATGGACACTACCCCCTTCCTCCTACACTCTCTCTCACTCCCACACTCCCACTCCCTCCCTCCCACTCCCACTCCCTCCCTCCCACTCCCACTCCCTCCCATACTCCCACTCCCTCCCATACTCCCACTCCCTTCAACACTCCCACTCCCTCCCACACTCCCACTCCCTCCCACACTCCCACTCCCTCCCTCCCACACTCCCACTCCCTCCCACACTCCCACTCCCATTACCTCCCTCACTCCCACTCCCGTTACCTCCCTCACTCCCACTCCCGTTACCTCCCTCACTCCCACTCCCTCCCTCCCACACTCCCACTCCCTCCCACACTCCCACTCCCTCCCACACTCCCACTCCCTCCCACACTCCCACTCCCTCCCACACTCCCACTCCCTCCCACACTCCCTCTTCCTCCCACACCCACACTCACTCCCATACTATCATTCTATCCTATACGTCTACCCCCTCCCACGCTCCCACTTCTTACACACACCCATACCCTCCCACAATTCCCTCGCACTTTGCCCTTCCTCCCACACTCCCATACCTTCCCACGCTCTCATTCCCTTCCATACTTCCACTCCCTCCCACAACCACACCCTTCTTACACTCCCACCCCCATGCTCCCACTCCCTCCCACACTTTCACCCCCTCCCGCACACCCACTCCCTCCTTGGCCCCCTTCCACTAACTCCTCACGCCTCGAAACATTAACCAATGTTTCCTCCCAAGGGACTCCTCCCCTCTTTCCCCCCCCACTGTCCCTCCCCCTCCCTCTTCCTCCCTCCCCCTCTCCCTCCTCCCCTCCCCCTCCCCCTCCTCCCCCTCCCCCCCGTACACAGTCCCGGAAAGGGTTGACGCATGAGAAGTGGGGTGGGGGGGACGCCAACACCTCTGTGCAATGGAAGCTCAAGAGGAGAGCAAGTTTAATGATGTTGGTTTTGCTTCGGCGGCTTCAGACCCGAAGCCGTCCTGATGCTTTCGTGACGTCGCTCGCGGTTGCGGAGGGTGGGGGTGGGGGTGGGTGGAGTCTGAGGGGAGTCTGAGGGAGAGTCGGGGGCTAAAGGAAGGGAGGTTCTAAGGCCCACATCGTCTCCTTATTCTTCGGAAGTCTATTTGTCCTTTATTATGCAAGGTATTGACTTTAGTAGTTTCACCCTTTCATCATACCCGCTGGTCATGTAATCCTTTTTTTAATTTTTTTTTTCTTTATATCAGGTTTGCATTCAGAGACTTGGCCATTTACCTTATGAACCCAATTTCTGATTCAAATCCTTTTTGATGTTTCTTTTGTGAAGCAAAATCTTGGTTCGAACCTCCCCCCAATCACCGATCATTGCTCTGAATGCAAAACGTTTGTCAATAGAATTCGAAGCCCCACATTATTGTGAACGTTTCCCAATAACCTTTATTCAAACGTTTCATCCCATAATAGCTCTGCGTGGTGGATAGACATGAAAGCCTTTTGTCATAAGTCGAAGATTAAAGACGGTACTCCCTTTTTGCCGTTACGCGTTGATCCTTGGCGGGATACGGACCGATGTCCATTTATCTCCAATTTGGTCAAATACCACGCTCTCAGTGTACTTAGGAAATGTACAAGGATGTACAAATATGTACTCTCCATAGTGTACACAAGAAGTACATTAACACATGTCACGTTACATTTAAAGGATGATGTTCGGGCCTGTTCACACTAGCGGTTTGAACCGCGCAGTCAAGGAAAAACTGAGAGGTTGTGTGTGAATGCCTTCAGTGACTTACATTATAAATGAACCGCCAGTGTGAACAGGAGCTAAATGTACTTTTAAGTTATTTTGTATTTGTATTGGTGTATATCTGTTACCAGCTTCGTTTATTCGTGTCATTTGGTACGTGTGTACTTATGTGTACACGTGCGCGTGTATATGTGCGTTCATAAGCATGTATGTGTGTGCGTGAATGTTTACGTGTGTGTACCTGAATGTGTGCATGTGTACGTGAGCATGTGTGTGCATATGAACGTGTGTGTGTATGTGTATGTAAGTGTGTATTAATGCTAGTATTTGTTTGTGTGTGTGTTTGTGTGTGTGTGTGTGTGTGTGTGTGTGTGCGTGTGTGTGTGTGTGTGTTTGTGTATGTGTGTAATGGTAGTAATCATAATAATCAGTCTATTGAGTTAACAATGATACAGTGATACACTGACAATGTGTGTGTGTGTGTGTGTGTGTGTGTGTGTGTGTGTGTGTGTGTGTGTGTGTGTGTGTGTGTGTATGTGCGCGCGCCCGTGGGCGTGTGTGTACGTTCGCTTGTGAGCGTATTTGCGTATGCATACAACGGCGCATACTTCAGCGTGCGTACACACATAAATGCGTATTTTCCTGCGTATATTTGCGTCAACGCACGAGTGTATACGAGTGTATTGATAACCCGCCTGCATGTAATTCGCCTCCAACGAACGAGACACACTTAGCTATGCTAATGGCTTCGATTACT
>NC_134803.1:42149298-42156798 GCF_046742065.1 Oratosquilla oratoria | reverse complement strand
AATAAAATAAGATAAAATATATTAAACGACTTGGAATGAAGAGAGCCTACCCCAGGAGGCGCTTAGTAGCTGCGGCCGAAGCCGTCACCTTTGCCCTATTATGCTGTGCAGGGACTGTTGGGGCAGGTAACTAACAATCAGTGCTGGAAATCGGAGAGGAATGCGAGATTCGAACCCACAATCGAGCAAATATGAGGCTACCAGGCACGCCTCCGATTACGCAACACAATTAAACAAGAATACAAATAAAATAGACACGGATTAGAGCGTCGCTATTTGCGGCGGAGGTCGAGCTGACGGCAGCGAGTTGGACCAATGGCATTTTCCATTAAATTCCACGCTACAAAGCCCTCTGTAAGGGGCACCGTCTGCGCCTTCTGAAAAGGGTAGTTCGCGACGCTAAACCAAATATATCCATATAATGTTGATAGGCCTGAATATAGAAATAGATAAAAATAGATAAAATAAAAAAATCAGCATTATCTACCCGTTACAAGCAAAAAACGTCGCACTAAAACGTTTGTTGGAGAAAAGAAAATGTTTCGAACGTTTGTGCAAGAAGGGCACAAGCGCCATAACGATAAGATTGCACAGGCTGATAACAACACGCCAAGTTTGGTCTCTCCAGACCCAGAGTGCATTGTTCACGCGATCATTCCTCTGTGACGTTAGACCAAGCAGCCCCAGACCCCCAGACCCCCTAGACCACCTCCCCCTCCATCCCACATCCCAGACATTAGGTACTGTAGATATTGATAGTTATTACCTGTTCTATTATGTGTTTGTAGGAGTGCGCACACGCACGTGAATGTGTGATCCATATACATGTATGTATGTATGTATGTATGCATGCATGCATGTGTACATGTACTGTATGTATGTATGTATGTATTTACCTAGTTGTACCTAGTTGTATCTTACAGGAAGGGGAGCTACGCTAGTGGTGTCCCGCCTTTGTATCTCGCAGTGTCTAGCTTGTTCTTAAATTCGTATAAGATTTTTGCACACACTATTGTTTCGTCCAGTTTGTTCCAAGTTTCCACCACTCTGTGTATACTTGTATGTATGTATGTATGTATGTATGTATGTATGTGTGTATATATGTATACTGATAGATGAACGTGTATTTACCTAATTGTAGTCTACTTGAGAGGAACGACGCTTGTGGGGTTATGTCTTTTACTCTCCAGTTAATAGTCATACCTATCTTCAAATGTGTGTGTGTGTGTGTGTGTGTGTGTGTGTGTGTGTGTGTGTGTGTGTGTGTGTGTGTGTGTGTGTGTGTGTGTGTGTGTGTGTGTGTGTGTGTGTGTGTGTGTGTGTGTGTGTGTGTGTGTGTGTGTGTGTGTGTGTGCACGCGCGCGCGCCTCAATAATTTTCTGTTTTGTGTGACACTAAGGAAAAATAATGTATTTTTAATCCATAAGGATAAAGTGAGAGAATTTGAAGCTTCAGCAGAGACTAGTTCCAGTTTAATCAGGCTGGAGCTGGGAGCCTCTAATAAAATGAAAAATAAATCAGTCAATAAATTAAAGAAAAATTACATTGAATAGAATAAAATTAAATAGAATAAAATAGAACATAAGATAAAACGAAACAGAGATAATAGTCAAATTCAATAAAATAGAATCAAACCAAATAATATAGATTAATAAAAAATAAAACAATAAAATTAAATAGAATAGATAAGAGAGCGAGAGAGAGAGAGAGAGAGAGAGAGAGAGAGAGAGAGAGAGAGAGAGAGAGAGAGAGAGTGGTTACTTCACTGGCAAGAAACGTTAGAGTTTGGGGTTCCAGAAATTGGTTACTAATGTGCCAATTAGTATTCAGTCTTTGTTTTGTGGTTGTGCTTGATTTAGGCTTTATTGTAAATTGATTCTGAAAACCTTGTGGTGGGATTTTTTTTTTCATTTATCTATTAACTTTTGTTTATTTGTCTACATATTTGATTCTTTTCTTTTTCATTTCTTATCGTTTATCTTTTTATCATCTATTCTTTTTATTTATTTATTTATTTATTTATTTTTACATTGTTAATTCCTATTAGGAGGAAAAGAGATTTGACATATACATAAGAAAAAATAAAATGAAATAAAGAAAAAATAACCATCATTAAAAAACGACATTTTGTTACTTAAATACTCGCGAAGTCCTAAAAGTGACTTGAGCCACAACGAAATGAAAACGTCACCACACTTGCGAGAAGTGGTCTCCGTAAGGTTTGTTTTGCATAGGGAATGAGCGGATTTACGTCCTTAAAGCATAACCATGAAACCTCAGCGATATGTTCCACCTTGGGAATCTAGCAGTGGTGAAAACAACGCCGTTTGAAGCTGAGAATGAGTATGAAAATTAATTTATACAGTGATTAACATTGGTCTGGGTTATGAATACTTTTGTGTAGCCATGGAGATATATGTAGCGTTCATAACTAACGTGTTGTTGAAAAGTAATATTACTGTAGATGCCCGACTGCATTGCAATATATATGCAAATGCAAGCTTGTATATATTTATACACATATACCTATACGCACACGCATATGCATACGCATACACATGAGCACACGAGTACATACACGTACAAGCAAACACATATAAACGGGCACAGACACAGGCACAAACACATTCACACACGCACGCACACACGCACACACACACACACGCACACACACACACACACACACACACACACACACACACACACACACACACACACACACACACACACACACACACACACACACACACACACACACTCAGTCACTCATTTGTATGGTTCATTTAGCGAGTTAGTGAGTCAGTGAGTCAGTCAGCCATTCAGCCAGTCAGTCACTCAGTGAGCCATTAACTCCTGCTCACTTCGTATCATATAATTTAGTGTATTGTCTTGATAGTCCTTGCGATCTTCCTGTTTTCATTTCTCAGATTACATGGCCACCACAGACTACATGGTCTTGCCATATTAGTGATCATATTATATTTGAGCTTTAGATTATAGAATTCCTTCTAAGAATAAAAACCGTCCTGAATGGACCACGAGAGACAGCGAGAGACGACGAGAGACTGCGAGAGACTATGAGAGACCGTGAGAGACGACGAGAGATCGTGAGAAATCACGAGAGACCGCGAGAGATCGTGAGAAACCCCGAGACCGCAAGTGACCGTAAGAGACAGCGAGAAACCGCACGGGATCGCCAACACCGTGAGGAACCGTGAGAGATTTCGAGAAATCGCGAGAAACTGCAGTAAAAGAGTGCAAGAGACCGGAAAGACCACGAGAGACCGCAAGAAGCCGCGAGAAACTGTGAGACTATGAGAAACGAAAACAAAAGCCCGCGAGGGACCGGGAAAGACCACGAGAGACCGCAAGAAGCCGCGGGAGACTGCGAAAAACCGCAACAAAAGACAGCGAGAGGCCGGAAAAGACCACGCGAGACCGCAAGAAGCCGCGAGAGACTGCGAGAAACCGCGAGAAACCTCATCAAAAGACCGCGAGAGACCGGGAAAGACCACGAGAGACGGCGAGAGGCCTCGAGAAACCCCGAGAGAGTGCAGGCAAACCCGAGAGAGACTTCGAGAGATAGCAAGAAACCGCGAAAGGCCACGAGAGATCCTGCCATACCACGCGGGTCTTCGAGATCCTCTGGGCGAGACTCGGGACCACGACCGCCCTCCTACTCCCTTCAGCTCCCTCCGTCCCACCTCCGCCTCTGATCCTTAGGACATTGGGGCCGCTCGGAGCTCCTGGCAGTATTTTTCAACACTTTATGACATTAGCACAGCTTGCATACGTAGTACGGATGTTGGGATTCGGATTTCTCCCGGGCCAAGGCTCCGACACCGTTGTTGTTGTTGTTTGTGTTATTGTTGCTGTAATTGTTGTTGTTGCTGTAACTGTTGTTGTTGTTGTTATTCTTATTGTTTTTAATTTTAAAGACTCCCTTGATTAAAATCACCTAGAGGTAGACAGACTAAAGTATTTAATGGTTGAACTTTTTTGCTTTGATAGATCATCCAAGGTGAATTAAATTAGTCTGTTGTTAGCCAGTATAAAGTATATGAAGTTATTCGGTCTATTTCTGTATAGTATATGCATGTTTGATTACTTGAATATTTAGGAATATATGGTCTTCATTTTTTTTTTAAATAATTTACTACAGTCTGTCTTTGTGCATTGTATTTTCTATCTTTACATATATCTGTAGATACGATTATATCGACCACTGAACATGTATCTTTTATTAGATATGTACAATCGGTATGTACATATTGAATTCATATGTACAATTGGTCTTATTGTAAACTCTATGTCCGGCTGACAATTTGTAGGAGGAAAAATAATTACCAAATGTAGTGAGAGTATTGTGAAGAAAAATACACCACAATAATAAATCAGGTTGACATGTGAAAATTCCAAAGGAAATGAGAAATGAAAGACAGATAAAGGAAAATAAATGAAAGAAAATATCTATCCGAAGAATTTCTTTTTGTCTTACCGGATGTTTACCAAAAAAGATGAAATAAAGACCTGAATAAATGAATATGTAATTGAAATAAAAAAATAAATTAATGAATAATGGAATAGACAAATTAATATATTAAAGTATATAGATAAATAGACTAGCATAAGCAAATAAACAGATAAACAAGTAAACAAATTAAAAAGCAAAGAAAAAGTAAAATGATGAAAAAAAAATATATATAACAACAATAACAATATTAATAATTATATTTGTTCACCTTATGTCCCGGGACAACTTATGGAAATAAGATGCTGAACTACGCTTAGAAAGCAATTGCCGAATTAATGATACACAGCGCAGCTTAAGCGCACAAGTGGCTTTGCACAACTCATACCCTTGAGATGTACGATCCGCTTGTCAGTGATTATTATAATGACAGCGTTGCCATGATCTACCTCAATTTTCAATAAACATGAATCAGGATAGAAGCGCTGGTAACTACAGAACAACAACAACAACTACCTAGGACGCTTTGCCTTATTATAAACTACTTATCATCTGGTCGATAACACAAGGGAAATTTTAATAAGAAAGAAAAATAGTAGTAATGATAACGATAATAATAGCTAGCTCGATTCTAGACGCGGAGTACCTCAGGGCTTTGTTCTGGGTCATTGTTTTTCAACAAGCACTTCTCTCGCCGTGGCCCATGTCATAGTAGAAATTCAATCAAATTAATCAGGAAACAGATAATTTAAGGACTCGTACAAGCAAAGTACCCCAGGGCCTGGTTTTTTAACCATTCTGTCTAACCAGACATAATTGTCCTCTAGGCACTCGCCATAGATGAAATTTGAGGATGTTCTTGGAGTGATCTTTGTAATGCAATTCTTAGTAAACTGGATAGCCACTGGAGGAGGCTGTATTGATTGAAAGGCTTAGACCACCATTAGATATTCAGCAAAACCAGTTAATACTTCCCTAAAAAAAAAAAAAAAAAAAAAAAAAAAAAAACGAACCTCATAGTGACAGACTGCTCACATAATTTAATGGACAATAAGTTATAAGCCACACTGGGATAGGTCATTTATACTTCTGAGCATATATACCCCGATTATTGACCTCTAGTATTCCACCCCAGCTGAAGAAGAGGTAAGAAACCACGAAATCTACAGACATTGATTTAACATATGAATGTTAGAAACTTCTGTTCCACGTTGAACTATAAAAAATGGCGATTTTGAGCAATAACCTACACAAACCGTCAGAATGTCAACGTCTATCCAATTTAATAAGAAATATTTTGAGGAATCGTACAATTGGAGTACCTCAGGGCTTTTTTTTAGTCCACTGCTATTAAAAAAAAAAAAAAATTATTAGTTATTTGTTTTTATATGTCTTGGGGTACTTAGTGGCAGTGTTCGTAACCCAAATGAATATGGAAATACGATCAGTAAGAAAACAAGTGAAATGCTCAAACTTGAATCAAATTGTCTTTAAAGCTCCAACCGTAATTACAACGTAATTACTCCGTCCTCATCTTGTAATATATAATTTCATTGTAGCCTCGTTATAGATAACAAGATATCAAAAAGGATTCAGCAGTGATCTATGTACATGATACACAAGCTTGATGTCATACCATAAATGTTGATCTATTTTTCTTGAAATAACAAAATGAAGATTCACTTAATTCGGCAAAAGGCATCAAAATTTAGAAGAAAACTGGTATTATGTTACACAAATCTTTACATATTTTTCCTTAAAAAAGTGACACAAACCTTGTAAATAATACGTAAATAATTTCATGGTAAAATAATTTGTAAATATATGCAAGCTACTGTACTGACATATGTCTTTAATCATTTGCATGTCCTCCCTCCCTATCCTCTCCTAGCTTCTCCCCTTCCCTCCTCTCCCCTTTCCTTTCCATCTCCCCTTCCTTAAACTGCACTTCCTTTCCTCCCTATATTCCCCTTTCCTTCCCTCTATTCCTTTCCCTCCTCTCCTCTCCCCTCTCCTCCTCTCTACTCCTCTCCCATCTTTTCCCATATTTTCCCTCCTCTTCCCCCTCTCACCTACTTTCCCCTCCCCATCCCTCCTCTCTCCTACCCTCCTCTCCTTTCTCCTTCCCTCACCCTCCTCCTCACCCCTCTTCTCCGCTCCTAACCCCTTCTCTCCCCTCCCTCATTCCCCTCTCCGTCCCTCCTCTCCTCTCCCCTCTTTTTCCTATCTCTTCCCCTCCTTCCCCCATCACTCGTCTCCCCTCCATTCCCCTCCTCTCCCCTCCTCTCCCCTCCCTTCGTCTCCCCTCGTCTCCCACTCCTCCACACGCCATCTTTCAGTTTTTCGTGTCTTGTATTAGTCCGTTTCTCTCCATAACGCTGACTTGCCCCAGCCCTCCCTCCCTCCCTCCCTCCCTCCCTTCCTCCTCCCTTTCTTCTTCTTCCCTCTCTTGCCAGCCCTCTCCCCTCCCCTTCTTCCTCGCTCCTCCCCTCGCCCATTTATTAAAGCATTCCACATTTACTTCTGTTCTTTCATACTATTTCTCTTGGTTTTGTTTTTCTTTATTTTCCTAATTTCTTTTTATCTCTTCGTCCTCCTTCTACTCCTTAATTATCCTTCCTTATCTCTCCTCCTCCTTCCTCCTCCCTTATCCTTCTTCCTCCTTCATTATCCCTCCTCCTCCTTTATCTTTCCTACTCCTTCACCCTTCCTCCTCCTTCCTCCTCCTTCATGATTCTTCTGCTTCCCTCCTCCCTTCTCCCTCCTCCTCCGTCATCTTTCTTCCTCCTCTATCCTCCTCTCTAACATTTTCTCCTCTTTTCTCCTCCTCCCTAGTCCTTTGTCCTCCTTCCTCCACTCTCTGCTATCTCCCTTACACTTCTCCTTTCTTATTCTGTGCTCTTCCTCGTCCTACTTCTTCTGCCTCTTTCTTCTCCTTTTCTTATTCCTCTCCCTCCTTCTCCTCCTCCTCCTCCTCTTCCTCCTCGTCCTCCTCTTCCCCCTGCTCCTCCTCCATCTCGACAACCACG
>NC_134803.1:42129298-42131798 GCF_046742065.1 Oratosquilla oratoria | reverse complement strand
AGGGATTGTGGGGATAAGGAAGGGAGGATGAAGGAAGGGGGAGAAGAAGGAGGGGGAGGGGGAGGAAGAGGGGGAGGAGGGAGGAAGGGGAGAAGAAAGAGGAAGGGGAGGACAGAGAAATTAGAAGAGGGGGAGAGGGGAAGGGAAAGAGGGAGGAAGGGGAGAAGAAGGAGGGGGAGGAGTGAGGGAGAGGGGGAGGGAGGGCAGAAGGAGGGAGGACAGGGGAGAGGGAGGAAGGAGGAAGGGGAGAAGAAGGACGGGAGGGAGGAGGAGGAGGAGGAGGAAGAGGAAAAAGATGAGAAGGAGAGGAGGAAGGACGGGGAGAAGAAGGAAAGGAGGGAAGAGGAGGCAGGGGATGGGGAGGGAAGGAAGGGAAGGAAGGGGGTGGGAGGGATGAAGGAGGGGGGATTATTATGAGAGAGGAAACTAGAGTGAGAAAATTAGTAAAAAAAAAAAGGGGGAGGAAGAAGAGACGAAGGAAAGAAAGAGGAGGAGGACGACAAAATGCTATTGCAGAGAAAGAGTGGGGTGAGGGAGAAAGGAAAAGGAGAAAAAGAAAAGAGAAGGTAAAAGAGAGAGAGAGAGAGAGAGAGAGAGAGAGAGAGAGAGAGAGAGAGAGAGAGAGAGAGAGAGAGAGAGAGAGAGAGAGAGGGAAGGAGAGAGGAAAAGAGACACAGAGAGAGAAAGAGAGAGAGAGAGAAAGAGAGAAAACGAAGGAGAGGAAAGTCAAAGAAGGGAGGGGCTGTCAGCAAAGCTGCCTGCATCGACTTGGTTGCCGAGCGAGTCTCGAGGACGCGAGGAGCCAGCCGGCAGCCAAGCGACCAGACCTTCCCAGAAACTCCCAATGGACTTCGTCTTGGCCGTCACGTCTCAAGAGTCCACGAAGTCCGAAGACCCAAAGACAGGACAGAGGCGTTATCACACTGGGCTATTTTTTCTTCGACTGGTTGAGCTCATTTGCAACTTGTAGCCTTCAGAAAGGAGTCTGATATGTCAGAGGAAGATATTTTTCCTCCGACATATCAAATGGCATTCTATGTAAATTGTTGAGAAAACAAAATATGTTATAGTGATTTTACGGCGGAAAGTGTTCTGGAGGTAGGCGGTAGCGCCGATTAATTGGAGGTTGGAGAGATAACGTCTTAAGACGGACTTGAAGAACAGTTGCAGTCTTTAAGAGAGAACAAGAGGCCATATGGATCAAAGAATGAAGGAGACTGCAAAAGACCATAGGGCCTACACTAGCCAGAGTCCTGGTTCAACCGAGACGGGGTTGAGAAAGGACAGGATGGCGATTAGGCCTTGTTCACACTAGCGGTTTCAACCGCCACAGTTGAAACAGCGGCGGTTCAGTTACAATGTAAGTCAATGGAGGCACTCACACATAACCGCGTAGATCTTCCTTGACTATTCGGTACCGCTGAGGTTAACGCGCGGTTCAAACCGCTCTTGTGAACAAGGCCTTAGTCGTCTATCCCAAAAACCAGATAGTAGGAATAGGTCAAGTGGAGGAGGATAATGTATTTGGATTGATAACAAGGATAGGTCTAATAGCATAGAAAAGTAGATGTAGATGGTCCTATCCTATAGAACAGGGGATTTTTTCTTACTATCATTTAAATGCGAAAAATTATTGTGATGTAAAAGGGATAAGTGTATTATGAAAATAAAGTATATAGTGTCTTAGAAAAAGTATTAATCAAATTATATATGGTTTTATATTATATATATATGTATATATTATATATAAATAGATATAGGTATATAGATATAAATATATAAACATATATATGAATATGTATATATATATATATATATATATAATATATATATATATGAATATGTATATATATATACATGTATGTATATATATGTATATATATATACATATAATATGTATGTATGTATGTATTTATATGATATTTTTCCACTCATGACGAGGTTTTATAGGCGGTGTTCGTACTTTTTAGTTCATGCGTATGACTAGAATATGTGCATGTACATATTTCCCATGCCTCTCTACGCAGATGATGACGATGGTAACTGTCTTACCTCCGGTGCAGGACACACATACACACACACACACACACACACACACACACACACACACACACACACACACACACACACACACACACACACACACACACACACACACACACACACACACGAACATGCACATGTATAAATGTGATGTATACACATTTTAATGCGTGTGTGGTGTGTGTGTGTGTGTGTGTGTGTGTGTGTGTGTGTGTGTGTGTGTGTGTGTGTGTGTGTGTGCGCGCTCGCGCGTGTGTACGAGCGTGTCCGCGAGCGTCGCATGTCAGGTAATGCGTGTGCGTGCGCGCGTGCGTGCGTGTGCACAAGTAACATGCAATAGGTGGTTCCTCCCTCAGATAAGAGGTTTAGTCTTCTGTACCCTGCGTGAGCTAATCTTTTCCTCTTTTACTTTTTTCATCTAAAAAGGAGCCTAAGTAGAGAAGTTATAGCTCGATGT
>NC_134803.1:42114298-42116798 GCF_046742065.1 Oratosquilla oratoria | reverse complement strand
GTATTCTTATTTTAGATTTACTGTATTTTATGAAAATACGTTGTTTATTGTGTGTGACAGAATGTGGATTAAAACTCTACTACCATCCTGGTGTGTTGAATCTTTTTGCATATTTAAAACCCATTTGTTATTGCTCTATTATATCTGCCAGTGACATAAAAAATGCAATTATTTGTCATTGATAAAACATGCTTTCAATACGATTCCACATTCGCGAAATTTTTGTTCCAGTATTCTTTATTGAATTTCCTTTTCGGAATGTCTAAAATTTGCTTCAAGGATATATTGATGATGTATGAAACAAAATATTAAACAAGAATGTATTGTGAATATGAATATTAGGATTATCAAGTTACAAAAAAGTTCTAGTTTATTATAAAATTATATACGGTAATATTTAGACTACTTTTAGACCGAACGTATTATCCTGCTAGTACAAATTAAAAAAAAGAAAAAAGAAAAAAAAATAGTTTATTATCTAATATGATATTTAGACTAATTTTAGACAGGTTCTAGAACGATGTAATCATTAACAAATTGTTCCAAAAGATTAATTATTATATTTACAAATAATGTAAATCTGTAATATTCCAGAAAAATGCAAACACGTATATTTAACATGAAATTTACGTTGTGCAGTAGCTCCTAACCTAACATCACCTAACCTAACCTAACTAATTCATATAAAAAATAGATCTTTCAAACGCAAATATATATGTATATATAAATAAATAAAAAATTGTACAATAGCTTCTAACGTAACTTCATCTAACCTAACCTAACCGGTTCATAGAAAGAATAGAACATTGAAATGCAAATATGTGTGTATATACATATATATATATATATATATATATATATATATATGCATATATATAATAGAAAGTGCATTTGCGTGTTACTTGTACAGAACCTGTAAATCTTACATATGTGCTTGTTTACATTCATAGGAAAAATGTGTCCTGAATATATGATATGTTTGTTATCTCTTATGTACTGATAAGAACTTTCCTAACCTGTATACAAACGATAACTATAATGGACAACATATGCAAAGGACAAAAGGGCATTAAACCTATAAACAGCCTAGCAGTCATAGACGGGATGACTTAGTTTCCCCAATCGGTCTGTGCTATATTGTGATGAAGAAAAATCTAGTTCAATTAATTAGACATTAAAATCGAATACTTCATCAGAAATGAATATAATGGTGTTCCTTGGTCGCATTACTGTTTATTTCCGTGATCGATTTTTTTAAAATCCTTATTATCATAATTATCTATCTATTTGTTTGATATTTTTTCTTCAAGGGGTTTAAGAATCAATTTTAGGTTTTTATTAGAATGTCTTCCTTTGAATAATGAAATGGGTAAATCAATTGAATTAGTGAATACATAACTACATGAAAAAGTAATATATGAATAAATGAGTAATTGAATAGATAAAAAAATATCATGGTGACCATTTGAATGAATGAATAAAATAAGTTAATCAGCAAAGAGATAAGTACCCAATAACAAATATATATACATGCATGTATATATATGATATATATATATATATACATATATGTATATATATATACATATATATATGTATATATATATATACATATATGTATATATAATATATATATATATATACATATATATATATATGTGTGTGTGTGTGTGTGTGTTTGTTTATGTGTGTTTGTGGTCACCATTTTGTTCTAAGCCTTACGATCAGCTTTACCAACAGAAAGCGTGATTATTTCTTGACGTTAATATGTTATAAAATGTTCGATAAAACAAACATAATCATCATTTTCGTTGCCATGGTTACTGTGAGAGCATATTAATTATTCGTGGTTGTTACGTCATAATCAAGAAACATAATCAGGAGAATTGAACAAAGATTTGATATTAGTTTAACTCTAATTATCATTTAGGTTCAATTTTCATATTCATATTTGTTTATTGTATTAATATTATCAATTCTGTTAATATAATATATTCTATCTTATATGTTTATTGATTTTGTGTACGTACACTTATTTATTCATTTAATAACTTTTATCCCTCCTATGGGAAGGTTTTATGTTACATAATTTATGTATTTATTAATGTATTTATTTACTTAAATTCATCTTCCCCTTAAAAACCCTTTCTAACCTAACGTAACCTAATTACACAACACAAAACAACACAAACACTGCCACAAATTCAATCCATTCCATACATTTTTCTCACACGTTCCTGGTCGTGTAAATGCTCTGACGTACAGTCGAAACCACAAGTACTATTACCCTTTTCAAATGTAAATTGACACAGCCTCAGGACGTGACAGAGCGTGATAATCGTCCTATACAGAAAGAATTATTTTAAGGCGCTGAATTAGGGTTAATGTGTCTGTGATAGGAGTCTCTTATATAAGGGGGAAAAGGGTATATATATATATATATATATATATATATATATATATACAGTACATATATATATATATATATATATATATATAT
>NC_134803.1:42104298-42111798 GCF_046742065.1 Oratosquilla oratoria | reverse complement strand
TAGAGAGAGGAGCAAGGAAGAGAGAGGTACAAGGAAGAGAGAGGTACAAGAAAGAGAGAGTAACAAGGAAGAGAGAGGAGCAAGGAAGAGAGAGGAACAAGGAAGAGAGAGGAACAAGAAAGAGAGAGAAAGAGAGATGAACAAGGAAGTAAGAAGAACAAAAAAGAGATAGGAACAAGAGAGAGAGAAAAACAAGAAAGAGATAGGAACAAGGAAGAGAGAAGAATGAGAGAGAGAGATAATAGGTGAACCTAGGAATAATAAAAGAATAATAAGAGAGGAACATAGAGAGAAAGAGAGGACCATACGAGTAACATAAGAGGAACACAAAAAGAATAGGAGAGGAAAGAAGAGAGAAGAAGAGGACTAAAAGAGGAGGAAGGGAGCTGGAGGCGGCTGCACTGGGCACAGGAGGAAGGAGGGTCATCTCAAGGACGTCTCCTCAGGAGGGGAAGGCTGCCCTTGCAAGGGGAGTGACGTTCCAGAGGCTCAAGCAACCCATATACACATACATATATATGCACATACACATATACACATATATACATATGTAGTACATGCACTTGTCCAGATATTCACACATGCATATATACATACACACGTATATGCATACATACATACATACATACGCACATACATGCATACATAAATACATACATCATGCATGCATACATGCATACCTACACACATCATGCATACATATATACATACATACATGTATAGATATACATACATACATATAAACATACATACATATACATGCATACAAATACACAAATAAATTTATAACTGGTGAAACATGTATTTATATAATAACATTTCTAATGACATTGAAATGAGTTCGAATGCTCTTCCAGCATTTCTGAACCCATTTCAACATGTCTAAACGTGTAGGAGCGTGTCTGGGTCCACTGGGCCCCCAAAGCAGAAAGCAGGTACCCCACATGCGCAAAAGAAGCGTTCAGAAGCGAAGCCAGGCGCGCGCGCGCGCGCGCGCCCCGAGGTAACAAGAGACGGTGCATACATCCATACATACCGTCCCTAGGAGGCGACGGACACTGTGATGTCGGGTACGCGCCCATGGGGTAGCCATAGGACCCCTGGGCGTACATGGGCGGAAAGCCATAGCCGGGGGCGTTGTACTGGGCGGACTGTTGATAGCCGAGGGGCTGGGCGTAGGGCGGAGTGGTCATGGTCATGGTCTGCACGCCCGCAGGCCCTCAGTGGCACCTCGCCCACGGTAGGCGCTCTCTACAGCATCAAGCTGGGTGGTAGGGCGGTTGTGGGCGGCGGAGTTTCGGGCGGCAGGTTGGGCGCGGGCGACCCGTAGGGCCGCCGGCGGGGGGGGAGGGGGGTAGGAGTCCTTAGTAGTGCCCCCAGGCCTCCGTCACATGAGTTCTTGGATCGACAAAGGACAACAACGACAATTAAGTTCAGACAGGCAGGAGAAACAGAACAAAGATTTTTTCCTTTTTTTTTGTTTTTGTTTTTTGTTTTTTTTTGTTATGTTTTGCTTTAACTCGGCGGCATGACTGCCTGCCTGCCTGCCTGACTGCCTGCCTCCCTGCTCCACACCGCAGCAACGGCGGAAGATGCGGCTCCTTGCGGCCAGCGGCGGACGGTTGCGGTGAGGGTGGCGGCAGCAGCAGCGGCGGCGGCGGCGGTGGCGGCGGACCACGTGGCGTGATTGCCGCAGGCGGGGGCAGGGAAAGACCCTAAGGGCCGGAGGGCGGCCGGGCTTCGCGGGGGCACCCCAGGGCCCACAGGGGAGGAGGAGGAGTGGGAGAGGAGGAGGAGGGGAGGAGGAGGAGGAGGAGGAGGAGAAGAGGAGAGGAGGAGGAAGAGGAGGGAAGGAGGCGCCTTACATGAGCACCTGGCAAGGACGAGGGCGCCGTCAGCAGGGCGAAGGCCGACAACGGGTACTGATCGCTGCGAGCGTTACGTCGGGCGTGCGTGGGCGTTATTTGTTACATACACACGGGTGTAACACTCACAGCTAAGTCCACCAGACTAACATGTAATTCCTGACAAGCCTTCATACTTCCTTTACAACAGGTACACACATGAGGCAGCAACAGGGGCCGCCCCCTAACATGATCGCGGCCAATCGCGGACGCGGGCTCCTCCCATGGGTCGACAAACTCGCGTGGCCATTGGTCCAAATCGACTAAGCTCCGCCTTCTGCTTCCCAATACTCGTCAATCAAGTTTATGAAGGGTTTTGGCTCCGCCCACTCACTCTGGCTTCGTTCCTCCGATCACCGAACTTTGCTGGCGTCCTAGACTTGTCGGAATACATGCACTCAACATCTGTATCTCCTCCTCCTCCTCCTCCTCCTCCTCCTCCTCCTCCTCCTCCTCCCCCTCGTCCTCCGCCCCCTCCTCCTCCTCCTCCTCCTCCTCCTCCTCCTCCTCCCCCTCGTCCTCCGCCCCCTCCTCCTCCTCCTCCTCCTCCTGCTCTTCCTCCTCCTCCTATTCCTTTTCCTCGTTCTCTTTCTCTTCCTTCTCCTACTACTACTCCATCTCCTACTTCGCTTCCTCCTCCTTCTTCTCCCTTTTTTCTCCTCCTCATACTCTTTCTCCCTCTCTTCCTCCTCTTCCTCCTCCCCTCCTTCTCCTCCTCCTCCTCCTCCTCCTCCTCCTGTACCCCTTTTATCTACACCTTTCCTCGCCCTTGTTTCCTATCTTTCTCCTCTCCTTTTCTCTTCTCCATCCTTGTCGTCCAATTTGATCTTCATCTCCCCTGTCCTTTCTCTTCTTCTAACTCCTCCCCTCCAAATCTACCTCCTCCTCTTTCTCCTCCTCCTTCACCTCCTCCTCTTTCACCTCCTCCTCCTCCTCTATCTCTTCCTTCTCCACCTCTTTTTCCTTCTCCCTTCCCTTCCGTTTCCCTTCCCTTCCTTTTCCCTTTCCCTTCCCTTTCTCTTTGTCTCCTGTATTGGTCTGCATCCCAACCACCGCTTCTTTGGCTTTCCTACCCCCTTTCCTTTTTATATCTCCTGATCCCTAACCTTCCTTCCCTTTCCCTCCCTTCCCTCCCCCTCCCTTCCCTCCCCCTCCCTTCCCTCCCCTTCTCTTCCCCTCCCATCCCCTCCCATCCCCTCCCCTCATCTCCCCTCCAATCCAATCCCCTCATCTCCCCTCCGCGACCCCTCTCCTCCTTCCCCCCATCTCCTCTCCCTTTCCTCCTCCTTCCCTTTCCTTCCACTCCCTTCCATTCCTCTCCCATGCCCCCTCTCCTCCACACTTCTCCTCTTTTCTCCCCTCCACCACCTCCTCTCCTCTCCCCTCCCCTCCCAATCTTTCTCCTCCACCTCCTCCTCCTCTTCGTCCTTCTGCTCCTATTCCTCCTCCTCTTGGTTTGTATTTTCCCAATCTTCCCTCAACTAATATTTCTTGTTTTCCTGCACCTATTCCTTTCTTCTCCTTCTCCTCCTCTTCCTCTTTTTCTTCCTTCTCTTCCTCCTTTTCCTCCTCCTCCTTTTCCTCCTCCTCCTCCCAATCCTCGTCGTCCTTATCCTTGTCCTCCTTCTTTTTTTCTTTCCTTTTCCTCCTACCCCCAATTATATTTTTTATTCTTCATTTCCCTTCTTCAACTTCCTTCTCCTCTTTCCCTCCTTTTTCCTCTTTCTTCTCCTCCCTCTCCTCCATCACCCTCACCCTCCTCCACATCCTCCTCCTTACCCTCCTCCTCCACCACCGTATCTTCTCTTTGCCTCCCTATTTCCTCCCTCCATCCATAGTCACCCCAGTATCATCCTCTATTATACACACACCCTACTCTCCCCTTCTCTCTCTCTCTCTCTCTCTCTCTCTCTCTCTCTCTCTCTCTCTCTCTCTCTCTCTCTCTCTCTCTCATTTTCTCTCTCCCTTTCCCTCTCCTTTTCCCTCTCCCTTTCCCTCTCCCTTCCCCTCTCCCTTTCCCTCTCCCTTTCCCTCTCCCTTTCCCTCTCCCTTTCCCTCTCCCTTTCCCTCTCCCTTTCCCTCTCCCTTTCCCTCTCCCTTTCCCTCTCCCTTTCCCTCTCTCTCTCTCTCTCTCTCTCTCTCTCTCTCTCTCTCTCTCTCTCTCTCTCTCTCTCTCTCTCTCTCTCTCTCTCTCTCTCTCTCTCTCTCTCTCTTTCTCTTTATCTCTCTCTCACTCCCATTCTCGCACTCTCACTCTCTCACTCTCTCACCCGGTAGATCGTTCTGTCTCTATCGTGTCCGACTTCGCGCCGTTCGTTTACGATCTCTTTATCGCGCTCGTTATTGCCTTTGCCCGCCACCGCCGAAGTACACAGAGCTCTTGACCCGAATCGCGCAGCACCCGGGAGTCACGGACCCTCCATCTCCTTGGCGCCGCGATCTTGAAGATTCTATAACCCCGGAGACATAGTTTTTTCCTCTCCTCCTCCTCCTCCTCCTCCTCCTCCTCCTCCTCCTCCTCCTCCTCTTCCTCCTCCTCCTCCTCCTCCTCCTCCTCCTCCTCCTCCTCCTTCTCCTCTTCCTCCATCTTCTCCTCCTCCTCCTCCTCCTCCTCCTCCTCCTCCTCCTCCTCTTCCTCCTCCTCCTCTTCCTCCATCTTCTCCTCCTCCTCCTCCTCCTCCTCTTTGGCCTCCTCTTCCTCACTCTCTTCCTTTTTCTCTTCCTCTTCCTTCTTTCTCCTGTTTTTCCTTCCTGTCTTCATTGTCCAGTTCCTTATCTTCGCCTCTTCCTCTTTCTCTTTTTCCTCCTCTTTTTTCTCCTCTTTCTTTTCTTCTCCTTTACTTTCGCCTCCTCTTCCTTTTCCTCTTCCTCCTCTTTCTCCTCCTCCTCCTCGTCATCGTCATCTCTTTCTCCTTCTCCTCCTTCGCCTTCCCCTTCTCCCTCATCTTCTCTTTCTCCTTTTATTCTTCTACCTCTTTCTTCTCCTTCACTTTCTTTTTCTTCTTTTCTTCTTCCTCTTCTTCCTCCTCTTCCTCCACCTCCTTCTCGTCATCGTCCTTTTCTTTCTCTTCCTCCTCCTTTTCCTCTTCCTATTGCTCGTCCTCCTTTTTCCTCCCTCTGATCTTTGCCCTCCTTGTATTCCGCCTCCTTGTCTTCCTCGTTCTCGTTTTCTTCATTTTTACCTCTTCGTCCTCCTCTTTGTTGTTCTTCCTCTCTTCTCTCTCCTCCCGTCCTCCCTCTTTTTTGACTCCTCCACTGACTTTCGTGACTACATGTTATGATGACCTGACCTTACCTGACCTGACCTGACCTTACTTGACCTGACCTTACCTTACCTGACCTGACCTTACCTGACCTGATGGTGCATGTATTGGTGATAGTAGGTGAGATGATGATGTAACATCCTTCACATCACGTGAGTATCAATGTCCTGGATCACGTGTTAGACTCGTGATCGACAGTTGTTATCCGCCTGGATGAGAGCTCAGAACTCGTATATGGCCCGATCTAATGGTAATGCTGAGACCTTATATGCACACACTCACAACACACACACACGCACACACACACACACACACACACACACACACACACACACACACACACACACACACACACACACACACACACACACACACACACACACACACACACACACACACACAAACACAAGCACACATACAACTCCTTGCCCACCAGAGCTAAAGTGCAGGCTCGCATTGTGGTGCTGCTGAATTTTTCAGCCCTGGGTGAGACTCGAATTCAGATCGCTGATTGAGCGGTCGATCTCGGTACCACTACACCATCATGACCTGGATAATCTGGTTTGTTGGTGTTTTGTTGGATAAAATCTGGTTTGTCTTATTGTCATGGTTGGTGGGTGGTTTTCTCTGGTCTGAAGTAGTTTAGTGGATACCGTCACAAACTTATGAGCAGATGGTCATGAGTTCGATTCCTGGGGCTCACTGCATGCTTCTTGCGTTGGTTCCCGACATCTCTAGCTAGGCGGGGAAGTGAACCAAACATCGGCCTGAGACAATGGAAACGGCTTGCCGTAACTGACAAGGCTTTGCCCTACCAGGGGTTTCTCACTTCCCACTCCCTCCCTCCATCCTCTTATTAGCCCCAGTATCATCATTTCTTATACATACACCATACACTCTCTTGCGCTCTCTCTCTCTCTCTCTCTCTCTCTCTCTCTCTCTCTCTCTCTCTCTCTCTCTCTCTCTCTCTCTCTCTCTCTCTCTCTCTCTCTCTCTCTCTCTCTCCCCCTCTACCCCCCCTCTCTCTCTCTCTCTCTCCTCTCCCTCTCTCTCTCTCTCTCTCTCTCTCTCTCTCTCTCTCTCTCTCTCTCTCTCTCTCTCTCTCTCTCTCTCTCTCTCTCTATCTCTCTCTATCTATCTATCTATCTATCTATCTATCTATCTATCTATCTATCTCTGTCTCTCTGAGTAGGAGTTAATCTTGTGAACAAAGACGGAATTAGAGTCTGGGGTCTGAGGTCAAGGGGGGACTATGTCGCAAGGAAAGATTTTGTCAGAAATCTGTAGGGAGAGATGATTTGGAGGAAGTGGAGGAGATGGAGGAAGAGTTGGAGTGAAAGGGGGATTAGGTAAGAGTTTGGAGGGGGTGGTGGAGTGGAGAAGGAGGAGTTGTAGGGTTTGAAGAGCTGTAAGGATTTTGGAGTGTTGTAAGGTGAATGGGGAGTGGAGTATGTGGGAATGAAATGGAGGGGGGTGGATTTATGCTTTTGAATTTGGCTATCTCCCTTGTAAGGGGGAAAAAGCCCTGTGTGTGTGTGTGTGTGTGTGTGTGTGTGTGTGTGTGTGTGTGTGTGTGTGTGTGTGTGTGTGTGTGTGTGTGTGTGTGTGTGTGTGTGTGTGTGTGTGTGTGTACAGTATATGTATGTATGTGTGTATGTATGTGTGTATGCATGTATGTATATATGTATATAAAGATATCAAATTTGGGAGTCGACTGTAAAGGAGTGTGAAAGGTGAGGTTAGCCACTAGGAACGAACCCAAGGAAAAAGTCACTGGAAAAAAAGATAAAATGCCCCAACGTAACGTAACATAATGTAACGTAACGTAACATAATGTAACATAACGTAACATAACAGCATAATATAAAATAACGTAACTTAACGTAACGTAATGTAACATAACATCACGTAACGTTGACGTAACATAACATAATCTGATCTTACCTAACATGAAATAACATGGCTTATCCTGACCTGACCTGTCGTAACCTGACTTGTCATGACCTGACTTGAACTGATGTGACCTAAGATGACCTGAACTGATCTGATGTGACCTGAACTAATGTGACCTGACCTGAACTAACATGACCTGACCTGAACTGATCTGACCTCACCTGAACTAACATGACCTGATCTGATTCTAAAATGACCTAAACTGATCTGATCTGACCTGACCTGACCTGACCTAACATGACTTGAACTGAACTGGCTTAACAATCTTCCCTTGCCAATAATGTGCTGCTTTTTCTTTTGATTTATTTTTGTTTCTCTTATGGAAAACATAAGACTTTTCGCGCGAAAGAAACTTTTGATCATAAGAACATAAGAATAGA
>NC_134803.1:42071798-42099298 GCF_046742065.1 Oratosquilla oratoria | reverse complement strand
GACCACGAGTCCAACACTTCATCCAAGACCATGGTGAATCACACACACACACACACACACACACACACACACACACACACACACACACACACACACACACACACACACACACACACACACACACACACACACACACACACACACACATGTATTTTTTCTCCTTTTTTTTTTTTTTTTTTTTTTTTTTTTACTCTTCTTCATTCGCCCCTATTCGTGACAGTAATTGAGGAACATAAAAGTGAATCCTTTATGTTGATGAAAGCAATTGGGTTTGCGTAGCACTGCAAACAACGTCACCATCCGATTGAGTACTTGTAGCTCTGTAGCGCTAATGGCGTGTTGCTTCCAATAAATGCAAGCGCCTATCAATTTACATGACCAGAAATGCAGTTTGCATTTATTTTCATTTTCTATTTTTTTTTTCACTTCTACTCTATTATTCTATTCTGTCTCTATCCTTCATTTTCTTTCTTTTTTTATTTTCCTATTCTATTTTTGTACATTCATGTTTGCGTATTTATGTATTTATAAATTTATCTATTTATTTCTTGTTTTGTTCGCTTAATATTTCCCTATTTTTGTTTTATTATCTGTTTATTTATCTATTCATCTACTTACTAATTGTTACTTATCTAATATCCATTTATTTATTCATTTCTTTATATATTTGTCTTTGTATTTATTCATTTATTTATCTATTTATATATTTGTTTACCTATGTATTTGTTTGTACATTTATTAGTTTGTTTGCCTGTTTATTCATTTATTATCTGAAATCTTCAACTTCTATTCTCCTTAAGTTTAAGATGACAGGTGGTGATGGATACGGAACTGCCTAGTGTAGGCCTTATGGTCTCTTGCAATCTCCTTCATTCTTATGTTCTTATGTTCTTAAGAAAATAGGCAAGAACTGGTTTAATAACAGAATGGTTAAGGAACGAAACAGACATAGTATCCATGTAGTGAGTGCTGAAGCAATTGGTTGTTTGAAGAGAAGAGAAGATAACTTCATGGGTTGGGATTAAAGGTGGTAAGGGACATGGAACTGTATAATGTAGGCCTTATGGTCTCTCGCGGCCTCCTCCATACCTATGTTCTTCTGATCTCTGCGTCACTGACAAACATGTCACTGTTGTTTGCAGTTCCTTTTATCTTGTCATTTACTTTACTGAAGGACATTGTGGGATATCACTGATCGTTTCCTGATATTTTGTTCCTTATTTTTTTGTCCTCAAGGATCAATTTTGAGAAATCCTTCATTCATTCTAAGAAATTTCCTTCAGTACGCCCGCCTGACTTCAACTTTGTGTGTGCATGCGAGCGTGTGTGTGTGTAAGTTTCTCTTTGCTGAATAACTTAATCTAGTGGTAGCAAGAAGATTTTTTTAATACAGTAAACATGATACAATACAAGGAAATACAATAAGATACAATGCAACTCAATACAATACAATACAATACAATACAATACAATGAAATAAACAATAAACGTCTAAATCGAACGCTTCTGTTTGTTGTATTTTTCACTACATAGAAACTGGTAAATGAAGAAATAGTAGAAGATTAGAAAAAATACGAGATAAATATCTAGCAAAAAATAGGAAGAAAAAGAAAAAATTACATGGAAAACTAAGAAAAACTAGAGAAAATTAGGAAAATATATACGAGAAACAGGAATTTTTTATAGGAAGAAATAAAAAAAAAAAAATACAAGAGAAAATAAAAAAAAGGGAAAACTAAGGAAACTAATACGAGAAACAGGAAAAAATATTTATTATTTTTTCCAACACTAAATCCCTTATACCTGCATGAAAAAACTTTCAGATCAGAATGTGAGTATATTCATGCGTATATGCATGAGCGTGCATGCACAGTTTGGAGACGCAGTTTTTAGACTCATGACCGTGACGGACATTGATGTGCTGTACTTTGCCCGCAGTCTCCTGGAACGCGTCTCTCACGCCAGACACGTCAAAAGGTGTAGATGTACTCGTGTGTACGCACACACGCACACGCACACACACACACGCACACGCATACACACACGCATACACATACACGCGTACACACACACACACACACGTACACACACACACACACACACACACACACACACACACACACACACACACACACACACACACACACATATATATATATATATATATGTATATATTATATATATATGCAAGTTTCGTTGAATGTGATGGATTGTTTAGTATTAATCAATTTCTTTAAGGTATTTTCTCTATACCTTAGCAAGGACCTAATCTCTTTTGGAAGAGATTAAGACCTTGCTAAGGTATAGAGAAAATACCTTAAAGAAATTGATTAATACTAAACAATCCATCACATTCAACGAAACTTGCATAAGAGAGAACCTCCTGCCATGTATACTCTAATTATATATATATATACAGTATATATACATATATATATATACATATATATATATATATATATATATATATATATATATATATAAACAGAATAAGTCGTGTTAAAAACAAGCGGCACAAAGTCGTCAACTCAGGAAGGGTGTGACGAAGCTGTTGGACATCTGGTCATTGGACAAAAACACCGTACTTAATTTTGACATCTTTTGGTTTTTACACATTCTCACACCATTGTGCTTAACAGATACATTTTTCACATTTTAGACACACACATAATGCACACCGGAACTGCCTCTGGTAATATAACTGTATATTTAATATGTAATTGTAATTAACTTATTTTATGCCCAAACCATCCGCGGGTTTGGTTCCCAATGTATACCGCCAGCTTTGCCCAAGAGTTATATTCCTCTGAAAATGCGTAAAGCGAAGCCAGTCAGTAACAAATTAGGAACTCAGATCTAGACCCGTGACTGTTTCTACCTTTCTCATATATATACATATATATATATATATATATATATATATATATATATATATACCTGTGTGTATATTATAAATATACATATACATATATATATATATGTGTATATATATAATATATATAATATATATATATATTCATATATATATATATATATGTATATATACATATGTGTGTGTGTGTGTGTGTGTGTGTGTGTGTGTGTGTGTGTGTGTGTGTAAGTGTATGTGCATGTGCATGAGCTTACACCTGCGTGTTTGCGCGTGCGTGCTCTCGCGTATGTATATAATGGGGAAGAAAGAATCATTAAATTATGGGGAGGGGGGGAGTGAAACGTAACTGGTGGTAACAAGAGAATGGGGAGACAGGACGAAGAAGTTTGAGGAAATGAGCCTTGGCAGACTCATTTTGAACGAATTGAAAATGAGCAGGAGAGAAGCGAGGAGTGGGAGATGAGGAGAGTAAGAAGATGTTAATAATGACGGAATGAAGAGTGAATGCAACTTTAATGGTTCGCGCGTTTGTTTTCGTTGCATTTGCGAATTAAGCTCTCTAAGTTTTGTTTGCATTAGGCTCTTCTCTCATTTGATGGTATTTCATCCTGCCTACTTGCACGCGTTTTCATCAAATGTCGTTTATTTTCTGTTACCTACGTTCTTTCATTGATTTCATATTGCTTGTTAATTCCTTTTTATTTGACTCTACTTCCACTTTTAGTTGTGGGTTCGAATCCCGCACTCTCCGATTCTTGATAGTGATTTACCTGCTCCAACACTCCCTAAAGCGCATAATATGACAGTGGGAACGGCTTTGGTCGCAGCTACTCAGCGCCTCCTGGCGTAGGCTTCTTATATTATATATGAGACAAGCAAGGTGACATTACACATCCCCGGCTCAGCCATCTTAGGCCAATCTTTACATTCTTGTACTCTCATAAATAAATACACTTCACCAGTCCAGTGAAAAGATCACTTTCTTTTATTTTCATTATATCAGTCATTGCTGTTCTGTCAAATTTATTGTTTCTCTAGATATATAAGCTGTACTAGTATCACGCCCTCACTTTTCACTTACTTGTTGAAAACCTGGTCCATAGTCTCCCTTTAACTACATATCTGTTTTTATCTCATCATTTCTTTCTTTCTCTTGTTCTTTTTGTTGTTTTACAACTTATTTGAATTTTCAGAAAACTTGTTAATTCATCATTCTTGCTCTCCCTCTTGTCTCTTTCATTTGCAAATTTGCATTATATGGGTTTCCTCCAGTCCTTCGTTATTTTCCTGTTCATTTTTGAAGGACTTTTAGGCCAAGTTATCATTATCACTATTTCCTTTATAATCACAGACAAGGTGTGTGTGTGTGTGTGTGTGTGTGTGTGTGTGTGTGTGTGTGTGTGTGTGTGTGTGTGTGTGTGTGTGTGTGTGTGTGTGTGTGTGTGTGTGTGTGTGTGTGTGTGTGTGTGTGTGTGTTTGTGTGTGCGTGTATGGGTTCTCATGTGTGTATGTGTGCGTGCGTTTTTATGTGCGTGGTTGTGTGTCCTCATGCTCATGTATTTCATGTATGTGTGTTTACAGGTCTCATTGTTTTCAAGTATGTTTTTATTTATATGTTTTATGTGTATGTTTTATGTGTGCATGTTTTCACGTGTGCATGCTTACATGTATGTATGCATGCTTTCATATATGTATATTATTGGGTGTGTATGCTTTCGTGTGTGTATGCATAGATACTTATATTCAGGTCTACACTCCTGAATGACAAAACTTGGAACGAAAATGTATTGCAAATATAAATTAGACTTGATTTTTGGAGTTGGCATTGTAAGTAAACAATTTCCCTTTGGAAGTGATCATTACTGGGTCAGGGATTAAGCTGTTTCGCCAATGTTAATTGTATAAAAGTAATGACGAAGTCCGCGTACCCTAAAAATCTAAGCCCCCGGGAACAAGGAAATCACCCTTATTGAGAGAGTTTGCGTGTTAGGTCGTATGAGATTTATATTTCGTCCTAATAATGGATTCGTATTAGAGAAATGTAAAGGCTACGACATTTTCTTGGTCCCTCGCATGATTTGGGGATTTTTTTTTCTTTCTTTTTGAGGGAGAGTAAGAAAAAGATTAAGATGAAGGATTTAAATTATGAAAAAATATATGTATATTTCTGGAGTTTTAAGGGTCTCTGTGTTTTTTATTTTTTTATTAAAAAATTGAAATGAAGGATAAAAAGATAGATAATTAGGTATTTTTGGAGCTGCAAAGGTCTTAATAAGCACTTTTTTTTTAAACGAGAAAAGAAAATGAACTGAAAGATCTAAGATGGTAATATATGTATGTATATATATATATATATATATATATATATATATAAGTATATATATATGTATATATGTATATATATATGTATATATATATATATATATATATATATATGGAGTTGCAAGGGTCTCCTTAAGCTTAATAATTTTTTCTCCCTTTTTTAAGAAAATGAATTAATGAAGGGTTTAAATGATACAACTTGATATATTTTTATGGGGCTGTAAGGGTCTCTAAGCTTAACAGAATCCCACAGCGGCAGTTAGGCAAAATATACAAGAATGATCCCTAACGTATGTGAATTAACCAAAAGAGGATTCAACCCTGAAAATTATTAAAATCGTCTGGCGATAGGTAGAGGAAAAATGAGAACGACACCAGTCATCTTCGAATTAATGTTAAGGTCAAAAGTGTTTAACTGGAAAACTGCATACGGCCGAAGCCACTTATTCATTTATTTATTTTTCATACCATACAGCTGTAACCATTACCTATTACCTTACATATAACCATTATTCATGGAAAACTACATTACAACACACATACGAACGAACATCCATCCAAGCCCTAAGGCAAGCGACCACCACATGATCAGTGCGTGATAATGGCTAAGTAGCCAAGAACATAGCTCCAAACACACATACACCACATCCCCAAATAAACCTGAACACAAATTAAATCGCAAGTAATAATCACATAATATATCTTATTCTATCATAATATGACATATATGTTCAAACCTTCCATTTGTTACAAACAATAGGACTGAAATTGTAAAACTTAACTTCCCTCTCTGGATGCTGACCTCAGCATTTGAAATGTATAAACACCAAGCCCGGAACCGGGAGTGGCAGTTGTAAGTGAAAATAGATTTCGGGTAAATGTGCGTCGTTGTATCTTAAAGTGACTATATGGCGGCATGCAAGGTCCATTTTTCTAACAATAACATAACCTAGGACAAACACAAAATCACAATTCTTAATAATCACTTTGATCCTCAATATGAATTCAAACAGCTTGCACGCCTCTTGAAATCTAAATTGGAATCCGGTCTCTCATACACGGAATATTGCTCATAACTTAGGAAAGTGTTCAGCGATAGGCCTCAGAATAAATTCTATTTCTTATTCAAATTTCTAAAGTTCATGCGTAACACCCTCCTCATTACACTCCATCGTGGTACAAGTAGCAGAGGTTTCTAAAATAATCAGATTTTCGCTCAAAAGTACATCCTCATGGGCCTCAACTAACAACCACAGTGTAAACTTTGTCAAGGAGAAAACGTAGCAAATTCCTTGAGCTCGCCTTGTTTTTCATTGCATTGCCCATAAAGTGTGAAAGAGAGGCCCAGCGAGTTGATATTGATATAAATGACACCTCCCCATCTAAATACATGCTTGACATAACAGACAAGTGCGGGATAGATATGTTTAGCAAAGCCCAACCAGCCAGGATAGATACAATCTCCTCCATAAACAATACACCGACTTACCCTAACACACGTAACACAAAAGCACCAATTAACAACCACCACAGGTCATCAGGCAACCAAAGTCATACATACTGTTCCTTACACAACTCCTAAAACCATTCAGGTAGAAACTACATCCAACAAAACCACCACATAACGTCACCCATAGGTCAATCAGAAGTCCTATGCTTTATGGGTACAGTTGGGAACATCCTATGCACATTACTGATAGACACAGGCACAAAGATAATTATACTTTCACAGTCCATATGTGGACAATTAGTTGACAACTACCTCACCGACATACCACACCTAGACTTTCTTCAACTATAAAACCATCGTAATCTATTCCCACCCACTACTTTCTATGTGGTCAAAGACTGGACTTTGAATGTGATGGCATTTTAGGACTAGAATTTTAGCCAATCACAGTATTGCAATAGATACAAACCCTGCTAGGCTCAAGTTAGGTAACATTGAGATTCCCCCATCACCTAACGCGACGCTATTAAGCGCCTTAGTTAGCACACTCAGTATCCACCCACATCCCCAACTTTACCCTAGCGAAGTTTCACGATATCTTGCTTGCAACCAAGTTTACCCACCTCAGCATCTGCTGACATCACCACTGCACAGGATGCTGTCGTATATCCCTGAATTAACATCGGGCAATTCCACCCACGCAGGAATGCCAAGTCAGACAACACCATCCCACCATCTCCCCCCCCCTCCCTCAACACATGGCTTCTTGCCAACACCAAATTGACGATTTTACCGGGCGAAAGCAGAGTTATGACCACAACCATACCTAGTGCACTTCTAGACCAAAACATAATAGTTTCACCGAACACATGTAGGAGAAAGAATCTCCATATGCCTACTGTATTTAGGTAAGGTAAAGTAGCACCAATTTTACTAGAGAACACCTCGCATACACCAGTCAAACTGAAGAAACACACACATGTAGGTATGGCTCAGCTATAAATAAACCCATTGAGGAAGCACCCACCACACCTAACAACATAATCACCTCCTTGGCAACTCCCTACCCAATCCCTATTGAAGATATCCTGGTTGTAGACTTCCAAGAAACCAAAAATAGACTTAGGAATCTTCTACAGTCTCATCGCGTGGCAATTGCCTTAGACGGTGAACCCTTGGGAAAGACATCACATCATATACACATACCTCCAACATCCCTATATCTACAACACAGCCTATATGATTCCCAGAGCAGAAATCTTCTCGTCTCAAACCACATAGACGAGATGCTAGAACAAAGTGTCATCAGACACTCTCACTTCCCTTAGAACTCCCCACTTTTCCTAGTTCCCAAAAAGGACGGGCCTTTCACACCGTTATAGATTTCCGTAAGGTCAGCACACACACCACACCCGACCGCATGCCAATGCCCATTATGGAAGATGTACTCCAGTCCCTAGGAAAAGAAAACACAGTATTCTCAACCTTAGACCTCAAATCTGCCTTTTGGCAAATAGAACTCAAGGAAGAGTCAAAAGAGGTAACTGCCTTTAGCACTGATACGGGTTATTACGAATTTAATCGTATGCCCTTCGGGCTGAAAAATGCCCCTAATACACTACAACGACTCATGAATAGCATTTTTAAGGACAAATTAGGCAAATATCTTTTTGTCTACCTAGACGACCTAATAATATTTTCCCCTACTGTGGAAGACCACCTTGGCACCCTTCGGTACCTCTTACAGACCATCAGTAATGCTGACCTCAATATTCGACTATCAACATGTAAATTCCTTAAAAGGAAAATTACTTTCCTAGGTCACACAGTGGACAAAGAGGGAATCCACACAAAGTCAAATAAGATCAGAGCCATTGCCGAATTCTCCACCCGAAAGAACGAAGGCCAACTTCTCTCTTTCATTGGAACGGCAGCATATTGCAGATTTTTTTTTTTTTTTTTTTTTGGGGGGGGGCGAAATTAGCTTTCCCACTTACCAAATTCACATGTAAGAACGTATCCTTCAAATTGGACTTAGAAGAACAAGAATGTTTCCAGAGAATAAAAACGGCACTATGCAGGGCACCCACACTCGCATTTCCCGATTTCACAAAGGAATTCTTTCTGCTCACGGATGCATCCTCCCTTGGGATAGGAGCAGTCCTACAGAAAATAGACTCAAACGGGAAACATAGAACAATAGCATACGCAAGCCGCGTATTGAACCCTGCAGAGCGTAATTACTCCACCACCCACTTGGAAGCTCTAGCTGTAGTCTGGGCTCTGAAACATTTCCGAGAACTCATCTTAGGACACAGAATCACAGTCACGACAGATCATAAACCGGCAACAGAGTTTTCCAAAGGAAATTTTTTTTGCAAGGTAAGATAGCAAGGTAGCACACAACTGTCTTTAGAGTTCAACCCAGAGATTGTCTACATAATAGGCAAAGCCAATGTTGTAGCAAACTCACTTAGTAGAAACCCCCTGATTGCAATAGTACTAACCACCCACTGTATTTCCCCTCAAGAACTTCGAAAGGAACAGAGAGATGACCCAAGTTGGTCACAGCTAATTCTCCACACCAAAATACGGCAGCTACACTTAAAAAAATCCCCCTTCAGGAATTACACCTGAAAGATGGAATTCTTAGGAGAGGCAATGCTGCTATATACTAATGACCCCAGACTTCCTGATTCCTAGAGTCCTTTCAGTGGTCCATGATAGCCCCATTGCAGGACATCCCGGTAAAGACAAATGTTTGCCAAACACTAGGCGTTTATATTTCTGGCCTAAGATACGCACCGACATCACTCGTCACATAGACCATTGCACTACCTATAATCAACTTCGTGGGGCAGACCCCAGACCACTCCAGATTGGCAAGGTACCCATCCCCTCAGAACCGTGGGATACTATGGGTATCAAACTATTGAAGCTACCTCCTAGCCGTCAAGGTTCCCATTACATCTTGGCCGTGGTAGACTACTTATCAAAGTATACAATGCTGGTACCCCTACCAGATAAATCGGCAGAAACAGTGGCCCAAGTCTTAGTAGATAATATACGAATATTCTGCAGGTATAATATACCTCGTCAGATACTCTCAGACAATAGTACAGAATTTCGAATCGAGGTCCTCCAAAACATAGCCAAACTATACCACATCAACAGGATATATGCCACCCACAAGGAAACGGACTTGTAGAAAGAACAAACAGAAAAATATTCGAAGTCCTCTGTCCTCTACAAAAGTGTCTTTGCGACACATGGGAGGACTGGCTTCCACAAGTACAAGCCAGCGTTAATAACTCTATCAACTCAGCAACAAAGAAATCCCCTCACTCAATAATCTTCGGACATCCACTCCGTATGCATTATGACATATTGGAGACCCCCCCCCTATACACCACAGGTGATTACGCAAAGCGCGTAGAACTCGCTATGCACTTAATCCACGACGAAGTTAAAAAAAAAAAGAAAAAAAAAATCCCAAACAAGAAAAACAACAGACACGGACGAGACAACATAGACATTCTCGATCCTTAACTTTCATTCCAGGTGACGTTGTCATGCTTGAACACCACAACAGACCAAATAAACTCACTCTAAAACTCTTAGGCCCCCTTGTAGTAGCAAAAACCCTAGGCAACAACAACACCCACCTTATAGACCCGTCCGACGACACCCACGTCACAGCACTAGGAGAGAAACTAAGACCAATCAAATAATCACTTGATACCAGTACCAACCTAGGCAAACACGATTTCCAACCAAATCAACCTTCACCTACCACCCAACATCACTCACCCAAAATCAAGGAACCTCAGCCCCCAACCTTTCACATGTCACTACACCCCAGACAGTAATTCTCTATAACAAAACCAGATTATTCCACCCTTAGGTTGCATGACGTCGTGTTTACCTAAGCGAAAGTGATAACGATCTCTATTCACCAAACTCTTTCCCACTATAAGAAATCTTCTTTACTTCAGATCGTGTTCACCATGTCAGAACCATACATCCATACATCCTCCCATATACTCGCAACTAAAACAGAAATACAGTCAGAAGTAAAATACCTAACCACACCTTCACACTTTTAGGACACTCCTACCTCTCTTTCCCATATGCGTCGTCGCAGCCTTCTCTGGTGACAACCTCATCGAGAATGGTCTCAGGTGCAGTCATCCCCATAGGATCCGTCATGGTAATTCGTGACACTATCACAGTCAAAATGAACTTGGATATCACAAAACCTCACATAGACCTAGATTCAATCCGTAAATATCAGACACAATAACAAAACATTTCCGTACCAATTTCAAACGTTACAGCCCCACAACAAACACTTCAGAATCCAGAGACCGCATGCTCTTTTCAATTACCGACAAATTAAACACGATACTCCCACAACTCTCAACTATTGAACGGAGAGATATGATGACAAACTATGACACAGAACGCTACCATGCCTCCTTCAGACAAAAGACAGGACTCATGAATTTCATGGGTTCCATTTCTAAGTCCCTATTCGGCATTGCCATAGAAGATGACATAGGGCATGTAGATCATTGCATCGACACAATGACCTCCAGACTCCAAAAGATGGGAAAACTTGTCCTATTGAACTTCCAAAACTTAGCAAGGTCAGTTAACGCTCTCTTTGACCATTTCGCACAAATTCACGACCATTTTCTCGCTCAGTCCTCCCGAATTTACGAAGTAGAAACGTTCACATACTACACAGACGACTTCAATGAAATAAGCAAACACATAGACATTGACACTACTACTATGTGGTTCTACTCGAACTCATTAACGCAGCCAACATTAAGGCCACCCCAACCCTTCTCCCCTTAGGTAAATAAAAAAACTGCACTCTCCATCGCATTGAGAAACTTCCACCTAAAGAGCATTTTTCCCACCGAACAACTACGCAAGTATTACCCCCTCATTGAAACAACGCTATGCTCAAATATAATCTATGTACATATCTCCCTCGACTCACAAAGGAGACTCGCAGGTTGGAATATAATCCCATTCTCATATACCTACGATAATTCGACGATTACCTTCGATGTTCAACCCACTACCATTATAAAATCTGAAGACGACCAATGGTACTACATTCCCTCCTCTGGCCTCCCTCTATGCAAATCAGCTGTTACTAAAATCTAAGTTAGCCCTGCCCACCTTTTCCATTTCTATGGCTCCACGGAACCTTCATACATGAATCAAATCATAACACCCAACGCCAGCACACTGAACAACTGCCAGTACAAAAAGGTAAACACCAACAAGACCCTACACGCACACATTAACATGAATCATTTCCTATTTTTTCCACGAACCACCCCCGTTTCAGTAATCTGTGAAGACAATCCATCAACTTAGCAGAAATCAATCAGTGGACCCGTTTCTATCCCCGACTCGTGCCAAATATATTTTGATGGTACAAGCTTCCAGCCCAACCACCACCACGACATTTTTACAATCTCGATTCCACTCTCGACCCTGTTACACCCCTTCCAATACCCCTGACACCCTCTAAACCTCCATCTCTCTCATTAAACCAAAAATATTACGCAGTTTGGCTAAACACCACCCAAACAGATATAATAAACACTGCAATTATCCACACCCACACTCCCATCAATCGCTATCCCTCATTTTCCTTGCCCTACTAATCCTGTTCGTCCTCATAGTATATGTCCGCGCAATCCAACGCGCTGGATAAGACCAGAACACCCCCATACATATAATACGAGAAAAAGAGACACTCGTTACTTATACATTTCCTAACCGCATAGTATATCCTAGGATTAAGTCTCACCAGTATATGTCCATGGTGACTTTTATTTGTACTTTTTAGGTTAAAGTTCAATACAAAATAAAAGTTATGTTCATTATAGTATACGACATGTAATATACATGTAAACCTAGGGAACATGTCTCACCAAGAGATGTTAGAACCTTTTTCCCCTCCATTCCTCGTTACCACTCCAAAAGTGTTAACTCACAGAAAAGACTCTTTCCACCAGAGACAGTGGACAAAATGCAACTCACAGAAAGGTCTCAAACTCCATTACATTAGAACTGACACAATATTTCAAACGATCTCCCAGAAAAGAGAGAAGTGAAAATAGATGGAACCAAGTGTGAACTGATTTTGAATAAAACTGGAATTGGACACCCCACTTTAAAAACCATCATCCCTTGGTGAACAAATGAGCATGTCATGATACCTACTTGACTACGCCCCATAAATGTATGACTATTTCATCCCCCCTTAAATGCTACTAAGGCTCACAACAGGTATCGTGTCATACTCCCAGTATATATAGATATAAATTTTGGGCAACCCCCTCACTGCTCATCATTTCAGTTGACAGGAGTCACTTTATACGGGGAGGGAGGTATTATGTAACCATTACCTATAACCTTACATACTACAACCATTACTCGTGGAAAACTACATTACAACACACATACGAACGAACACCTATCAACGCCCTAAGGCAAGCGACCATCACATGATCAGTGCGTGATAATGGCTAAGTAGCCAAGAACATAGCTCCAAACACACATATACACCACATCCCCAAATAAACCTGAACACAAATTAAATCACAAGAAATAACCATATAATATATCTAATTCTATTATAATATGACATATATGTTTAAACCTTCCATTTGTAACAAACAATAGGATTGAAATTGTGAAACTGTTAACTCCCCTCTCCGGATGCTGACCTCAGCATCTAAACTGTATAAAAACCAAGACCAAACCCGGGGTTGGCAGCTGCAGGTGAAAGTAGGTTCTGAGTGAATCTACGTCGTTGTATTTCAAAGTGCCAAGTATAGTTAAAAGAAAAGGCACCCACGAGTTTAATTGGAAATACACGTCACCTGTGGATTCACGGCGCAGGAAAGATAATTATTAAATGGATCTGTTGAATAGATTGAATTATCGCAAAAAAATATAATAAATAAAATGAAATAAGTAAAAATTATAATAACAAATAAATATATGAATAAATCAAAGTAAAATATATATCAAAATGAAATAAAAGTGGTGTAGTTGGCTTAGATTCCGCAGCGTGAGTCCACAGATTTTCCGAAGAAAATTATAATAATGAAAACAATAGAACAGAATAAATTAAAACAAAATAAGATAAAACGGAATTAAATAGAACAAAATAAAAAAAAGTAAGTTCTAAAACTGGAGAAGAATTATAAGGCAAAAGAGAAGGTAACCCTAAGATAAGGTAAGGAAGGGAAAGGTGAGGAACAGAGGTAGGGCGAAGGGAAAGACGAAGGGAAGAGCGGAGGGGAAGGAGGAAGGAAGGGAGGAAGGGAAATCCAATATAGGTACGAAGCGGTGAATGAATAGACAAAGGAAGGAAACTTGGAAGAGCAAGGAAGGGAGGGAGGGAGGGAGGTAAGGAGGAAGAGGGGGAGGAAGGAGTAGAGGGTAGGAGGGAGGGAGGGAGAGGGAGGGAGGAAGGAAGGAGTGAGGGAATGAGTGTGTGAGTGAGTGAGGGAGGGAGGGAGGTAAGGAGGAAGAGGGGGAGGAAGGAGTAGAGGGTAGGAGGGAGGGAGGGAGAGGGAGGGAGGAAGGAAGGAGTGAGGGAATGAGTGTGTGAGTGAGTGAGGGAGGGAGGGAGGGAAAGAGTGAGGTAGGTAGGTAGGAAGTGAGGGAGGGAGAGGAGTGAATTAGGAAGTGAAGGAGGGAAGGAGGAAGTGAGGGAAGGAGGGAGGGAGGGATTGAGTGTGTGAGTGAGTTAGGGATGGAGGAAGAGAGAGGGGAGGTAGGTAGTGACGGAGTAAAGGAGTGAATGAGTGATTGAGTGAGTGAGGGAATTAGGATTGTATGAAGAGAGAAAACCAGAAATGGAAGATATAAAGAAGGAATGGGGGAAAGCTGGTAGTGAGTGAGTGAGTGAATGAGTGAGTGAGTGAGTGAGTGAGTGAGTGAGTGAGTGAGGTAAATGGATGTGAGGGGAGCTGAAAAAAATGAATGGAAGGCGAGCGGCCGGGCGCCGAGAAAATTGCAGAGAAAGTGACGTCAGGAGGGCGCAGAGGCCCTGATTTGCATGGGGGGGGGGCCTGGGGACGGGAGGGGGCCCTAAGCCACGCCAGCAAGGGGGCTGCCCGCGGGAGGGGAGGACGAAGGGAGGAGGGGAGAGGGAAAGCGAGGGGAGAGGAGAGGGGAAGGAAAAGGGAGAGGAGAGGGGAAGAGGTAGGAGGAAGAGGAGGAGGAGGAGGAGGGGAAGGGGAGAGGGGCAGCAAAGGAGAAGAGAGGGGAACGAAAAGGAAGGGGAGAGGGGAAGGTGAGAGGGGGGAGAGGGGGAGGGAGAGGGAAAGGGGAAGGAAAAGGGAGGGAAGAGGGGAAGAGGTAGGAGGAGGAGGAGGGAAGGGGGAGGGGAGAGGGTCAGCGAAGGAGAAGAGAGGGGAACGAAAAGGAAGGGGAGAGGGGAAGGTGGGAGGAAGGGAGAGGGGGAGAGGGAGGGGGAGGGAGAGGGGAGTGGGAGAAGGGCAGCGAAGAAGAGGACAGGAGGAGGGAAAGGGTAGGGAGTGTGGAAGTGTAAAGGGAAAGGAAAGGGAAGGGAAGGGAAGGGAAGGGGTGGTGAGGGGAGGGAGAAAGAAGGGGAGGGGAGAGGGGAAAGTGAGTAGAGAATCGTGGGTAAGGAGTGGGGAAGGGAAGGGAAATGAAAGGGGGAGGTGGGAAAGGTCACGGAGGAAGGGTGAAGGGAGAGGGGAAGAAAGGGAAGGTGGGGGAGAAGTGACGACGTGAGGAGAGGGAAGGGAAGGACGAGGGGAAAGAAGAGAGCAAGTGGGGAGGGGGAAGAGAGAGGAGGAGATGGGAGGATAGGAGAGAGGAGGAGACGAATGTAGAAGAAGGAAAGAGAGAAAGAGAAAAAAAGGGAGAGGAGATGGTTGAGGGGAAGGGAGGGTAGGGGAGAATAAGGGAAATAGGGGAAATGAGAACCGACGTCACAGAAGGGTAGAAAAAGGGGAGGGCGAGAGAAGGAAGGGGAGAAGGGGGAAGAGGGAGGAGAGAAGTGGGTAGAAAAGTAGGGAGAGAAGGGTAGAAGAAGGGAAAAGAAGGGGAGAAGGGGGAGAAGGGAGGAGAGAAGTGGGGAGAAAAGTAGGGAGAGAAGGGTAGAAGAAGGGAAAAGAAGGGGAGAAGGGAGGAGAGAAGTGGGGAGAAAAGTAGGGAGAGAAGGGTAGAAGAAGGGAAAAGAAGGGGAGAGGGAGGGGGAGGAGATCAGGGGAGAGAGAAGTGGGGGAGAAGTGGGAGATAAGGGAAGAGAAAAGGGGAGAAAATGGAGAGTGAAGGGAAGGGAGAAATGAGGGGAGAAGGAGGACGAGAAAAAGGTGGAGGGGAGAAATATAAAGATGTGAATCAAAGAAACGCGGGTTTAGGAAATGGTTAGTAAGAAAAATATATAAAAAGGTGAGGGAGATAGAAATGGGAAGAGGAGAGGAGGATGGAACTAGGAAGACGAAGAAGAGGGTAAAACTAGGAAGAGGAGAAGAAGAGAAAACTAGGAAGAGGAGGCGGAGGAAGATAATGTTAGGAAATGGAGAGGAAGATATAATTAGGAAGAGGAAGTAGGAAGATAAAACTAGAAAGAGGAAGAGGAGGATAGTACGAGGAAGAGAAGAGGAAGAGAAAGATAATACGAGGAAGAGGAAAGAAAAATCTAGGAAGAGGAACAGAAGGGTATTACTATGAAGAGGAGAGGAAGAGGAAGATAGTACGAGGAAGAAGAGAAGAAGATAGAACTACGAAGAGGAAGAGGAGAATAGTATTAGGAAGAGGATGATATTACGAGGAAGAAGAGAAGAAGATAGAGCAAGGAAGAGGAAGAGGAGGGTAGTACTAGGAAAAGGAGAGGAAGATAAAACTAGGAAGAGGAAGATAGTACTAGGAAGAGGAGGATAGTACTAGGAAGAGGAGGATAGTACGAGGAAGAAGAAAAGAAGATAGAGCAAGGAAGAGGGAGAGGAGGATAGAACTAGAAAGAGGAAGATAGTACTAGGAAGTGGAGCAGAGTACGAGGAAGAAGAAAAGAAGCTAGAGCAAGGAAAAGGAAGAGGAGGATAGAACTAGAAAGAGGAAGATATTACAAGGAAGAGGAGGGTAGTACGAGGAAGAAAAGAAGATCGAACTAGGAACGACAAGGAACTCAGAAAAGAGAGTAAAAAAGAGTTGAAAAAGAAAGAGGAGTAGGAGGAGAGGGGAAACTTCAGAACGAGGGGAAAAGTAGGGAGGAAAGAAAAGGGAACAGAATCTCTCCTGAGAGGGGAAAATGGTGGAACAAAATGAGGGGAAGTGAGGGGGAAGGGTGGGGAGAGTAAGGGGAAAGAATCTCGGAGAGGGGGAAAGTGGTCAAAGAAAGAAAACTTGGTTTAGGAATGGTGAAGGATTGAGGGGAGAGTGAGGGGAGTGAGAGGGGAAGGGGAAGGGAGAGGGAGAGAGGAGAATGGGAATGGGAAGGGAGAGGAGGGGAAAGGGAAGAGGAAGGGGAAGGGAGTGGGGGAGAGGGGAAACGAGGGGAGAGGAGAGGCGAAGGAAAAGGGAGGGGAGAGGGGGAAGGGGAAGAGGAAAGGGAAGGGAGTGGAGAAGAGGGGAAGTGAGAGGAGAGGAGAGGGGAAGGAAAAGTGAGGAGAGAGGGGAAGAGGGGAAGGGAGAGGGGAAAGGAGAGGGGAAGAGGGGAAGGGGGATGGGAAGAGGGGTAGGGGGATGGGAAGAGGGGAAGGGAGAGGGGAAAAGGGGAGGGGAGAGGGGAAGTGAGAAGTGAAGAGGGGAAGAGAGAGGGGAAGAGGGGAAAGATGTGGAGATTTGGAAATGAAAAAAGAATTGCTGGGGTACGTAAAAGCGGAGGCAAAAGCTTAGAAATAAAAAAATATATATATGCAGATAAAAGGGGACGAAGGAGGGGAAGGGAAGTGAAGTGAGAAGAGAATAGGAATGGGGTAAGAGGGAAGATAGGAGGAAGGAGGGTAGAGGGGAGGGTAAAGGAGTAAGTAAAAGGGAAGCAGCAGGTAGGTGTACAGAGACTGAAAAAAGGTGGAGTGGAAGAGGGAGAAGTAATGTTCAAAAAGAAGAAGAAATGAAGAAAAAGGAGAGGGGAGGTTTGGAGAAGAGGGGAAAAATGGGATCGAGGGGTGGGAGGCAAGGAAGAGAGGGGGAGTAGAGAGGAGGAGGAGGAGGAAGAAGGGTAAGGAGGAGGATTGGAAGGGAGGAAGAGGAGGGAAGGAGGAAGAGGAGAAGGGAAGGAGGAGAAGAAGAATGGAGGAGTGGAAAGGAGGAGGAGGAGGAGCAAGAGGTGAAGGGGAAGGAGAAGGAGAAGGAGTGGGATGAAGAGAAGTAGTAGTTGGAGGAGGAAGAGGAGGGGAAAGGAGTAGGAGGAGGGAGAGGAGGAAGAGGAGTTGGAAGAGGAGGGGAGGAGAAAATGAGAGATTGGTGAACAGATGTTATGTATGTATAGATGCATGTATTATTGTATGTATGTGTGTATGTATATATGCGTATGTATGTATATGTGTGTATGTATGTGTTTGTATATATGAGGATGAAAGTAAAATAGTTTTTGGAAACTGAACACCGAAGGAAAAGATAGAAAGGCGAATTCTGTACAAGTGAAATAAAAAAAAAGTATATAAAAAACGAAGAAAGACGAAAAAAATGAAAACAAAAAACGGGAAGGAGTTCGCGAGAAAATAATAGAAAACGGAGAACTTGCAAATAGAGATATTTTATTTTTTCGGGGGTGGGGGGTGGGGGAGAAGGAATTAAGACAGAAATTTTGGACAGAGACACGCAAAGACGAAATGGAATATCGTGACAGATGTCCAACCGCGGGACGCAACAGAAAATGTTAGGAGAAGGAGATGAGGAAGACTAAGAAGTTGCCTTACACAGCATGGAATGAGGTGCCTACGCCAGGAGGCGCTGAGTAGCCGCGGTCGAAGCCGTCACTTTTGCCCTATTATGCGCTTTAAGGACTGTTGGAGCAGAGAGCAATTAGTCACTGTTGGGAATCTGGCAGGAGTGCGGGATTCGTACCCATAACTAAACGAATGCAGAGAGTAGGGGAGATGGTTTACTGCATGGAGGGAAATGTATATGTCTCTATGTTGTGGTGGATATGCGGATGTTTGTGTATGTTTGTGTATAATTATGTTTATGTGTATGTTTATGCTTATTTTTTATGTGCTTATGTGTATGTTTGTTTATGTTTTATGTTTGTTATGTTTATGCTTATGCTTATGTGCATGTTTATGCCTATCTTTGTTTTTTTATGTTTATGCTTATTTTCATATTTATGTTCATGTCCATGTTTATTTCATGTTTGTGTTTATGTTTTTGCTTAAGTTTGTGTTTATGTTTACACTTATGCTTATGTGTATGTTTGCATTTACATTTGTATTATTCATATTTATATTCATATATACACTTGCATTCGTATTTACACTTACATTTACATCTATTATTTACATTTGTAATCATATATTTAAATGTATGATTTAGAAGAGATGTCCTGAGTCACGAATTAAAGAATATTGCCCGGCTTCTCCTTAACCAAATGACTTAATCATCTATATATTTATTGATTCTATTATCATTATCATTGATATTATTTTTTGTCATCATCATCATCATCATCAGTTATTATTATTATTATTATTATTATTATTATTGTTATTGTTATTATTGTTATCATTATTAGTTATTATTATTGTTATTGTTATTATTGTTATTATTATTAGTTATTATTATTGTTATTATTATTATTGTTATTATTGTTATTATTGTTGTTATTATTAATTATTATTATCAGTATTATTTATAATAATAATATCAATATTATTGTTGTTTTTATTATGGGGTAGATTGGGGGAGATCTTTGTTTAGCAGTGGACCCAATGTAGTGGTGAATAAAATCGTTTGATATTAGCCAGTATAGAATCGTTAAAAACGTAAATATCTTTAAATAAGTTAACAAGCCCAAGTGCCTTGATTAGGAACACGGGAAGCGAACATTTTCATCCACTAAAACTCTGAAAAAAAAGAATCGCGAATTGCGAAAATTACGTATTTGCTTTCTTCTCTTGTCGTCCTTTTTATTCGCGGATTCTTTTTACGCGGATTGTTTTTACGCGGTTTCTTTTTTTTTCGCGGATTCTTTTGTTCGCGAACCCGAGGGCCACCATGCGTCATGAGTTTGTGGCGCCTTGACTATTATTGTTGTTTTAAGTCTTTGTTGGTGATTGATGTTTATGCGCGAGGATGTGGATTACAGGCCCGTGTATTGTAATGAAGTGAATTATTATCCTATGTTAGGAGTTGCCGCGAATGATGAAAAGCGTGGCGGTGGGGAATGGTGGGGATAGTGATGGTGGTGGGAAAGTTAGGAATGGTAGTGGTAATGGTGGTCATGGTGCTGGTGGGAATGGTCATTATGTTTTATTGGTGTGGGACCGTTTTTGTGTCAGTGAATTTAAGATAATTTTTAAACGTTTCGATATAGAAGAGCTGTCATGTAGATGAATGAAATTGCCTGGTGTTAGTGTTAGTGTTGAGGTAGGTGCTTGTTAGTGTCAATGTTTTAGTGCTAGAGCTGGTGTCGGTGAAAGTATCGAAGAGATAGTCGAGATGACAACTGACACCAAGACTACAATGGTGGCAGCGGTCGTGGCGTGAACTCTGACAACATACGGAGGAGATGACAACAACAAAATAAATGAACGAGAAGATGGTTGCCTACTAAGAAGAGTCTGTAGTTCTTTGAATTATGAATGGCTAAGCAAAGAGACGTTGGTCAAAACTCTGAGTTATTGGATATAGTTGTAAGAAATGTAATAAGGTGAGGGGCCTACACCAGGAGGCGCTGAGTAGCTGCTGCTGAAGCCGTCACCTTTATCCTTGCTTTAGGGACTTTTTGAGGCAGGTGACAGTCACTGTTGGGAATCGGAGAGAAGTGCGGGATTCGAACCCACAACTAAGCGAGTGCGAGAACAGTATGCTTCATATTACGCCACCAACGTACTAAATGTGGTAAAGAGTCATAGAGATGGTAAAGAGGGCAGGAAAACGTAAAGAGTAAAAGATAAAGAGCATGGAAACATGAGAATGGAGGAGAATGAAAGAGACCATAAGGCCTACACTAGGCAGTTACAAGTCCCTTACCATCTGCCATCCCTATCCATAAAGTTATCTCACCTTCTCTTAGAGTAATCAATTGTTTTAGCACTCACTACATGGTTACTAAGTTACTAAGTGATAAGCATTCATTTTTGGGCGGAAATTGGTTTCCAAAGTGGAGATAACATTGATATTAATTAGTTTGTTAAACTCTCTCCTCGGGATTTTTACGATAGATAACCCAATTCGAACTTCTCCTAACGAAAATCACCCAAAAATTTCTCTGGGCTGAAAATTAAAAGGATTGAATCCTTTAAGTCGAGGTCATATCTTCAGATGAACAGAATTTTTTGTAAGAAATTAAATACCTTATAGCTATGTTACCGAACTTTATTGTAGTATTTACCTATTATGATTTAGGTTACAATTATTGTAGGTTTGAGATGAATACTGCTTATGAGCATCAATGATACTTGTGTGAGTATAACTGACATAACTTGTGAAACTGAAAACTTAAAGAGGCATAGAACAGCTCTTGTTAGCTTAGAAGATAAGGACAGTATTAGTGATAATGATAATGATACTAGTTATATCAGTCTACTTAGTGGTGTCAGATGATCGTAAATGATGGTGATTGTGTTGTTAAAGGTGTCAAAGATGCTGGCACTACAGACTCTGATAAAGGTTGTGGTGTCAGTTGTAAAAGTGACTCCCGTGTTGTCAGTAATGACGGTGGTTGTCAGGCTGCTGATAATGATGATGAATATGGCGCTGTTGTCTTGTGGTGGTGGTGGCGGTGGTGGTAGTGGTGGTGGCATTGGTAGTGGTGGTGGTAGTAGAGGTAGTGGTAGTCGCGGTGGTGGCAGTGGTGGTAGAGTTACTGATATGGTGGCAGCAAGATCATTATTGGTAATGATATTAATGGTGTTAGATAAGTGTGGCATCTATGATGTTGGTGATGGTGGCAGGTTTGTTATTATAGTCATAGCAAAACCACACACACGACTCGGTGGCGCGGTTGGTAGAGTCCCTGACTGTCACTACGGCGGTCCGGGTTCGAATCCTGCCCAGGGCTGAAATAATTTCAGTATCGCTGCGCTTCGAGTCGTTACTCCAACTCTCGTGGGCGGGGAGTTGGGTGTGTGTGTGCGTGTAAGGTCACGGCATTACCCATAGATCGGTCATACGAGCTCTGAGCTCTCTTCCGGGAGGGAAATAGCTGTCGGTCACGAGTCCAACACGTGTTCCAAAGACTAAGGTAAATCACACGCACACACACACACACACACACACACACACACACACACACACACACACACACACACACACACACACACACACACACACACACATACACACTCACACACTCTCACACACTCTCACACACTTTCACACGCATACGCATACACTAAAGGCCTTTCTCGTAGAAGAGAGGGTGAGGTTCTCCCATCCACCCCCGTTTTTCCATGATCATTAGGATACTTGGAAGGTGACTATTTCAGGAACACGTGATTCTTTGTATTGGGCTTGCAGACCCAGAAAGCCATGGCAAGCACTTCAGGCGCCTTCAGGCAGCGATTCAGTTGAGTCATTAGAGACGTTATCAATCGTTTTGCCATGTATGTATACATATACAAATAGTTGTATGCATATATATATATATATATATGTGTGTGTGTGTGTGTGTGTGTGTGTGTGTTTGTATATATATATATATATATATATATATATATATATATATATATATATATATTTGAACATACATATATACATGTATACTTATAGACACACACACATACACACACACACACACACACACACGCGCGCGCGCGCGCTTGGTGGTCCGGGTTCGAATCCTGCCCAGGGCTGAAATAATTTCAGTATCTCTGTGGTTCGAGGCGTTACTCCAACTCTCGTAGGCGGAGAGTTGGTCGTGTGTGTGCGTGTAAGTTCACAGCATTACCCATAGATCGGTCATATGAGCTCTCAGCTCTCTTCCGGGTTGGAAATACCTGTCGATCACTAGTCCAACACGTGATCCTAAGACCAAGGTGAATACAAAGGTGAATACACACACACACACACACACACACACACACACACACACACACACACACACACACACACACATACACACACACACACACAAACACACACAGCTTGAGGCAGTTCATCGTTCATTTTGTTATTTCCATATAAAAGAAGCGTAGTTGACATAAAGCCAAAAGAAATTATATATGAATACATATATATATATATAATATAATATATATATATATACATATATATATATATATATATATATATAATATGTATAATGTAATGTTTCGCTAGGATTTTTTCTTTTCTTTTCTTTTGAAAACCAAAATGAGGCTTTACAGGTATTCGAGAGCACAGCACAAATAGAAACTTTTTTTCTTTCCTTAGGTTGCTCACTTCTTTTTTGTGAAAAATGAAAATTAAGATGATATACGAAGACCTCTACCGTATTGCGTCGTGTAGTCATGGTATCTTGGTCCTTGAGCAAACTTTACTTAATGGTGATATTCCCTTTCCTTAGGTAGTGAAGGAAAATGATCGAAAATTCCCACACGTACTTGGTACTTTGCAAATAAATGACTGTATTCTGTATTTGGAAAAAAAGTGAAAAATGTAGTCGGTTAATTTGAATACCGAAGGTTAAATTATTATTATTATTTTTATTATTTTTACAGAGCCACTTGTTTGTCTTGCAAACTAAAACAGGGTTTTGATATATCGTTCCTTGTTCCACTTGGATCATGATTGGTGGCACTATTTACTTTCGCGGCAGAGACCAAATCAAATAAAAGATTGCTACTAAAGATTGAAAAAAGAAAAAAAATCAGAACTTTTCTGTTCAAAGGGTTCTGGATTCCAATTGGGTATGGTGTGTGTGTGTGTGTGTGTGTGTGTGTGTGTGTGTGTGTGTGTGTGTGTGTGTGTGTGTGTGTGTGTGTGTGTGTGTGTGTGTGTGTTTTATTTCTACTTCCATCTCAATTTCTATATCTCTATATCCCCATCTCCATATGCATCTCCATCTCCATCTGCATCTCCATCTCCATTTTCATATACATCTCTACTTCCGTCTCCACCTCTATCTCTATGTCTATCTCTATCTTTATCTCCTTTGGGAGTAGAACTTCCATTCCCTCCTTCATCCCTTACTCCCCAGTTTTCACTTTCCCCCTTCAGATTCCCCGCTGTTCAATTACTCTACCCGTAATAATACGTACTTAATCGTTAATTCCCACTCTCCGTATAATTTCCGTGTTTGTTCCCATTAGAACAAAGAGGAAGTTCTCCGCCGGAGCTTGGTAACGCATGCACACTCCCTTTGGGTTCTTCCGTCATCGACGGTCCTTGCGTAGGACCTTTCCTCATAGCTTCTTCGCCGAGTTCCATAAATTAAGTGTAGGATCTTATTAGTTATTCTAGCTCCCTTTGGGTTCTTCTATCATCGGCGGCCCTTGCGTAGGATCGTTCCTCATAGCTTCTTCGCCGAGTTCCATAAATTAAGAGTAGGATCTTATTAGTTATTCTAGCTCCCTTTGAGTTCTTCTGTCATCGATGGCCCTTGCGGAGGCCCGTTCCTCATAGCTTCTTCGCCGAGTTCCATAAATTAAGTGTAGGGTCTGATTAGTTATTCTAGCACCTGTAATTTGTGTTCCGAGTGCCGGTAGATCACTTCTACATGAACTATTGGCCATTCATATGATGTGCAGCTAATTCTGCCGGTCGTTTTGAGCTCTCGTTGTGATGGCTGTCATGTTGAGGTATGGCTGGAGTGTCAGTTTGCTGTGTCGGTTATTTTTTGAGATATGGCTTCGGTGTCTGTCATTTTGAGGGAAGACTGAAGTGTCTGCTGTTCTGAGATGACGTTGTGTATGTCTATAGTATGTCGTTTTGGGAAATGGTTGTAGATTCTCTTGTTCTGAGATATGGCTTCAGTGTCTGTCATTTTGAGGGAGAGCTAAAGTGTACAGTGTGCTGTTCTAAGATGACTGTGGTTATGTCTATAGTGTGTTATTTTGAGAAATGGCTGTAGATTTTCTTGTTTTGAGACATGGTTTTAGTGCCTGTAAGGGAAAGCTAGGGTGTCTGCTGTTATAAGATGACTGGGTATGTCTACAGTGTATCGTTCTGAGATATGGCTGTAGTTAATATTGTTTTGAAATATGGCTTTAGTGCCAATCATTTTGAGGTAAAGTTAAAGTGTCTCCTGTTACAACAGAACTATAGAACCTGTCATCTTGGGTTATGTCTATAGTGTGTCGCTTTTAGATATGGCTGTAGTTTCTCTTGTTTTGAGATATGGCTTTAGTGCCTGTCGTTTTGAAGCAACACTAAAGTGGAGTATGTTTATAGTGTGTCGTTTTGAAATATGTCTGTAGTTTCTATTGCTTTGGAATATAGTTGTAGCGTCTGTCTTTCTGAGATTTATTTTTGAGAAGTCTGTCACAATATATATACATATACATATGTATATACATGTATATATATATATATATATATATATATATATATATATATATATATATATATATATATATATATATATATATTTTTTAGAAGAAGAAATTAGATAACCCGCGCGTAGGAATTCAACAAGCAGGATGAATTAACTAGCAATGCAAGTCTTTGCTACAATTGACATTATTATGAAACGATTTTAAGTAAACTAAATTCATTACGAGTACACCGTTTTTTATGACAGGCTGTTCTAAGACTTTAAATATTTCCTAGGTTTCAAACAATCAGGCCTAGCTGTCGCGAGCTTTGAACTCTGGTCCCTTTGAGCCTGATTCCCAAGCCTGATTATTTGAATTACATTGCTGCTACCAGTGGTTTGCTATAGAAATTTCTTGGTTTTCTATCCTGAATGTATGTATTCATTTCCATGAGACTTCTTAAGCTGTTTCTTTGTATACAAGAAGTTTCGTCTGAGGATTAATGTGTATATATTAGTGATGGGACAATACCAACATTTTTTAACTTTTCTGATGCAAGTCCCAATACTGCTGTAAACTTTTGGTTCCGATAAATGATTAATAAATGTACTTTGTTCATTTAGATTATTTGTTTCCCAAAGCAATTGCAGTGCCCGATAAGAACCATGTATTATAATCATTGCAGGTATCGGAATAGCACTCTTACCAGAATCGGAAGTTTAGAGTAGTATCGGGACTCGTATCGGAATCGGAAGCTTAGAACAGTATCGGAACTGGTATCGAGATCGCTAAAAAATCTTAGTATCGTCCCCATCACTAGTACATATGATAGTAAGCATAACCAAGGTAACAGCTATATGATAACGGTTATTCCACATTATAGGAACCAATAATATTTCCAGGGCAATATTTTAAAGGAAACCGGAAGTATCCGTTGGGCAATTGACGGCGTGCACGCCCACATATGATGGATGGTCAAAAGGAAAGAGAACGGTGGGACGCAATCAATGTGAAATCCATCAATAACCAAGTCTAAATGTTAGAAAACGAACAGTAAACATTTTGGAGTCCAGGTTCATTATTTTGTTTTATTTTATTTATCTATTTTATTTTGTTTGCCTATTTTTTACTTGGTTGCTTAATCTTTTATTTATTTGTTTATATTATTTTTATCACATATATATATATATATATATATATATATATATATATATATACAGTATATATATATATATATATATATATATATATATATATATATATATATATATATGATTATATAACTATGTCTTTGTATATCTAAAAACAGTAAGATTTAAGAAATCTCATTTTCTAAAATTATCCGGTTGTGACATTTTGTCAATAGGGTGGTGAAAATTATTTTGCCACTAATTGGTCGTTTTTAGTCTTTCTAAAGACGAGAAGATGCAAAAAATCGAGAGAGTGAAGTTTTGTCTGTCCCTCATTTTGCAAATAAAGAAAAAGTCCCGAAGGCCAAGCCCCCTGCGAAGCAGGGACTGGCGCAGCCGTCGCCTTGTATTAATTTGTTTGCATATCTATTTGTTTATTAATGTTTATGCATCTATTTATTTATTTTTTTATAAAATGTTTATTTGTTTATAAAAAAAAAACTCCACGAAAGTGAGAGAGAGTTACAAGGAGCGAGAGAGTTTCACAGAGAGAAAGAGTCTCACGTAGAGAGAGAGAGAGAGAGAGAGAGAGAGAGAGAAAGAAAGATAGAGACACAGAGATACGGAGACATAGATACATAGAAAGACAGAGACGTAAAGAGATAGATAGGGAAATAGGGAGACAGAGAATTATTTAGATAGGGAGATAGAGAAAAAGAGAATCTCACAAGGAAAGAGAGAGAGTGAGAGAGAGAGAGAGAGAGAGAGAGAGAGAGAGAGAGAGAGAAAGAGAGAGAAAGAGAAAGAGAAAGAGAGAAAAAGAGTTGGTCCCCCCAAAATGTGAGCGGGGCAGTAGCAGCAACCGACTCTCAGGTTGACAAAAAGAAAGTTTCCGTCTGTAATTGGCCGACGGTAATCAAAGAGCAATTAAGAAATCGCTGCAAGAAACTAATTTGATTTCGTTGAAAGTGTTCGCCAAGACGTTCGTTGAGGTCTAAGGGGGGGAGAGGGGGAGAGGGGGAGGGGGAGAGGCTGTCCCCCCTCTCCCCCTCTCCCCCCTCCCCTTTCCTCTCCCTTCCCACTTCCTCCCACTT
>NC_134803.1:42029298-42031798 GCF_046742065.1 Oratosquilla oratoria | reverse complement strand
CAATGAGGAGGAAAGGCAAAACCAACTCCATTTGCAAAACAACAAAGCCCCAACAAGGAAAAGATATAATAACCATGCAACTGCAACGATTTTTAAAATTTTTGTATGACGTGATTTTGGGAGGCAAAGAGAGGCTAGCGAGGCTTTTGTCTGATGATATTTTGGGAGGCAGAGAGGCCAAGAAAATTTTTGTTTGGTGAGATTTTGATAGGCCAACAAGGGTTAGAAAAAGTCTTGTCTGACGCAATTTTGATATTCAGGGAGAGGCTAGCAAAGTTCTTGTCTAATGTGATTTTGAGAAGCAAAAAGATTAGCATTTTTTTTCTCGTTTGATGCGATTTTCTGAGGCAAGGAGAGGCTAGTAAAATTCTTGTCTAATGAAATTTTGACGGGCATAAAGAGGCTAGCAGAACTCTTGTATGAAGAGATTTTGGGTGACAAAGATTGGCTAACAAAATTTTTGTCTGATGCAGTTTTGGTACACAAAGAGAGGATAACAAAGTTCTTGACTAAAGGGGTTTTTGGTGGCAAAGAGAGGCTGGCAAAATTCTTGTCTGATTAGATTTGGGAGGTAGAGAGAGGCTAACAAAATTCTTGTCTGATGAGACTTTGGAGTACAAAGAGTGGGTAGCAAATTTCTTGACTGATGATATTTCGGTAGGCAGAAAGGAGCTAGCAAAGTTCTTGTCTGATGAGATTTTGGGAGGCGGACAGAAGCTAGTCTTAGGCTGATGTCACACGGGCGGTCTACCCGCCTGACCGCGGCGGGTGAGACGCATTTCCCCACTTGAAACCGCCGCGGCCAGCCCGCCTGGCTATGTCAGACGAGAGGTTTATACATAGGAATCAATATAAAGCGGTTCCGCGGCGGCTGACCCGCTTTGCACCCGCGGCGGCCAACCCGCTCGTCTGGCTAGGGCTTTAGGGTGTAAGGGATTGGGGGTGAGGGGGACCTACCATTACTCTGCCACTACCAAGTAATTCACCAGACGGGATCTAGAAGAAAAGGAAAGGTACCGTTAGATATGGAAGGGACTAATCCGTAGACATGCATAAAGACTGAAGGCGTTACTTAACTAGAATACCAAGTCTGATCGTACAAGGAAGAAGGTTAACACTTTTCTCATTAATGTTCACTGGATTTTAATCCTTCAGAGCTGTAGGGTATTTTCTTACCAATTATGAGCGTTTCTGTCCTTGCGAGTGATATTATAATGAAAAAGTTGAGTTCTAGAGGTGGTGAAAGAGAGATTTTGAGAATGGCAGTAGAAAAGAGAACGTGATTTTTTTGTTTTTGTTTTTTTTTTGTTTTGGAGAGATCAATCTCCAAGCATAAAAGAACACTGCGTAACTCAGGTCCATATGGTCACAAAAATACAATTCGTAAAATTAATATATTTAGTACTCCATAAAGGAAACTGGATGATGGGAGAGAGAGAGTGGTCTGTGGTATTGATAGTGTTAGTTGTTATGGATTGTGAATTACCAGCGCTTCTGTCCTTTTGGGAACTTATCAAGATTTAGGAAGAATACTATAACCACCGACCTCTAACATTACCTCACCCACCCCAAGCAGAAGGGGGCGTGGTCACTTCCTTTCAGTCCAGAAGAGCATAAGTCACCGAGGTCAATGAATGGAATAAACTTCCTACAGAGGCTGTACAATGTAATCCCTTTTGTGTGTATATATGTACATATGCATATGTATGCATGTATTAATGTATATATGGATATTTGTATGAATCTATTTTCCCTAAAAAAGCAAAGACTTCATACAGGTGTTCAAGATTTTAAAGAAAATGGACAACATAGATCATGATGGAAAATTCACACTGATTACGAATCAGACGAGAAATAACGGTCTCAATGTGACAGGAAGTCGATTTAATTTGGAAGTGGGTAGAAAGAACTTCGCCATCAGTGTAGTCAATGAATGGAATAAACTGCTTGCTGACAGTGGAATGTAGTACGGTTCGAAGCTTTAGTATTCTTAAAAAAAAATTGGCTGCAACCCAAAAGCCTGTCCAGATATACTATGGCGACTCTTACCTTTATAAATGCTTTGATTTAAATGATAAAATACTTGGGCTTATAAAACTTGTGACAGAAACACTGTTTTCTTAACCTTAGATAATAATGACTTAATAATTCTACAACCAGGATTAATACTTTGATAATATTTTGAACAGGAATATCTGGAAAATACTAAGTCCACAAATCTTTTGTGACCCGTTCAAATGGCTTCGTGACCCAGCTTTGGGTCGCGACCCAAGGGTTAAGAACCACTGAATTCGATAAACAATTAAGTAATAGGCTGTAATGGCTGCCAATTGTTTGGTTCGCTTGCTTATTCACTCCTTCGTTTAACTATCTATTTTTAACATCCGACCTAGTTATGGACCAATTGGTCTCCTTTCATCCTTTGTAATCCCTTTATAAAGAATAAAGAGGTTCAGTTAAGGAAATAAAGAATGGTAGTTTAGGTTTAGTTATTGATATT
>NC_134803.1:41999298-42016798 GCF_046742065.1 Oratosquilla oratoria | reverse complement strand
CCATGCACCCATTTCATCCATATCACTCATACACCCAATTCATCCATGTCACTCATGCACCCATTTCATCCATGTCACCCATGCACCCATTTCATCCATGCCATCCATACACCCACTTCATCCATGTTATCCACACACCCATTTCATCCATATAACCCATACACCCATTTCACCCAGACGGCCAACTTTACTAATACAACCCATTTTGCCTATTCCGCCTGTTCGATTCAAGTTTACCCATTTCCCCCATTTCAATAATTTCTTCCATATTACCCATACATCCCAATTCACCTAGACATCCAATTCACCCATACAACCCATTTTGCCTATTCCGCCTATTCAATATATTTTCATCCATTTCAAATCATAATACCGGTTTCTCATTGTAAGCATTTCACCAACTTCACCCACATTCACTTCAACCATTTCACTCATTAACCCACACCACCCACTTCATCTACTTAATCTGCTTCATCCACTTTGTCTACTCGTCCAATTTTCATCTATTTTCCAACGGTTTCTCATCCATTTAACAACTTCATAATTATCCACCTCTCATTCACTATCCATCCACTTCTCATCCACTTTATCTACTTCACCAGCTTCATCCATTTCTCATCTACTTCATCCACTTTTTATCCGTTTCACCCAATTCTCATCCTCTTCATCTAGTTCTTATTCACTTCATCCATTTTTCATCTCCTTCATCCACTTCTCAACCACCTTCAACACCTGACAATCCATTCCTCACTTCCTTTCAACCTCCTCTCCCACGGTCCCCACCCGCCCAACCTTGGGCGACCGCGCCCCGCCCTATCAGGGGGCACCTGGGCACCCTTCCGGGGGCGGTCGTCCATCACTCCCTTTTGGGTCCTCGTGATCCCTGAGGAACTCCGCTCTTCTCTTCTTCGGCGCCTCCGGCGGTCTGCCGTCACCTCTCAGAAGCCTTCTGGTGAGTTCGTGGCCTGTCTGTGCTCAGGCCTTCAACAAATCTCCTTCGGTATCCGTGAGCCCCCTTCCAGCCACCACAAGCCCTTTTTCAACCTTCTTCAGCCCCCTTCAGCCTTCCTCGTCCCTCTGTAGCTTTCCTCAGCCCCCTTCAGCCCTACTCAGCCCTCTTCAGCCTTCCTCAACTCCATTCAACCTTCCTCAGCCCCCTTCAACCTTCCTTAGCTCCTTTCAACTTTCCTCATCTCCCTTCAGCTTTCCTCATCCCCTTCAGCCTTCCTCAGCCCTCTTTAGTCTTCCCCAACTCCTTTCAGTCTTCCCTCATCCCCTTTTAACCTTTCCTTTTCAGCCTTCCTCAGCCCCCTTCTGTCTTCTTCAAATCCATTCAGTCTTCCTCAGACAATCTCAGATCCTTTCAGCTTTCCCAATCCCTTTCAGTCTTCTTCAGCTCATTTTAGTCTTCTTCAGCCCCCTTCAGCCTTTCTCAGCCCCCTTTAGCCTTTTTTATTCTTCAGCCTTCCTCAGCCATCTCCAGCCTTCTTCAGCCCCCCTCCAGCTTTTCTCACCTTCAGCATTCCTCAGCCCCCTTCAGCCTTCCTCAGTCCCCTTCAGCCATCCTTAGCCCTCTTCAGCATTCCTCAGGTCCCTTCTCTTCCCGGCCACCAAGAAGTCCTGTGTCAGCTACATTCCTGTCAGTTATGATGGTCCTCCGGCTTGTCTCCACTTAGTTTCCTTCCTGTCATAAAACTTGTTTTTTTTTCGGAAGTCTTGGGAGGTCTTGTCTTGCTTACATGGGATCTGCGTTTCTCCCAAGATGTTCTTTCTTCGCCTGCTCTTCCACTTTATTTTATTTTTTCTATTCATTTCTTTTATTACTCCTCTAATACTTCTCTTTTCTCCTCCCGTCTTCCTCCTTTTCCTTCTTCCTCCTGGCATGTGTGTGTGTGTGTGTGTGTGTGTGTGTGTGTGTGTGTGTGTGTGTGTGTGTGTGTGTGTGTGTGTGTGTGTGTGTGTGTGTGTGTGTGTGTGTGTGTGTGTGTGCATGCTCGCGCGCGTGTGCTTACGTGCCTACCTGCTTGCGTGCGCGGTTGAGCTCCCGCAATGGCGGCGGCGGCGGCGGAGGCGGTCCCTGGCCGCGTGACGTATAAAACCGCACCGCAATAATTGTCCCCAAATTGCCGGTTTAGGGACCAAACTGCTAGTTAGGTGTACAGACATGCTCTTCCCTTGCCCCTTGCCTCCTGCCCCTTGCCCCTTGCCCCTGCCCCTACCTGTACTTTTCTTCTTCTTCGTATTCTCACTTTCCTGTGCTTTCTCCTTTATCTATCTTTGGTCCAAATTCTGTCTTACCCTGGTATCCAATCTTGGTCCACTTTGGTCCATTTTGAAATTCCGTTGGTCCACGCTTTGGTCGCTCTTGGTCCATTCATGGTCCTTTCTTGTTCCACTCTTGGTCCGCTCTTGTTCCACTCTTAGTCCACTCTTGGTAGACCTATGGTCAACTCTCGGTCCAGTCTTGGTCCACATTTGGTCCAATCTTGGTCCACGCTTAATTCAATTTTGGTCCACATTTGGTCCACTCTTCGTCTATTGATCCAATCATGGTCCAATCTTGGTTCACCTATGGTCCAGTCTTGGTCCACTCTTGGTCCACTTTTGGTCCACTCTTGGTCCAATTTTGGTCCACGCTTAGTTCACTCTTGGTCCACGCTTAGTCCACTCTTGGTCAATTGATCCAATCTTGGCCCACTCTTGGTTCACCTATGGTCCATTCTTGGTCCACTTTTGGTCCAAACTTGGTCCAATCTTGGTCCATTCTTGGTTCACCTATGGTCTAGTCTTGGTCCACTCTTGGTCTACTTTTGGTCCACTCTTGGTCCACTTTTGGTCCACTCTTGGTCCAGTCTTGGTCCACGCTAAGTTCGCTCTTAGTCCACGCTTAGATCGATGTTTGAATTACCCTTGATCTTCCCGCAGCCCACATTTTGGTTTCCTCTTTCCCTCCCTATTATCCCTAATTTCCCTAAAACCTTCCCTTGCCTTGTTTTCCCATTTCCCTTCCCTTCTCCCTCCCTTCCTCTTCTCCCTCTCTCAGAGCCATCTCTCTTTCTCCCTCCTCTGTGTACTCTAACCCCCCCCCCTCTATCTCTCTCTCTCTCTCTCTCTCTCTCTCTCTCTCTCTCTCTCTCTCTCTCTCTCTCTCTCTCTCTCTCCTTTCTCTCCCCTTCTAACAGCTTAGCCACACTTCCCCCATCCCCTTTCCTCCCCCTTCTTACCCCCCTCCCCCCCTCCGATGCTCGAGAGCACATTTTCGTTCTTCTCCCACCTCCTTCTACCCCTCCTCCTCCCCCCTGATTAATCTGACACTCTCTTCCCCACGCCATCTTACCTGTCTTTGCTACCTTCCTCCTCCGCCTCCTCTTCCTCCTCTTCCTCCTCTTCTATCTCCCCTTTTGTTTCATCCTCCTCCTCCTCTTCTTCCTCCTCCTCCTCCTCCTCCTCCTCCTCTTCCTCCTCCTCCTCCTCCTCCTCCTCCTCTTCCTCCTCCTCCTCCTCTTCCTCCTCCTCCTCCTCTTCCTCCTCCTCCTCCTCCTCCTCCTCTTCCTCTTCCTCCTCCTCATCTTCCTCCTCCTCCTCCTCTTCCTCCTCCTCTTCCTCCTCCTCCTCCTCTTCCTCCTCCTTCCTCCTCCTTCCTCCTCCTCCTCCTCGTACTCCTCGTATTACTCGTCCTCGGCCTCTTCATTCGTCCTCCTCCGTGTCCTCCTCCTCGTTCCATTCTGCTCTCCTCATACCCTCTCTTCCCCCTCCCCCAGGTTCTTCCCCTTCCCTTTTCTCCGAATCCACTCCCCTCTCCCATCTCACCCTCATCCCCCAGCCCTCACCTTTCACTCCTCGCCACTCACCCCTCACCCCTCACCCTCATCCCTTACCTCTCACCCCAGCCATCTCCCCTGTCCCCTCTCCCTTCTCCCCTATCCCCTCTCTCCTCTCTTCTTTCCTCTCTCCCCTCTCCCCTATCCTTTCTCTCCTTTCCCCTCTCCCTTCTCCCTATCTTCTCCCTATCTTCCTCCTCTCCCCTCTCCCATCTCCCCTCTCCCCTCTCCTCTCTCTCCTGTCTTCTACGTTGAGCATCTCAATGCAATAGATAATCGCATCAGCAACATTTGGAGAGTGGAGACCGAGACAGGACCGTGTAAAACTATATGCATATATAAACATGCACACACACACACACACACACACACACACACACACACACACACACACACACACACACACACACACACACACACACACACACACACACACACACACACACACACACACACACATATATATATATATATATATATATATATAAAATATGTAGAGAGAGATTGGGATTTAGATAGATTAATAGATACACAGTGTTATATTGTATATCTAGTTAGTTATCTAGTGTTTATTTGCTTATTTGGTTGTTTACTTATTCGTTGGCTTATGTATTTGTTCAATGATTTGTGCTATTTATTCATTAACTTTTCTTATCAATTCATAACTCGCTCATTCATCTACTTATATTCACTCATTCGTTCATTCATTCATTCATTCATTCATTCGTTCATTCATAAATTCACTCATTTATTTAATTATTCTCTTTCATTTATCTATAATCTATTCATCTATTCATTCAAATATCTGTCTATTAATTTATCTAGAAATAAATTACTTTCATCAAAGCAACAAAAAACTCTATGCCTTAATTTCCTATCTAAAATTTCTTCCTCAAATACTCCCCCTCCTTTCTTCTCGTCACTATAATTCCCTCCTTTCCCCCCAAATTCCCCACCCCCCTCCCCCCTCAAGCTCACAGGACCCGCCATCGTAATCATAGACCTCCCCCCAGATCCCCCAACACCCGAAGTCCTGACTTCCCCCCTTCTTCCCCGGACCCTCTCCCGTAACCGCAGGAGGGAGATACTACAGATCCCTGAGGGACTCCACACCAGACTTCCTTCGAGTACCTGAGACGAAGAAACTCCTCCCCAGGGAATCACGGTGGAGGTGAATTAGGGAAAAGGGGGAGGTTATCATGGGGGAGGGAGGAGGAGGTTATTTGTAGGGGAAGTGGGTGGGGAAGAGGGGGGAAAGGGGAGAAGGTAATGCAAGGGGGTTATGATGTCTTGTAACCTAAAAGTAAACCCAAAGCGTGGAACTAAAGACTCAAACTTCATCTTTCTCCTTCTTTATCAAAATGACCATCGTTGTTGTTGTAGCCGTTGTTACCATAGTCGGTTTTACCACTAACATCACCACCACTAACACTAACACTAACACTAATACTAACACTAACACTAACACTATCACTACTACCACCACCAATACCACCACTATTACCGCCAACCACCTCCAACACTATCACCAACCACAACCACCACTACCACTACCACCACCACCACTACCACCACCACCGCAATTATCAATGAGAAGGGATTTGTGGGGATTCTGATTTGATACCTGAACAACATAATTCAATTTTGAGATCAAATTTCCTTTCCATCACGAGGCGAAGGCTTCATCCAGAGACCTGTGGAAGAGGAACTGTGGGTAGTTGTACAGTGCTGCAGACCACTCTTGTTATAGTATATACACTCTTGTGAGAGTATATGTACACTCATGAGAGTATATACACACTCGTGAGGATATATGCGCTCTCGTGAATGTACATACCCTACAGTGTACCTTGAAAATGTCTTGAATAGACGAAAACGTTCGGTCACTTTTCATTTCATTTTCCAAGTGGTTTTATTACACCCTACAGTGAGAGAATATACACTCTCGTGAGAGTAAAATCTCGTGAGAGTATATACACTTTCGTGAGAGTATGTGTACTCTCATGAGAGTATATACACCCTCGTGAGAGTATATACATTCTCGTGAGAATATATTTACTCTCATGGGAGTATACAAGGACAAGGTTACGTCATTTATACTCAACAGGAATGAGTTTATTACGACCTAGTCATAGATCGTAAATTTACGACGTGCGACAATGATCTTACGACATACGAAAACCGTCAGCCCCTGTGGTACTCAGCAGTGAAAGGAGCTGTGCACTTTACTCAGGCAAGTGGGGAGACGTGGGGTGCTTTTGGTACACAGCCTTAGGGGTGAACCGGTTTTGGGTAATAGAGGGAACAGGGGTGGGGGTTACCCGAATGTCTACTGGGGGAGGGGAGGGAAAGGGGGGGGAAAGGGGAAGAAAAGGCACCGGAAAGAACTGGAATCAGGGGAGGGAGATCGAGGGGAAACCGAGGGGAAAGGGAGAGAAGGGGAGAGAGAAAAGGGGAGAGGGGAAGAGTGGAAGGGAGAGAAAGGGGAAAAGGAGGAGGGGGTGAGGGGAAGGGAAGAGGGGAAGTGAGAGGGGGAAGGAGAACGGAAGGGGAGGGAAGGAAAAGGGGGAGAGGAGAATATAAGGGAGTTAGAGGGAGGCGGTGAGAGGGAGGGGAGAGGGGAAAGGGAGAGGGGAAGGGTGAAAGGAAGGGAGAGGGAGAATGGGGAAGGGGGGAATGGAGACAAGAAGGGGGAGAGGTGAAGGCGGGGGAAAAGAGGAAGGGGGAGAGGGGAAAGCGGAGGAGGAGAGAGGAATGGGTAGAGGGAAAGGCGGAGAGGGAGAGGGAGAGAGAAAAAGAGGGAGAGGAGAAGGCGGAGGGGAGAGGGAGAAAGGGGGAAAGGAACTATGGTGTGAAGTGGTTTGCTTAGCTGGGATGCGTAGGTTAAGAAGACATCGTGGACGGAAACACAAATACGAAAAGAATGGAATAGGAGGAGGAAACCCCCAGAGGCGACTTCTTCGATCAGTAGCGAGAACGAAGGTTCTGCTGCAGGATGAGGAACCTTGAAGAAAGGCCTCCTGAAGGAGGAGGAGCCTAGAAGAAGTTTCTCCTGAGGGAGGAAGAGACTGGAAGAAGTTTCTTCTTATCGAGGAGGAGTCTAGAAGAAGGTTCTCCTGAATGAGAAGGAGCCTGGAAGAAGGTTGTACTGAAAGAAGAGGAACATGGAAGAAGGTTCTCCTAAATGAGGAGTCTGGAAGTAGATTCTCCTAAAGAAGGAGGAGCCTGGGAGAAAGTTCCCCTGAAGGAGAAGGAGCCTGGAGGTAGGTTCTTCTGAAGGAGGAGCCTGGAAGTAGGTTCTCCTGAAGAAGAAGGATTCTAGAAGAAAGTTCTCCTGAAGGAGAAGGAGCCTGGTGGTAGGTTCTTCTGAAGGAGAAGGAGCCTGGAAGTAGGTTCTTCTGTAGGAGGAGAAACCTGGAAGAAGGTTTTCCTGAAGGAGAAGGAGCCTGGAAGTAGGTTCTCCTGAAGAAGGAGGATCCTGGAAAGAGGTTCTTCTGAAGGAGAAGGAGCCTGGAAGCAGGTTCTTCTGAAGGAGGAGGAACCTGGAAGTAGGTTCTTCTGAAGGAGGAGGAACGTAGAGGAAGGTTCTCCTGAAGGAAGAGGAGCCTGAAAGTAAGTTCTTCTGAAGGAGGAGGAACGTAGAAGAAGGTTCTTCTGAAGGAGAAGCAGCCTGGATGAAGATTCTCTTGAAAGAAGAGGAACATAGAGGAAGGTTCTCCTGAAGGAGAAGGAGCCTGGAAGTAGGGACTCCTGAAAGAAGATTCTCCTGAAAGAAGAGGACCTTGGAAGAAGGTTCTCCTGAATGAGAAGGAGCCTGAAAATAGGTTCTCCTGAAGAAGGAGGAGCCTGGAAGAAGGTTCTCCTGAAGGAGAAGGAACCTGGAAGTAGGTTCTCCTGAAGAAGGTGGAGCCTGGAAGAAGGTTCTTCTAAAGGGGGAGCATCCAGGATGAAGATTCTTCTTGGAATAGACGAGTCGTGGATGGAGAAAAAGGAGGGTGAGATATTAGAGTACTGGAAGAGAAAGAGAGGAGAAAGAAAACAAACGAGAGAACACTATAGAATGGGGAAATGAAGAGAGGGCGTTCTGGTCGGACGTAGTTTCAACCTCTTAGCTTCTTAGGGTTTCTTCTCAGCTGAATAAAAAAGTCGCCTGGCGACAGAAAGAATAGACACAGAGGTCGGGCAAGGTGATCAGAAGGTGAAGGAGTGTGGGAATCCTCACCACTTGCCTTGACCTTCTCGCAAAAGTTTTTGATAATGAAACCAAGTAACCTCGTAATTGCCATCCCCTCTTGACTTGGGATTAAGCTTCCCGTAATTAAACGTTCGATTTATGACATCTGGGAGGCAGAGGTAATGTATATTGATAACGTTAGGTGAAAGTAAACGTTTAATTTAAGAGTATCGTTACTGTAGACTCTTTCTTGGTACTCGACCGTCTTTGGTGGTCTCACTTTCGAGGGAGTGAAGCCTCGTTTACACTGGGCAAGTTGAGAGGCAAGTCAAGTGTGAAAGTTACTTGAACTATAGATGAAAGCGAGCAAGTACATGTTAACAGGCCACTTGTCTCTGACTAGGTCTGTGTGAACATGGACTTGCTCACTTCCATTTCTAATTCAAGTAACTTGTACACTTGACTTGCCTCTCAACTTGCCCCGTGTAAACGAGGCTTGAGGGCAGCAGCATCATACCAGCAGCTCTGATGTGACTCTACAGGTTTCTGAAGCTTTGTAGGTATAGTCCTACGATATACCTGTTATGGACCGTTTAAAAAATTGACATTTTCTAGGTGGCTTGTACTTCATATAGCCAGTTAATTTTTTTTATGGATTCTCTTATATATTTGTTGGGAATATGAAGAATGCGTAAACGACAAATTTAAGTTTACGAAAGAAAAAGGCAAAACCTGGTTTACCAATAGAATGGTTAACGAATGGAATAGACTTAGTAGCTATGCAGTGAGCGTTGAAACCATTGGTTGTTTTAAGAGGAGATTAGATATATTTATGGATGGAGTATGGCAAGTGGTAAGGGACATGGAACTGCCTCGTGTAGGCCTTATGGTCTCTTGCAGTCCCCCCTATTCTTATGTTCTCCTTCATTCTTATGTCCTCATGTAAGATTAGATAACTTTATGGATAGGGATGACAGGTAGTAAGGTGCATGGTACTTCCTAGTGTAGGCCTTATGGTCTCTTGCGGTCTCTTCCATTCTTATGTTCTTATATTCTTACTGAAAAAAAGATACTGGCCTGTAGGGGACACTCGAGACCTAGATATATATACTAGGAAGGATTAAGAATGTTTAGTGTGTCAAGTGGTGTCATTATCAACATCGTCTCTCACCCTTCTTATGTTCTTCTGTTCTTCTGTTCTTAAACTCGAAGTGTCGGCGAGTTCGTGTCAAGTCGTACTTCGACCAAACTCGAACTCCCGCGTGTAGTAACCTCTCCCTCCGGCCGCGCTGAGTGGCTGGTTTGTTTCCATCAGGAATCAGCGGCGAGGCGGGAGCGAATATTTATGTGCATCAGCTGGGGCGTGGGTCTGGTAATATTCATGATCAGGTAACGCTGTCCACTTCTGTCTGTCTGATCGCTGTTCTCTTCACCTTATTTTTCACACGTTTAAGTGGCTGGGCTTAAAGTGGATGGGTTTGAACGACGAGAAATATTACTTATTGTTGATGGAAAAAGAAAAGAGGAAAAGATGATTGTAAATGTGGGACTTTGATATCAAGTTTACTTTAAGTGGCGAGTATATGTGTAACACTGAAAATGTGCACCACTTTTAGTGGTTTTTGATGTTATATTCAGTTCACAACTATGTGCGTATATTCTTTTTCACCCTTGATTTTACTTTTATTTTCTAATAAATTTCCTTTTTTTCGTTTGATTTTTATTTTTCTTATTTTTTCTCTCAATTCTTCTTTCGTTATCTTTCCGTCGTATCTCTTTATCTCCAACCTCAATATACAGAGACCTTCATTCTCTCTTCTCCCTCACGTCCTCTTCTTTCCATTCTATCTCCTCCTCTCCTCACCTCCTCCATCATTTCTACAATTCGCCTCTTCTTCTTAGCCCAAGACTCTCCCAAACATCTTCCCCACACTCTTACCTCTAGCCCCATTGTCTCTGCCTCCTTCAGGAGGTTTTGTTTCTCTCCATTGCCTCTCTCTCCTCTCCTGGTCTCTTACCTCTCTCCCGTCCTTCGTGTTTTTACTTCTTTCTGAGTTTTTACCTCTCCTTCCATGCCTCTGACTCTCACCGTATTTCTGCATTTCAACTGTTCATCTACCTTTTCCCTTGTGCCTGTACCTCTTCCCAGTACCTCTACCTCTTCTTTGTACTTCTATCTCTTGTATAAGTCCCCTTTCTCCTGTCTCACTGCCTCTTCCTTTTTGCCTCTAGTTTCTTTCCCATATCTCTACCTCTCCCCCGTACCTTCATCTCACACCTCTACCTCTCCTCTACCTCTCCTTTGAGTCTTTTTCTCCGAGCCTCTTGTTCCCTCTCCCCTCTGTCTCTTCCTCTGTGGCTCTACACCTTCATCCTATTTATATCTCTCCCTCTCACCTTCACTTCGTATATCTACCTCTCTTTGAACCTCTTCCTCTCACGTGGCCCAACCTCAGCAACCTTGCCTCTTACCTCACCCTCGCGCCTCCAACCTCACCAGCCTTGCCTCCTACCTCTCTCCCGCGCCTCCAACTTCTCTCTCCTCACCTGTGCTGAGGAGGCTTGTGCGAACCTCCCCTGCGCCGCTCTTTGTCTTTCGGGAGTTGTAATGACATATTTCGCATGCTAATCCACCCACGGCGGCCCCGGACGGCGGCCCGGGCAGCTGGGAGATAAGGAGACGGGGGATGCTGAGGAGGGGCGCGAGGAGGGAGATGAGGTGGGAGGTTCAGGGAGGATGAGGAGGAGGGATGCTGAGGTGGGAGTGGAGGGAGGATGATGAGGAGGGAGATGTGGAGGTGGGAGGTGGAGGGAGGAGGATGAGGAGGGATGCTGAGGTGGGAGGTGGAGGGAGGAGGAGGGATGCTGAGGTGGGAGGTGGAGGGAGGAGGAGGAGTAGGAGGAGGTAGATGTGGATGGTGGGAGGTGGAGGAGGAGGAGGAGGAGTGAGATATGGATGGTGGGAGGTGGAGGAGGAGGAGGAGGGATGCTGAGGTGGGAGGTGGGGGGAGGATGATGAGGAGGGATATTGAGGTGGGAGGTGGAGGGAGGTTGATGAGGAGGGATGCTGAGGTGGGAGGTGGAGGGAGGAGGAGGAGGGATGCTGAGGTGGGAGGTGGAGGGAGGAGGAGGAGGGATGCTGAGGTGGGAGGTGGAGGGAGGAGGAGGAGGGAGATGTGGAGGTGGGAGGTGGAGGGAGGAGAATGAGGAGGGATGCTGAGGTGGGAGGTGGAGGGAGGAGGAGGGATGCTGAGGTGGGAGGTGGAGTGAGGATGCTGAGTTGGGAGGTAGAGGGAGGATGATGAGAGTGGATGCTGAGGTGGGAGGAGAGAGAGGAGGATGAGGAGGGAGGAAAAGGTGACGAGCGTACGCCAAGAGGCGCTGAGTAGCTGCGGCCGAAGCCGTCACCTTTGCCCTGTGATGCGCTTTAGGGACTGTTGGAGCAGGTAATATTAACTGCTAGGAATCGGAGACAAAAGCGGGACTCGAACTCCCAATCAAACGAATGCGAGACCAGGACTCTTCCGATTACGCCACCAGCGTACATACAGGGATGAATTGGGAATCTGAGCAGCAGCTAAATATTGCAGTTTATTTTTATAAAGCATAAGTTTATCATGACCTCATACATGTACCCAAAGGCAATGATAATTAAGGGAAAGAAAATTAATATATATATATATATATATATATATATATATATATATATATATATATATAATATATATATATGTGTATATATGTATATATATGTATGTATATATGTATATGTACACATATGCATGTATATATATATGTATATATATATATATATATATATATATATATATATATATATATATATATATATAATATAAGGTATTCGAGTGGAAGGAAGAAGAATCTAGAGGAAGAGGAAGTAGACATTGTGCTCATAAGAACATAAGAATGAAGGAGACGCCACGAGACCATAAGGCCTACACTAGGCAGTTTCATGTCCCCTATCATCTGTCATTCCTATCCATAAAGTTATCTTATCTCCTCTTAAAGCAACCAGTTGTTTCACCGTTTGCTACAAGGTTACTAAGTTTGTTCTATTCGTTAACAACTCTGTTGGCAATTCAGTTCTTGTCCGCTAGAGAGGAAGCTCAGAAAAGAAGATGCGTTTGTATGGAAAAGGGAAGCTGCTGGAAAAGTGGTCTGGAAGAAGTAAAAGCGAAAAGAAATATGAAAAGTAGGAGGCAAGAATAATAAGAAGAAGGAAAGATAAAGAATAAGGAGAAGGGTGAATAAGAAGAGGAGGTGGAGAAAGAGGAAGAGGAGGAGGGGGAGTGAGAAGAGGAAAAGGACGAAGAGGAGGAGGAGGAGGAGACGGAGGAAAAGGGGGAGGAAATGGATAAAGGAAGAGGAGGCAGAGGCAGCGGAGAAGGAGGAGGAAGGAAAAGGAGACAGAGGTAGTGGAGGAGGAGGAAGAGGAGGCAGAAGAGGAGGAAGAAGAGGAGGCAGAGTCATTGGAGGAGAAGGAGAAAGAAAAGGATGAGGGGAAGAGGAAAAGGCTGGAGGAAAATGAAGAAGAGCCAACGGAGGAGGAGGAGGAAGAGGAAAAGGGGAAGACAAAGACTAAGAATGACTTTGGAGACTCGAGGAAAAGGAACTAAACGAGCGAAGGAAAAGTTCGATCACAGAAAGTTCTTCGTTGGGGCTCAAAGAATGAGACACAGAAAGTGGCAGTTGTCACTGGTATGTTGATGGTATGCTGGTATGTTGATGGTATACGGCAAGGTGGTGGTGGTGGAGTGAGGGCTGTCGTAGATGACATGGCTTCCTCTGACTCATACGGGTTGGTTTGGGCTTCGGGGCTTTAGGCAAGGTTAACATGTAGGTTCCTGGTGGTGATGAGGGTCTTGCCCTTCGGCTTCTGGGCTTTGGAGACGGACCTTGGGCCTGGGTGTCTGGAAGCCCGAGCAATGGTTCTCTGCTGGCCTGAAGACTTGGTCTGAAGGTATGACCTATGGTTTGGTCTATGGTTTGATAGTGTGGTGTGGAAGTGTGGTGTATGGTGTGATGGTGAGGCTATGGCTTGGTGGTGTGTTAGGTTATATTAGTGTTTTGCCAGCCATAACCAGCGCTTCTATCCTTGGGCTAATGTCGCGCTGAAGAAGTGGAGTGATGGGGGTAGCAAAGGAGAGTTCTGAGGAGAAAGGTGGCGGCACACTAGGCTTTTCTCCCTAGCATGCTATTTGCTTTTGTTGCTTCGTTTGAGTAGAAACGACTTTGGTTACGATATTTTATTTTTCAAATTTCCAAATGTCAAATTACTCTTGCGTCATGGAAAAAAGCTGAATGACAAAATAAGAGAAGTTAAACCTAGAATACGATTGTTAGCCACATTGTTGAGAAAATCTTCCGGAAGTCTAGAATACTGTCACAGAAGTAGTTTCTACTCAAACGAAGTAGGGAAAGGAAATAGCATGCTAGCCTAATGGGTCACCACCTTAAGAGAAAAGAGGGATTGCAGAAGACATAATTAATGACTTATCTTCATTGAGTGGAGCTTAGTCTTCCAATAAAACAATACTGCGTGACTCGGGTCCTTAAAGGTGTTAATGAAGCTCCCCCCCCCTATGATATTCATTACTTATGACTTAAGTTGTTTTGGTGAAGTTAGTGACTCTATGTCCCGTTGTGTGAGTAATTACTATGTTCATAAGAACATAAGAATGGAGGAGATTACAAGAGACCCTAAGGCCTACAAAAGGCAGTTCCGTGTCCCTTACCACCTGTCATCCCTATCCATGAAGTTACTTAATCTTTTTTTTAAACAAACAATTGTTTCAAGGTTCGCTATATGGTCACTGACTATATTCCATTTGTTAACCACTCTGTTGGTAAACCAGTTCTTGCCTATCTCCTTCTTGAACCTTGATTATTAGAGTAACTTAGATACTGTACTGAAGTTATTTACAAAACTTAGCTTCAGGAAACTATTGAGAGGTCTGGAAATGTAGTTACCGGGAGGAAGAGTAACTGGAAAGTTACTTAGTATCGAGCTAATACGGTCATTATTGATGAACTTACTTCAATGTAATGTCAATAGACATTTTATGCCTATGAACTCTTTAAATGAACGAAAATCTGGTGTGACCTCGGTTGACCTTACTTGAGAAATGAGTTGACTATGGGTTGACCATATTTATTTATTATTGTTATAATTTTATTTTTTTATTGATTTACTTATTCATTTGCTTATTCAATCACTTGTTTATTCATTTATTCACTTATTTATTTACTTATTAATTTATTTATATATTGATTCATTTATTCATTAAATTATTCATTCTTTTATTTACTCATTTATCCATTTATCTATTTGCGGACTTGAGGCTGTGACATCATTAGTAATGGAAACTGATTCTAGGGACTGAGTATACGATAACGCAGCATCAATGCAGAATTAATGTTTCAAATGATATTTATCTCCATTAGTATAGGGACCAAACATTAAAAAAGAAAAAATAATGAAAATAAAAAAGTAAGTGTAAAGTAGCCATACATCGTCCTCTTAACACATTCTACCCCTAAAACAAAGAAAAAAAAATCTTTGGACATAATTGACCATAGCATTGTGATATGTCTGACTCGAATATTACTAAGTTGAAAGGAACCATGGGTTCGTTTCCCGAGGCGCCATGACGTCACCACCGCCGGTGGAGCCGCGGTAGCCTGGCTGAGCCATGGTCGTGCAGCGCGGTTAACTGTGGTGAGTTAACGAAGTTATCCCCTCCACGAGGGCGGTTCTGCGGTTAACCGTGATACTGTGGCTCGGCCGGTCGTGGCGTTGTGGTGAGACGGAGTGCACGATGAAGCCATCACCCTGAGTGGTAGATCATTGCGTCCGTGTACGTATTGGCTTAGTGGTGCGTCGCCTCGGCGGCAGGCATGAGCCCTCCATTACCTCTGTGGAGGTGTGGTGATGGATAGAGGAAGTCTTGGTCAGCTGCTGGGGGAGTGAGGGAGGTAGGGAGTGAAGAGAAAAGGAGGGAGGGGTAGAGGGAAGGGAGAGAAAGAAACAAGGGAGGGAGGGAAGGAAAGGAGGAAGGGAGAAAGGGAAAGGGAAGGAGGGAGGAAATGGAAGGGAGAGAGGGAAGGGAAGGAATGGAGGGAGGGAAAGAAATGAGGGGTGATGGATGAGAAAGAATTAGGAATGAGGGGGAGGGAGGGAAGGGAGGGAGGGAGGGAAAAGGAAAAGGAGGGGTGAGCGATTGTAAGTAAGTAGGGAAGGAGGGAGGGAAGGGATGGAGGGAAAGGAGGGAGGAAGAGATGGAGGGGTGAGGGATGAGAAAGAAGTAGAGAAAGAGGGAGGGAAAGGAGAGAAAGAGGAAAAAGATAGGTAGGGAGGGAAGGTAGGTAGGGATGGAGGGAGGAAAAGGGATAGGGGGAGGGAGGTACTAATAGACAGAGATGGTGGGAGGGAAGATGGGAAGGATGGAGGAAGGGAGAGATGGGAAAGAAAGGGAGGGAGAGTAAGGGAAAGGTAGAAGGAGAGAGGGAGGGAGGTGGGAGGGGGAGGGGGAAGGAGATGGAGAGAGGGGGAGGGAGGGGGAGGAAGGTGAGAAATGGGGAGAGAGAGTGGAGGGAGAGGGAAGGGATTGGGAGGAAGGGGGAGGGAGGGATAAAGGGAATGACGGAAGGAGGAAAGATGTGAAGGTAGGAGGAAGGGGAAATGGGGAAGAAGTACGGAGGGAAGTAGGGAGGGATGGAAGGAAAGGGCAAGAGGGAGGGAGGGAGTGAGGGAGGTAGGGAGTGAGGGAGGTAGGGAGTGAGTGAGGGAGGGAGGGAGGGAGGAATGGAGGGAGGGAGGCAAACCTAAGTTTGGTGCGCTGGTGGCATAATCTGAAGCGCGCTGGTCTCACATTAGCTCAGTTGTGGGTTCGAATCCCGCACTCATCTCCGATTCCCATAAATGACTGTAGTTACCAGCCCCAACAGTCCCCATAGCGCATAATAGGACAAAGGTGGCAGTTTTGGCCGTAGCTACTCAGCGCCTCCTGACGTAGGCTTCTCGCCAGCTATGGGAAGAGGTCATTGTGACCCAGTAAAAGGATTAGGTACGTGAAGTAGCCAATATACACAGGCTCAGGTCACAGCAGTTTAACTCAGTCCGCCGTTATAGGTAATTGTAAATTAAATTCATTTTTCATCCCATCAGGTACAGATGTCTTGAGTCGTCAAATGGGACCCATTGAAGAGTTATGAAACGAGGGAAAACCATAAATGTATTTCAGATTGTTCTAAGTGATATTTGTGTGTGTGTGTGTGTGTGTGTGTGTGTGTGTGTGTGTGTGTGTGTGTGTGTGTGTGTGTGTGTGTGTGTGTGTGTGTGTGTGTGTGTGTGTGTGTGTGTGTGTGTGTATTCACCTTGCTCTTGGATCACGTGTTGGACTCATGATCGACAGCTATTTCCCTCCAGGCGAGAGCTCAGAGCCATCTATGGGTAATGCTGTGACATTATACGCACACACACACCCATCTCCCCGCCCACGAGAGTTGGAGTAACGACTCGCAATGCAGTGATAGTGATATTGTTTCAGCTCTAGGCGGGATTCGAACTCTGAACACTATAGCAGTGGTTGCGAACGCTACCACTGTGCCGTCGAGTCGTGTGTGCGTGCGTGTGTGTGTGTGTGTGTGTGTGTGTGTGTGTGTGTGTGTGTGTGTGTGTGTGTGTTTGTATATTTATTTACTTTTTCTGGAACTAGTGCTGTATGCAAATGATCACAGGATTTCCCAGTAGTCATAGCAGTGATGGGACGGTACCCCCCCCCCACAAAAAAAAAAACACTCCAGTACGAATTTCGATACTGCTCTAAACTTCCGATTCCGATTTCGATACCTGCAATAACTATTATTATGGTTATTTTCATGCCTGGTAGTTTGTTTGGGAAACAAATACTTTATGGATAAAGTACATTTATTCGTCATTTATCGGAATCAGAGGCTTTGAGCAGTATCGGGACTCGTATCGGAATCGAAAGTTTTTGGCATCGTCCCATCACTAAGGCACAGTAACGGCAGTTCGTAACCAATGGAGGAAGAGACTTACAAGTGGCGTTCCACAGGGATCAACGCTCGGGCCCGTCCTCATCCAAAACACGTTTGAACAAATCTCTGTATGACCGAATTAAATGTTCATAACATATATATATATATATATATATATATATATATATATATATATATATATATATATATAAATATATATATAAATGAAATCCTCTGCGCGACTGTCATGGAGATTTTCTGATATATATATATATATACATTTATATATATATATATATATATGTATATATATATATATATATATATATATTGCATCATTACATCTTACATCCCAGGTAGTTCTCACTCTATCAGTCGGTTTAGCCTCTCCCTCCGTTCTCTTATATCTTGTAAGACTCCCTGTTCTCTCAGCCCATCCAGTGGAGGTAGGTGGTGTCTCTCCAATGTCTCTGTAACTGAATCC
>NC_134803.1:41979298-41994298 GCF_046742065.1 Oratosquilla oratoria | reverse complement strand
GCAGGAGGGGGCCGCCCACGGCAACATGGGTAGCGGACTCCGGGTGGTGGTGGTTGGTGGTGGAGGTGGAGGTGGTGATGGTAGTAATGGTTGGTGGTGTAGGTGGTGGAGGGATGGTGGTGTAGCGGCGTTGGTGGCGGTGGTGGTGTTGGTAGTTGTTGTTGATGATAGTGTATTGTGGTGTAGATTGTGGTAGTAACAGTTTTGGTAATGGTGGTGGTTGTGATGGTGATGGTGATAGTAGGATGTGGTGGTAATAGTGTGTGGTGGTGGAAATGGTGGTAATGACAGTGGTGGTGGTAGTGGTGGAAGTGGTAGTTTAGGTAACAGTGGTTGGTCGTGAACGTACTACTGCTGATTCTAGGTAACACGGGACTTGCCCATACGGTCTACGGCAATCTTATGGGGCAACGGGCAATGGGGCAACAGGGCAACAGGGCAACATGACGGCAGGTACAAGGGTACGTTGGAAATTATGATAACCAACAGTAGTGGCAGGTTCCTTACAACACACATGGAAGATGTCGGATACGTTGTCTTCCAATGTTGTCTACATTCTCGATAACGACAAAAATATCCTCTCAGGTAATACCAACATTCCTGATGATATTGTACGTGTTCTTGGTATTTCTGGCTTTGCGGTTGTAGTAAAGAATATATTGTCATTGGGGATGCGATTATGGTGGTAAACTAAATTGATGAAACTGCTCTCTCAGCCACGGTAGGTTTGAGGAATAGAGATGCTGATGTCCACGTGATGAAGGAGTGGAAGTGACAGCTAATGCCTTTGTGTCCGTAATTGGTATACCTATGATATATGTATATGTGTGTGTGTTGTGTGTGTGTGTGTGTGTGTGTGTGTGTGTGTGTGTGTGTGTGTGTGTGTGTGTGTGTGTGTGTGTGTGTGTGTGTGTGTGTGTGTGTGTGTGTGTGTGTGTGTGTGTGTGTGTGTGTGTGTGTGTGTGTGTGTGTGTGTGTGCGCGCGCGTGTCTCTGTATGTGTGTGATTCACCATGGTCTTGGATCATATATAATCGATCTAAGGGTAATGGTGTGACCTTACACACACACCCAACTCCCCGACCACGAGAGTTGAAGTAACGACCCGCAGCACAGCGATACTAAAATCATTTCAGCCCTTGGCGGATTCGAACCCGAACCGCCGTAGCGGCAGCCAGGAACTCTACCACTGCGCTACGAGTCGTGTGTGCGTGTGTATGTATGTGTGTGTTTGTGTGTGTGTACATGTATCCACACATAACTATATTTATATACACAGAAAATGGTTCCTAGCCACGTGAACATAGCTGCCATCCTGTCTGATGTAATTACCTAAATACACGTATGCATACAGTACATGCATACATACATACCTACCTGCCCACACACACACACACACACACACACACACACACACACACACACACACACACACACACACACACACACACACACACACACACACACACACTCACACTATATATATATATATATATATATATATATATATATATATATATATATATATATATATATATATATATATTTGCTACGTTCAGTCACTTTACATATTTCTTTGTGCCTAATATCACGTGATTTTAATCCGTTGAGAGGAGGATCCGGCGCTGAGGGATTCACGGTCTACAGTGAGAGAGACTCTCGTGAGACGGTGTGTCTTCAAGCGTGGTGGGGCGTCTTTGAGCCTTCCGTGAGTATAGCCTCGTTGACACGGGTCTAGTTTAGTAGCCGTTAGTGTTAGCTGCTAGTTAACTTACCCGGCAAGTAAGTGTTGGCGCTAGGACACTGAACACTAGGATACTAATCTAGTCCTATGTCAATGAAGCTTGTGGCATGGATAGTGAAGATCGTGGACGAAAACGTTTCTCTCTCTCTCTGTCTCTCTTTCTCTGTCTGTCTCGGTCTTTCTCTCTGTATTTCTCTCTATCTTTCTGTCTGCCTCTCTCTCTATCTCTATCTCTCTCTCTGTCTTTGTCTGTCTGTCTCTCTGTCTCTGTCTCTGCCTCTCTTTCTCACCCCCCTTCTCTCTCTCTCGCGGTCTCTTCTCTCTCTCTCTCTCTCTCTCTCTCTCTCTCTCTCTCTCTCTCTCTCTCTCTCTCTCTCTCTCTCTCTCTCTCTCTCTCTCTCTCTCTCTCTCTCTCTCTCTTTCTATTATCTCTCTCTCTCTCTCTCTCTCTCTCTCTCTCTCTCTCTCTCTCTCTCTCTCTCTCTCTCTCTCTCTCTCTCTCTCTCTCTCTCTCTCTCTCTCTCTCTCTCTCTCTCTCTCTCTCTCTCTCTCTCTCTCTCTCTCTCTCTCTCTCTCTCTCTCTCTCTCTCTCTCTCTCTCTCTCTCTCTCTCTCTCTCTCTCTCTCTCTCTCTCTCTCTCTCTCTCTCTCTCTCTCTCTCTCTCTCTCTCTCTCTCTCTCTCTCTCTCTCTCTCTCTCTCTCTCTCTCTCTCTCTCTCTCTCTCTCTCTCTCTCGCTCTCTCTCTTTCTCTCTTTTTCTCTCTTTTTTCGGGTGTAGGAGTGGGAAGACGACGGCGACCGCAGCTCCAGAAGGAATTTTGATTCTCCTTTTCGTTCGGAGGGTCCGAACAGATGAAAGGTTCAGCCGTCACGTTGACAGTGAAATGGGTGACCATTGGGCTAATGACACTGTCGGAGAGGAGGCGAGGGCACCGTCTTAAACACGAGTGACTTCAGACTGACGTTGGGGACTATTTCAGGAAGGAAATGTCAGTGCTGACGGAATTAAGGGCAGATGCTGACGCGTCCAGTAATCTTGTTGGGTACGATGGCAAAAACGCTGACCTGTCAAAAAAAAAAAAAAGGAAAGAGAGAGAGAGAGAGAGAGAGAGAGAGAGAGAGAGAGAGAGAGAGAGAGAGAGAGAGAGAGAGAGAGGGAGAGAGGGAGAGAGAGAGAGAATCGTAAGATACATTTATATGACTTGTGATTACACAAGCCACACTGAACAAGCATCATCTCAGGTTGCATTGATCTTGTTTATTGACTTTCAGGAAGCTGAGGAATTGGTGCAAACTGTGATGTTTCCATCTCTGTATAACTCTTCAGACCCGAGTTTGATCCCCAACATTAAAGAGTGACTGTATCTTGGCCTGGCTATTAATTGTACTGGACAATAACAACGATAACACTAACACCGGCATTAGCACCAACACCATCACCATCACCAACACCAGCGTTAACAGCAACATCACCATCACCAACACAGTCACAATCACCAACATCAGCACCATCACCAACATCATCACCAACATCAACACCATCACCACCACTATCATCGTCACCAACACAGTCACCATCACCAACATCAGCACCATCACCAACATCATCACCAACATCAACACCATCACCACCACTATCACCGTCACCAACACAGTCACCATTACCAACATCAGCACCAACACCAACATCATCACTAACACCATCACCACCACCGACATCAATACCACCAATACTACCACCAACACCGCTACCAACAACATTTAAACGAAAGAACAACAATTTGTAGTTTCACATCATCTCTGATCCCAAACACAGGGTACGTTTCAATACAATATAGTGTATTGTGAAACTAAAGCTACGGTCTTCATCATGGGGCATATACAGTACCACAAGTCCTTTTGTACTCTCATCACGTTTCAGTGAAGCATAGTTTCGTAATGACCTGCAAGTGTCCGGACTGCATGACGCTATGGTATGCGAATACCCAGATTGCATGACGTCATGGCATGCAAGTACCCGCATTGCAAGACGTCATGGCATACGAATACCTGGATTGCATGACGTCATGACGTGAATACCCATATTGCATGACGTCACGACGCGTGGATACCCGGGTTGCATGACGTCACGACATGTGAATACCCGGATTGCATGACGTCATGACATGCGAATACCCGCATTGCATGACGTCATGGCATACGAATACCCGGATTGCCTGACGTCATGACATGCGAATACCCATATTGCATGACGTCTTGACATGCAAATACCCGGATTGCATGACGTCATGACATGCGAATACCCGGATTGCATGACGTCATGGTATAAGAATACCCACATTGCATAACGTTACGGCATGCGAATACCCATATTGTGTGAATGACGTCGTGGCCTATAAGTGTACGGATTGCATGACTGACGTGGCCTGATACATATATTGTGTGTGTGATTCACCATGGTCTTGGATCACGTGTTGGACTCGTGAGGAGGAGAGCTCAGAGCTGATATATGACCGATCTATGAGTAATGCTATGTCCTTACAAGCACACACACACACACCCAACTCCCCACCCACGAGAGTTGGAGTAACGACTCACAGCGCAGCGATACTTAAATCATTTCAGCGTTGTGTGTGTGTGTGTGTGTGTGTGTGTGTGTGTGTGTGTGTGCGTGTGTGTGTGTGTATGTGTGTGTGTGTACGTGCATGTGTGTATGTGTGTGTGCGTGCGTGTGTGCGTGTGTGTGGTACAATGATTCAGTTTTACACAATGAACTACCTCGCCCGGGGTCGGGAGTACGGTGCCTTCCGAAAGAACTTTATTCTTCACGGTTGGAGATCATAACTCAGAGTGAATACTTTTCCCAATTTCTCCGTCGTGACCAGGATTCGAACTCGAGCCTCTAAATGCCTTAGAAGCGGCTATGCGCGCGCTGTACCACTTTTTTTTTTTTTTTTTTTAGCAAGACTCTTGTGGGTGAAATTTTTTAGGTGAAAATTTTAGGTGAAACTTGTTAGTGGCATTTGTAGATTGCTTTAGTGAAATTTGTAGATGAAAAATTCGGTTGAAATTTGCAGGTGAAACATTTGAGCGAAACATTTATGTGAAATTTCAGGGCGGAATTTATAGGCGAAATCTTTGGACGAATTGTGTCGCTGAAATATGTAACAACACAGCAACAGACATTTCTCTCTAGTTCTAATATTCTAATATTTTCATTCTAATATTGGGAGACTTGAACTCTGAAGTAAAAACAAATCTCACCTCCCGATAGTCGACGGACCAAGCCCGACCTTAAGGATAGAAACGCTGGTAAACTACACTCCCTTCAGTATTGGTGGCCCGCTGCAGGACCAACGGGCTATCCACTAGGGGATGGAGCAGACCTTGTATCTTGTTAGTCCCTCTTCTCACTAGTGGTTAGAACCGCGCGGAAACCCCGGCGGTACCGCATATTCAAGAAGAAACTGCGCGGTTGTCTGTGAATACCCTCATTGACTTACATTGTAATTGACCCGCTGCGGTTGAAAGTGCTAATGTGAACAGGGCCTAATGGTGGTTTAGCCTATTCAAGGTTATATGGATAATGTGGAATTGCTATTATGGCCTTAGTTAAGGTCTGAACTCTTTGTTCTTAGCTCAGCCATACAAAGGGGATCGGGAACTGTACCCGGTTCACTTGTGATCTAGGCAGTAACACTATCCACTACCCAATTTAGGTTCTAAGTGTTGTTATAACTCTTGGTACGATCATCTTTCTCCGGCATCGTTATTTGTTATTTTTTATATTTGTTATTGTTATTGTAAGTTTGGTATTGTTCTTGACTCATACTCCGTTTTTTGTCATTTGGATGTGATCGACCGTTTTCTAATCTCGTCTTACATCATTTAAGTCTCAATTCTTTATGTTCACGGTCAGGTCAATTATTTTTTTTCCCAAACGTCTCATCTACTCCATCGTTGCACTAAATCATCAACCCCTTTGTTTTTTTCGCCATTCTTCGTCTAAATTTTAATTTGTATATTCTTATCCTTTCTTCACCATTTTCTCTGTTTTCATTTACACATCACTATTTTTCTAAAAAAAAAAAAATAATGTTAATGATAGCTATTGTTATCTTAGCTCTTGTCAGAGCTCATGTAATACATGTAAATGCTAAATTTAAAACTATTTACATAGATAAATGGATACATATTTAGATAGCTCAGATAGATATAAAAGTCAACTGTATAAGTAACTATGTATAAAGGAACAGAAGAATAAATATATAGCGATAGATAGATTACACATATCACTAATATAGTAGCAGGAAAAGAAGAATGACCACCGGTTTATGATATAGAAAATATAAATATAGAACATTTCTGGAAGCAAATGGTTTAGAAACGTCGAGAGTAATACATCAAGCCAGCGCCTCAAATACAAAAATAGAAATTGATGAAAATTTTATGGAAATGAATCTTAGAACTCATAAATAGGACAAGAAGTTGAACAAGATGGTGGGATTTATTCCCCCCCCTCTCTCTCTCTTTTTCTCTCTCTTCCTGCTCTCATTCTCGCTCTTTCTGAAGGATGACTCTCAAGGAGCTACAGGTAAACAAGACCTCATACTTCATCCTAAGGGTCGCCAGAAAAACTTGGATTGCTGTGAGCGAGTTTGTTGCAATTTTTTTTCTCTTCTTCAAGTATCTACGTTCGTTGCTGCGCTTCGCCTTACTTTAAAGTATCACGAATCCTTTTCCTTCTAAGTTGAAGTAAAAGAATCTCATCAAACCTATAAATTTCTTCGCTTCGGACGATTTTTTTTTTTTTTTTTGCAGGTTCTCTTGTCGTTATATGTGTGTACGGACACACACACACGCACGTACACGCACGCGCACACACACACATACGCACGCGCACACACACACACACACACACACACACACACACACACACACACACACACACACACACACACACACACACATACACATCACGAGTCTAACACGTGATCCAAGGCCATGGTCAACCACACACACACACACACACACACACACACACACACACACACACACACACACACGCACGCACGCACGCACGCACGCACGCACAGACACAAACACATCACGAGTCCAACACGTGATCCTTCACTTGAATAAAATCAGCTGACATCTTTTAAAATTGAAAGACAACGAGAATATTGATGGAGTCAATCCATCAACTGCAGTAATGGCTTGCCACAGAAGAATGAAACAATTTGGCAATAATTAGGATAAATGGGAATCAGAATATTAGAACTGGAAAATTGAGGAAATGTAGGTTTCTTTATTGTTGCATATATAACCTACTAATTTCGCCCAAATATACCACCCTCAAATTTCGTTCAAATATTTCGCCTACAAATTTCAACCAAAATATTCACCTACAAAATTCACTAACAAATACAGCCTACAAAATATCACTGAAAAATTTCACCCAAAAACTTCACCCAATATTTCACCAAAATTTTTCACCTACAAATCTTAACTACAAATTTCAACTTCAAATATCACCCAAACATTTCACCCATAAATTTTACATTGAACTTTCACACACAAATTTCACCTATAAATTTCAAATACAAATTTCACCAACATATTTTCACCCAAAAGTTTCACCTATGTATTTCACTTAAAAATTTCACAGGAACATATTGCATATCTTAACTACCTGTCCTTTCCCCCTTTCAAATCCTTTAAAAAGCAGACCACCCACATTTAGCCAGTTCATCGCGTCAACTACACCATATTTCATCTTTCGTAATCTGTGGTATTCTACAAACCTACCATGTCCCATTTCGCATCTTCAGTGCAATATCCAATTTATTTTCTTTGTTCTCAGGACAAAAGCTGTCATTTCGCCTGACTCGTTGTCATTTGTTATAATATAACGTATAAGAGGCATTGTGGGTAGAGAAGAGAAGGATGTGGTATGTCTACAAAAACGCTCGAAATGTTGATCAGGAAATGAAAATAATTTCCCTCAAATATTGACTAATTTTGTTTATGTACTATCTCTCCATCTAGAAAAGAGTAGAAGATCACTTCTAGATTTTTTCGTTAAATGTTGAGTTATAGAACGATAGAAATGTCAAGAGGTCAATCGTTTTATATTTTGATTTGTTATCTAGAAACGACTATAGAAGGGTTGCTATTAGCTAGATTTTATCTAGATCATATATTTGTTTTCTCTATGAAATACTCGGCAAGTGAATGTTGCCAGAAGCTAGAAAACTACTTTAACCTTAGTAAGTTGATTAAACTAGTTTTGGTTATGCATAAGGAAGTTGTATTTGATCTAATATAGAATATAATTCGATTGTTAATTTAAAAAAAAAATCGAACAGGTGTGAGTAAAATTTTTGGCTAAATTTTTCTTATTTTTTGTAAAATTTATGACAGAATATTACATAAAATAAAGTCTACTATATATTAGGAAAATATTGTCTTATTTATTAATTATTTATGATGTAGATCTAAAGATGTATTTAATTTTCATAGTCACAAGAAGGCTAGCCGCTTATAAAAGGAAAGAAGCCCTTTGTTATAAAGACAGATGCTCAGAAGATGGATGAAGTCACTTGAGACATAAGAACATAATAGCATAGAAGTAAAAGAGACTGCAAGAGACCATAAGGCCTACACTAGGTAGTTCCATGTCCATTACCACCTATCATCAATACCCATAAAGTTATCTAACCTTCTCTTAAAGCAACAGATATTTTCAGCGCTCATTACATAGTTACTAAGTCCATTCCCTCGTTAACCACTTTATTTTCCTTCTTAAATCTGAAATATGATTTAGAAAACAAGGAACGAATTATGTCAACATATTTGTTACATAGAAAATATAGAAAATATTGAGGTTGCTTGCATGCAAACCCAATAGGAAATACTGATGATATGTATTATGTATCTATAAAAAAAAAAGTTATACATGATTAAAGAAAATTGCAAATTACATTAGTGACTTGTGATGTAGGTTACCGGAAGTAATTATTTCTTCTTCTTCTCTTTCTTTTTCTTCTTCTTCCTCTTCTTCTTCTTCTTCTTCTTCTTCTTCTTCTCCTTCTTCTTCTTCTCCTTCCTCTTACTCTTCTTCTTATTTTTTTCTTCTTTTTCTTTGTTTTTTCTTCTTTTTCTTTGCATTTTCTTTTTCTTTGCTTCTTCTTCTTCTTCTTCTTCTTCTTCTTCTTCTTCTTCTTCTTCTTCATCTTCATCTTCTTCTTCTTCTTCTTCATCTTCATCTTCTTCTTCTTCTTCTTCTTCTTCTTCTTCTTCCTCTCATCCTCTTCCTCCTCCTATTTCTTCTTTGTTTCTTCTTATTTTTGTCTCAACCGAAAGAAATTGTTGTGGGCAGCCAGAAAAAATATAATAAAGATTCTCTCATCTACAAGATAATATTGTAAAATAGTTTGAAATTTGAATTTGCCAAAGGATGAAAAATTACTTAAACCCTGATAACTAAAATAAACAAATCGATGAACAAATAAATAGATGAATAGATAAATAGATGAATAAATAAACGTCAATAAACAAACAAATAAATGAATGAATAAACAAAGCAAAATTATAGAAAATAAATCAACTAATAAAAGATAGATTGATAAAACAATGAATAAACGGATAAATGATGATGATTTGGTTTAACGGCGCGAATTCCCACTTTCAGGAGGCTAGGACGGTGCCCCTTACAGAGGATTTTGTATTGTGGAAGTTAATGAACCATATTCTTGGTCCAACTCGCTGGCGGCATTGGTCGAACTGTCGTCACCTCGACCTCTGCCACAAGTAATAAATAAATAAACAAATGAATAAATAAATAAATAAACAAATAAATAAATAAATAAATAAAAATAAATCAATGAATAAATAAATAAATAAATAAATAAATAAAGTCAATAAATAGAGGCATCTCTTATTATTGACTTGGCAACCAAATAATGAGTGCTGAAACAATTGGTTGCGTTAAGATAAGATTAGATAGTCTTATGGATAGGGATGACAGGTGGTAATGGATATGGAATTGCCCAATGTAGCCCTTATGGTCTCTTGTAGTCTTTTTGACTCTTTTGTTCTTATGTTTTTATGTTTTTTCTCTTTGCCAGCAGCTTCACACCTCCATGTTCCAGTTCTTCCTCTCCACTCATTTCTGGACTTTTTATTTATTTATTTATTTGTTTATTTTTGTCTTTTCCCTCAAATTCTCTCTTTGCCATCCTTTCCTCAGTCGTTCAGTATTATTACTTGAATTTCAGTATTATTACTTGAATGTCCTCACTATATATTTGTCTGTTTTATATATATATTTACAAAGTTGTCTATGCACAAATACACATAGATTAGAACAAACACGCACAGACACACACACACACACACACACACACACACACACACACACACACACACACACACACACACACACACACACACACACACACACACACACGCATACACACAAATCTACACACAGTTCTAGATGCATCCTAGATGTGTGTTCGTGCCTGTGTGCACAGGTGCCCTAGCCATTGAATGTTCAAATACTTGATAAATTGATGTGTGTTCAATGTTAGATACATGAACAGGTTTAGACCCTGGGCAAGTGTGAGCTTACTGCTAATACCATCGAGCTACAGGCTGGTAAAGGCATGTCCTAATATGCAGGCCAAGGGATTATATATTTTCTTGTATGTGTTAATCAGTTTCGGTTCTGCTGTCCAACGGTGATCATTGCCTTTCGAAACGTTGAATCAACATCATCAGGCATTATTGCATATATACTCTCTATTTCTCTCTCTCTCTCTCTCTCTCTCTCTCTCTCTCTCTCTCTCTCTCTCTCTCTCTCTCTCTCTCTCTCTCTCTCTCTCTCTCTCTCTTTTACATTGCCGCTATCATCAACAAAGCCACAATTAGATTTGTTTTGAAATATTTCGATCCTTGTTATTGTAACTAATTTCTTTGTTCTAGTCTCGATGAGCGAGTCTACTATTGACACTATTAGCGGGGCTCCTCCTCTTCCTCCTCCTCCTCCACCTCCTCCTCCTCCTCCTCCTCCTCCTCCTCCTCCTCCTCCTCCTCCTCCTCCTCCTTCTCCTACTTCTCTTCCTCCTCATGCCCCTTCTCCTAATTCTCCTCCACCTCCTTCTTCTCCACCTCCTCGCTCTCCTCCTCCTCCTCCTTCTACTCCTTCTCCTCTTCCCCCTCCTCCTCCTACTCTTTTTCCTTCTTATTTTATCCTCATTCGCATCCTCGCCTTCTTCCTCCTACTCCTTATCCTTATCCTTATCTTCCTCTTCTCCCTCCTTCTCCTCCTCTTCCTTCTACTCCTGACACTCCTTATCCTCGTTCTTCTCATCCTCATTCTCTTCCTTCTAATCCTCTTTATCCTTGTCCTCCCTGTCTTCCTCCTCCTCTACCTCCTCCTCTTCCTCTTCACCATCATCATCTTCATCCTACTCCCACCCTCACCACCTCCCTCACTACCTCCCACCCATCCCCTCCCCTCAACCTCAAACCCCCAAACCCCCCCAACCCAGAACCCACAACCTTTTTCTCCATTTTCACTCATCGTCATCATCATCGTCATCATCATCATCATCATCATCTTACCTGTTTTCCTTTTTACGATCCTTAATATGTTGCCATCCATCATTACAGCCATGATTGCCTTATTATATTCATTGGGGTATTAATGTGATTCATCCTCATTCTCATTCCATTCATTAGGGTGAGATTGCGTTCAACACTACATTCATCATTCCCTCCTACATTATTAGAAGCAAAACTCATCTCCCGGGTCCACCGCTTGTGTATAACGCCATCCCTCGATCCCTCGATCCTTTGACCTCTCGATCCCTTCCACTCTCTTGATCCCACTCCATCTCTCGCTCCTTTGGTTACCCCCTCCCCTTCCTCCCTCGCTCCCACTACCTCCCCTCTCCCTCCCTCCCTCCCCACTCCCTCCCTCCCCCCTCGCTCCTTCAACGCTTCTGATCCCGCATCTCCTCCTCCTCCTCCTCCTCCTCCTCCTCCTCCTCCTCCTCCTCCTCCTCCTCCTCTTCCTCCTCTTCCTCCTCATCCTCTTTTTTCCTTGGCTCTTTCCTTCGCCTCTCTCTCTCCCCCCCCCCCTCTCTCTCTCTCTCTCTCTCTCTCTCTCTCTCTCTCTCTCTCTCTCTCTCTCTCTCTCTCTCTCTCTCTCTCTCTCTCTCTCTCTCTCTCTCTCTCTCTCTCCCTCTCTCTCCCTCTCTCCCTCTCTCTCTCTCTCTCTCTCTCTCTCTCTCTCTCTCTCTCTCTCTCTCTCTCTCTCTCTCTCTCTCTCCCTCCCCCCCCCTCTCTCTCTCTCTCTCTCTCTCTCTCTCTCTCTATCTATCTATCTATCTATCTATCTATCTATCTATCTAGGCTATATATATATATATCTATCTATCCATCTCTATCTCTCTCTCATTCTCTCTTTTCTCACCATCATCACCCTTTTTCCTATCTTACCCTTACCTCCGTCCCCATTACTATCCCCTTCCCTATCACCATTCCTATTCCCATTCCTATCCTCATACCCATCCCTTACTCTAACCCTCACTCCTACTCTCACCCTCACCCTTACCTCCTTCATCTTCACCCCCTCCATCACCTTCACCTTCACCCTCACCCTCGGCTTCGTCTTTGTCCTTACCCTCATGTTAACCCTCGTCTTCACCCTAGCGCTCACTCTCACCCTCACCCTTACCCTCACCCTCACCCTCACCCTCACCCTCACCCTCGTCCTTACCCTCACTCTCACCCTTACCCTCGTCCTTACCCACACCCTCGACCTCACCCTTGCCCTTGCCCTCGTCCTCACCTTCACCCTCACCCTCAACCTCGCCCTCTCATCCTAGCTTGAGGTACTGGTACCCCCAGGACGGCTTGGCTGCCTGTTTCTTTGTTTATTTATTTCCTGACTTATTTATGAATTCACTAATTAGTTTATTCATTTATCTATCCACCTATTTAGTTGTATATCTATCTACCTATCTATTTTTTCATTGCTTTGTCTATAATAGTTTATTGATTATTAATTTATCTATTTACCTGTTTTTATTTGTTTATATATATATATACATATATATATATATATTTATTTATTTATTTATTCATTTATCTATTTATTCGTTTGTTTCTTTATCTTTTTATTGTTTGTCTGTTTGGTAACTTCATTTGAAACAGCCTCCTACACTACAGTTTCCCACACCACAGGCTCCCAAACCACAGACTACCACAGCACAGACTCCCACAGCAGACTCCCTCACTACAACCTCCCACACTACAACCTCCCACACTACAGATTCCCACACTACAGACTTCCACACTACAAACCCCTACACTACAGTCTCCTACACTACAGACTCCAACAGTACAGTCTTTAATAACACAGTCTCCTATACCACAGCCTCCCACACCACAGCCTCCCACACTACAGCCTCCCACACTACAGCCTTCCATACCACACCCTCATACACCACAAATTCCCACACCACAGCATCCCACATTACTGGTTCCCACACCACAGCCGCCCACGCTACAGCCTTCCTCACCACAGCCTCCCACACCACAGACTCCCACACCACAGCATCCCACATTACTGTCTCCCACTCTAGAGTCTCCCACAATAACAGGGGCGGGATCAACAACCGATTCAGTTGTCAATCATCTCGTCTTTGTCGTTATTAACGATGTCGGTGCAGTGACGAGTGTCACATTTGGCGTTCGTCCAACCCATGATCGGAGAGAGAGAGAGAAAGAGAGAGAGAGAGAGAGAGAGAGAGAGAGAGAGAGAGAGAGAGAGAGAGAGAGAGAGAGAGAGAGAGAGAGAGAGAGGGAGAAGGATTTTTTTTTTTTTTTTTTTTTTTAGTAGTAGCTACTGTTCAAGACATCACGTTGTTGTTAATCAACGAACTGTTAATTAGCCCCGTCCGCTAAACCACCATTATTGTTATCATTTCGTCTTCGGTGTCGGGGTCATTAAGACTTTTTATGATTCTTACGGGGATTGTCACCAACACTTAGAGAACACCACTAACAGCATGTTAACTGTCAGTGTTTTTATTATCGCTGTTAGTGGCTGTTACCGCAGTGTCATCGTTACAACCACTTTTGTAATTTGTTAGCGTAATTGATATTTTTCATAGATTTATACCTCAAGATAATAAAGTTATTACCATCAACATATATCAGAGCATATCAACACGCGTTTAATGTACGAACGGTGGATGTACTGTGTCTTGCTGCATTGCTTCTGACCCAAGGCAGTCGGCGGGAGTCAGGGATGACCTGTCATCCGCGAGGAGCTAAGATGAGAGGGAGGAAAGGGGGATGGATGGGAGTGGAATGGGTGGGAGTGAGTGGGTACCTGCCTTTTGATTTGGCTACCTCCCTTGTAAGGGGGAAAAACCTTTCGTATATGGATAGATAGACATTGATAAATTGATGAGTGAATGTTTTTGAATTACGCGTAGGGTCAGTTATTTGCTAAGAACGAGTTCTTCAGGACAAGGTTCTGTTGATATATAAAAGAAAAAAATATTCTGTAAATCGATTATATTACCATTATTGAGTTATTACATTGAAATATATAGGTTGGTACATAAAAGAAAATAATATTCTGTAAATCAATTATATTACCAATATTGAGTTATTACATAGAAGTACATCGGCTTAATGAACTAATTAATTAATTCTTTCATTCATTCATTCATTATTAATTAATTACTTTATCTATCTATCCGTCTATCTGTTGGTCTATTTACTTATCTATATCTATCTACCTGTCTGTCTGTCTATTTGTCCATCTGTCTGCCTGTCTTGTGTATCGGTCGGTCGGTCGGGTTGGTTGGTCTGTCTGTTGGTCTATCTATCTATCTATCTGTCTGTCTTTCTGTGTGTCAGTCTGTCTATCTGTCTGTCGGTCGGTCTGTCGAGATGGCTATAACCCTTACGCATTAGTTCTGCCACTTCAGTCTTTGAATCAGATCGTCTATCATTAGCCATCGAAAGAGAGAGAGAGAGAGAGAGAAGGAGAGAGAGAGAGAGAGAGAGAGAGAGAGAGAGAGAGAGAGAGAGAGAGAGAGAGAGAGAGAGAGAGAGAGATAGAGAGATTTGAATTTGTCATGCATCACGTGACTGGTTCATGGCGAAAGAATCTTAGAACAACAGAAAAACGAAGAAAATGATTTTGTTCTTCGATGACGGTGCAATAACA
>NC_134803.1:41951798-41964298 GCF_046742065.1 Oratosquilla oratoria | reverse complement strand
CATTGGCGCTGTTGAGTTTCTGTCCTCAATTTGACCAGATTACAGTTGTTTACATTTCACTAGAGCAAAATGTAGTAACACATAGAGCTGGGCGCGTTCCTCGGTGCGTTCCTTGGTGCGTTCCGCTTTAGTTTGGCCGCGGTTAGCGCTCCTAAACCATTAAAGCAATATAGGTGCCATTATAGTATGTGGCCAACGAAATATTTCCTTTGGTATAGTATGTGGCCTACCGGACTTTTATTTCGGTATGAATCTGTCTCTTAAGTTTTAATAGCTTGGGAGCACTAACTACGGCCAAACTAAAGCGGAACGCACCGAGGAACGCACCCAGCTCTGGTAACACATTTGTAAATCACACAAAGAACCCACAGTTGGTGTAAAAGAAAACTTGGGAGAACTTTTGACTTCTATATTTCGACTTACGACAGAAGAGGGCTGCAGCTGGCAGCCGAAATGTAGAGGTCAAACGTTCTCTCAAGTTTTCTTTTACTCCGACGGTGGGCTCTTTGTATAGTTGTTTACATGTACGTAGGTGATTCAAAGTACGATAGGACATCAGCTTGTAAAGACACCTCCCCTTATACATAATCTCCCAAACGATATGAAACATTGCATAATGATTTTTTTTTTAAGTTTCTCATTGCACAGAAGATTAATCTCTATGGAGAGTAATGTATCATAGTTCATATGAAGAACTTTGAAAACAAACACATATTTCCAATAACCATTAGCATTTCGCAAACAAAAGAAATTATTTAGAAATATTTTCAAATGTTTCAACAAATCTCTCTCATACCTCCTCCCCCTCACTCACCCTTTCCTCTCCCTCTTCTCTTTTCCACTCTCTTTCCCTCTCTCTTCCCCTCTATCTTCCCCTTACCCTCCCTTTACTTTTCCCTATCTTCTCCTCCTCTCTCTCCCCCATTCCCTCGCTCTCTCTCCTCTCTCTTCCCCTCTCTTTCTCCCCCTCTCCTCCCCTCGCTCCATTCCTCTCTTCTATTCTCCATCTCACCCTCCCTTTCCTCTCCTCCTCCCTCTCTTCCTCTCTCTCTTCCCCTCACTTCCCCCCTATCTCCCCCTCACACTCCCTTTCCTCTCCCCTCTCTCCCGTTCCTTCTTCCTCTCCCCTCTCTTCTCTCCCACTTTCCTTCTCCAAACCCTCCCCCACCTCCTCTTAGCTCTCTCTTTTTCTCTCCTTTCCCTTCCTCTTCCCGTTCCTGCTCTTTTTCCTCCTCCATACCCCTCCTTCTCCCTCCCGTCCCCCTTCTCTCCCTCCAACCTCTCTCCCAATATCTTTTAGTGTTGTTGATATATGGAATAGTCTACCATCCAACGCCATCTATTGTTCCACAGCTACTTAGCTACAAATCTTCTACTGGTACTACTTGTAAAAAAAAAAAAAAAAAAAAAAAAAAAAAAAAAAAAAAAAAAAAAAAAAAAAAAAAAAAAAAAAAAAAAAAAAAAAAAAAAAAAAAAAAAAAAAAAAAAAAAAAAAAAAAAAAAAAAAAAAAAAAAATATCACAGTATTAGATTAGCGTAGTTACCGAAACAACCATGCAAGGACCAAGTGGTCTGTTTTTGTTTGTCCATGAAACTTCATATAACTCCCCCTACTCACCCTCTCACCCTTCCCCTCACCTCACCCTCTGTTTCTATGCACCCCCCCACCTTCCCCTCCCGGTCACCCCCACTTCCTCCCCCCCTTCCCCCTCCCCCTCCCCCCCTCCTTCCCGCGATGCAAAAAAGTCCCATCCTTGCAATCGCTATTATTATGTACGTAATTGCCATTCACAAGGCCAAAATTGCGTACATGAATGAAAATACGTCCACGGAAATGCGTACATGAAAATACGTTCATGGAAATACGTACATGAAAATACGTACATAAAATTGCGTACATGGAAATACGCATATGGAAACACATACATGTAAATACGTCCATGGAAATACGCACATGGGAACGAGCATATGGAAGTGTAAACATGAATGAAAATACGTACATGAAAATATGTACATGAAAATTCATACATGAAAATACGTACATGAAAATACGAACATGGAAATACGTGCATGGAAATACGTACAATAAAATATGTACATGGAAATGCGTACATGAAAATACGTACATGAACATTTGTGCAGGGATATGGCAACATAGAAATACGAACATAGAAATTAGTTCATGGAAGTATGTACAAGGTAATGCGTACATGAGAATACATACATGAAAATACGTACATGACAATACGTACATGGAAATACGTACATGAAAATACGTACATGGAAATACGCACATGAGAATACGTTCATGAGAATACGTTCATGAAAATACATACATAAAAATACACACATGGGAATGCGTACAGTTGACACCATCTAGGCTCACCCACGTAGTACCAAATGTTTTTCTCCTAAAATGAGCAGATCATCGTTCCGTTGACCAGAATAAAGGTTTTGAATGATGACAATTTTTAACCACCTTACGGCGGATTCAGGACAAAAAGGGGGTCTTGGGTGGTTTCCTCGTTCACCCTTTCCTCTCCCCCTTTTTCCTCCCCTTCCCCCTTCCCCTCCTCTTCCCCCTTTTCCTCCCTTCCCCCTTCCCCTCCCCTTCCCCCTTCCCCTCCCCTTCCCCCTTCCCCTCCCCTTCCCCCTTCCCCTCCCCTTCCCCCTTCCCCTCCCCTTCCCCCTTTTCCTCCCCTTCCCCCTTTTCCTCCCTTTCCCCCTTTTCCTCCCTTTCCCCCTTTTCCTCTCCTTCCCCCTTCCCCTTTTCCTACCCCTGTCTCCTTTCCCTATCCCCTTCCCCTTTCCCCTATCCTCTTCCCTTTTCCCTACCCCCTTCGCCTTTCCTTACACCTTCCCCTTTTCCTATCCCCTTCCCCTTTCCCTGTACCCTTCCCTTTTCCCTACCCCCTTCCCCTACCCCCTTCCCCTTTCTCTATACCCTTCCCTTTTCCCTACCCCCTTCCCCTACCCCCTTTCCCTTTCCCTTTCCCTTTCCCTATCCCCTTCCCCTTTCCCTACCCCCTTCCCCTACCCCCTTTCCCTTTCCCTTTTCCCTATCCCCTTTCCCTTTCCCTATCCTCTTCCCCTTTCCCTACCCCTTCCACTTTTCTTATCCCCTTTCCCTATCCCCTTCCCCTTTTCCTACCCCCTTTCCCCACCCCCTTCCCCTGTCCCTATCTCCTCCTTTCCTCCTTCTTCTCTCCATCTTCCACTTCTCCTTCCCCTTTCCCCTCCCCCCATTCCTCTTTCTCCTTCCCCTCCCCTTATACCCATCTTCCTGTACCCATCGCCCCTTCCCCCTCCCTATTCCCCTTCCCCCTATACCCCCTTCCTCTCCCCCTTTCCCTCTACCCATCTCCCCTTTCATTTCTCTCCTTCCCCTCTTACCTTCTCCTTTCTCCGCTCCACCTCTTCCCTTTCCCCTTTCCCTTCCCCTTTCTCTTTTTCCTTTCCCCCCTCCTTCCCCCTTCCCCTCTACTCTCCTCCCTCTCCCCTTTCCCTATACCTTTTCAATTACCATCTTCCCTTCTTCCATTCCCCTCTTCCATTCCCCTCTTCCATTCCCCTCTTCCATTCCCCTCTCCCTTCCCCCTCTCCCACTCCCCCTTCCCTTAAAAAGGAAGACATATGTCCTTTTTATCCTGAAAGGATAAAAAAAGGACAAGAAAATCGATAATAGGACTAAAACCCTTTTAATGGGGGTATGCTATGGACCTAAAGGTCCTACAGGTTCTTTTTATCTTTCTATTCTTGTTAAACCGTGAGGCATAAACCAGATTAATAATATAAGCGGGTTATCTCATCTAATGAAATTTACTAGATAAACACCATATGAGGACGGAGCCTTTATTTGTACGACGTTTCGCTTATTACAGCTTTTCAAGTACAAGTTGAGATACAAATGCTTGAGATTAAATAAGGGGAAAGGAGGGAACGGGGAGAGATAAGGGGGGGAAGGAAGATGAGGAGGAGGAGGAGGCGGAGGGTGGGGGGATTGGACACTGGGAAAGGATGAGAATGCTGGCTCAAACGTCCGAGGGTGAAATGTCCACAAAGGATTATGCGAACGGGTGATTTCTCTCACCTCTTTGATGTAATTCAATAAGGGCGAAAATCAATACGCGAATAAGTAGATAAACACAAATATATTGTAGCGAGTGGGCGCCGCGAGATGGGGAGCGTGCAAGATGGAGGCCAGACAGGTGGAGAGATGAGATAGAAAAGTTTGCAAGAGTGACGTGCCATGGGTTGGCGCAGTCGCGGACTCAAAAAGGTTCAATGAATGAATGAATGAATGAATGAATGAATGAATGAATGAATGAATGAATGAATGAATGAATGAAAATATGTATATATATATATATATATATATATATATATATATATATATATATATATATATATATATATATATATATATATATATATATATTAACATCTAATTACTTTTTTAGATTAGGTTGTTTTCGTGAACACACACACACACACACACACACACACACACACACACACACACACACACACACACACACACACACACACACACATATATATATATATATATATATATATATATATATATATATGGTTTGTTTATCAACACTGATTCTGGAATATCGAAATTTGATGCTGTGTACACATTACCTACGTGTACACGGAATTCGTTCACACATGTAAAAAACGCACATGAATAAAATTGATATAAGCAATAGAGGTGGCGGGGAAATTAGATGCAGCTACATCACGAATGGGGGGGAAGGGGGAGGGGGAAGGGGGAGGGGGAAGGGGGGGGTGAGGGGTTGAGGCACCCTAATTCTTATTCCTAATAGTAGGGGGCATATCCGGGGAGTGTCGACCCTCATTTCCTCCCCTCCCTCCTCCCCCTCCCCCCTCCCCAACCCCCGATCCCCTCCTCTACCTCCCCAACTCCCCCTCCCACCCTCTCTCCTCGTTTCCCTCCTCCTCCTCTTCCTCCTCTTTCCTCCTCCTCCTCCTCCTCCTCCTCCTCCTTCTCCCTTCCTCCCCCTACTCATTCACTTCTCCTTCCCCTCCCCCTTCCTCTTGTTCCCCTCCTCCTCTTCCCCTTCCTGCTCTTCCACCCTCCTCCTCTTCCATCTTCCTTTTTATCCCCCCCTCCTCTTTATCCCCCTCCTCCTCATGGCCCTCCTCTTCATGCCCCTCCTCCTCATGGCCCTCCTCTTTATCCCCCTCCTCCTCATGGCCCTCCTCTTCATGCCCCTCCTCCTCTTCCCTCCTCCTCTTCCCTCCCCCTCTTCTTGCTCCTGTTCTCTCTCCTCTTCTTCCTCCTCCTATTTCTCCCTCCTCCCCCTCTGCACCCACTTCCCACTTATTTTTATACACGAACAAAAAAATGATGCTTTCCCGTAATCAACAGATCTCATATATAAAATATATATGCATGTAAAAGGAAGAAATATATTTTCTTTTACATCAGAAATGTGTATGAAATATTTATACGTTATTATTAGCTGCAAATCTTGTATAACCTAACCTAACCTAACCTAACCTAACCCCTAACCTAATCTAACCTAACCTAACTCCTAACATGGCCGAAAGTAACCTAACCCTTAACTTAACCTAACCTAACCTGACCAAAGTTAACCTACCCTAACCCCCATCCTATCCTAACTATCCTAACTAATAAGATATATGTCAGTGTAGAGGTAATGAAATGTAAAACTGTATCATTATATATATATATTTTTTTTCTTGTCACATATTGTAAGGGCGAAATAGCCATTTGTATATTATGTTAGCTGAATACGAAATCATGTCATCTTTACACCAAAGATGAGAACGAAATATATTTCTTATTGTCGTCCGATTTTGTGTATCAAACATTGATTAGATTAGATAAAAAAAATAAAAATTACATAAAATATTTCAACAAAGTAGCAATTTTATTGAAATTGTCAAATCTTATATATATATATTATATATATATATATATATATATATATATATACATATATATATATATATATGTATATATATATATATATATAATATATATATATATATATATATATATACATATATGTATACTATATATATATATATATATATATATATATATATATATATATATAAAACATGCATTACGCTCTTTTTTTTAGCCAGTGATTTATTACACGTCGTTCTGAGTACAAGCTTTACGAACTCATAATTTTCCGAGGTCGTAATGATCCGAGATACTTAATGACTTGCTCGAGTCACTCTTGTACCTTTCCTGGTATCAACAAGACTATAAACTCCTGTTCCCACGCAGAATACGAAACGATCTCTTAGGTTTGTTGACAGTAAGAAGGAAGTTAAATACAATATTAATATCTCCACTGATAGTCACCGATTCTTCATCATTTAAGACCAGAACGCTTTGGGTGTACACACACAAGCTTAAGGTCAACACTGAGGCTCTACACTGATGAACAAATGTGTTCTTGGCGAACATGAGAACACATTAACTTCAAGTAAACCATGAATTACTCGCAGACGATCAAGCTGATAGTCTGAATAGGCTGTTCATCCTCTTCCGTGTCTCTGTCGGGAAATTGGAAGTTAAATGTTAGATTAAGTTAAACTATTTTTCTAAATGGATAGTTTGCTTCCCGTACGGTGGATTGACTTCATGTTTTATTCGGTCAATATTTTAGAGACTTTAATGACTTCGCTATGTGTGTGTATGAGTATGTATGCATGTATGTATGTATGTATGTATGTATGTATGTATGTATGTATATATGTATGTATGTTTTCATGTATGTATGTATATATGTATGTATGTGTGCATGTATGCATGTATGTATGTATGTATGTATGTATGTGTGTATGTATGTATGCATGTATATATGTATATATTCATGTATATGTATGTTTGCATGTATGTATGCATGTATATATGTATGTATGTATGTATTTATGTATGCAGGTTAACCATTTGGAAGAAAAACAACCAAAGCAGAGCGCTTTCGTGTATTACATAGTATGGAAATACATAGTATTCAAAGATGAATATATATATACATAGCTGATGAAAAATGTAGAAAGACACCTGCAAATCAAATCTATAACCACAGTCGGAGCCTAAGAAAAACCTGGAAACGCTGGGTCTATATATTTTGAATGTAGGCTACAGTCATCTTCACTACTGAAGAGGACTGTAGGTTACAGTCAAAATATATAGGACCACCGTTTTTGCAGTTTTTATCTGCTCCGACTGTGGTTTTAGATTATATGTATATATATATATATATATATATATATATATATATATATATATATATATATATATATATATGTGTGTGTGTGTGTGTGTTGAGACATACAGAGGACTTAACAACAGACTCAGGGAACACAAAGCGGACATTAGACACCACCGAGAAACCAACGCTCTAGTTAACCACATTGACACAGAGGGACACTTACCTAACTGGGAGGGTTCCACCATTCTAGCTAAAGGACTACACAAGAAACAACGGAAAATAATTTACATTGCCAACCACAAAAACACAAACAAGAGAACTGGTGACTTGAAATGGACAAAATCTACCGCGACACTTGCCCTCCAAGAATGGCTTCCCAGACCCCCCGACCCTAAGTAGATACCTTTTTCCCACTTCGGCCTACCCTCTCCAGCTTTCTTCCTTTCACTCTGACGTTCCTTCTTGCACCATGCTACCTTGCCCCAACTTTTTATCATGATTTATTCTTTTAATACTATTTGTTACTATTTATTTTCAACACTATTATTATTATCATTGTTATTATAATTATTATTTATTTATTATTACTATCATTATATATATTTATAATTTTATTATTACATTACCATCACTATTATTATTACTCATTTTCTTTGTTATTATTATTATTGTTATTATTATTGTTACTATTATTTAAATATTATCATTGTTATCACTATTATTGTCATAATTACTATTAATAATTTTTATTTCTTGGTTATTAGTATTCATATATTTTTATTTATTATTTTTATTATTACTTTTATTTTATTGTTATTATTATCATTATTATTATTACTTCTATTGTATTGTTATAATTTTTGTTATTATTGATACTATTATTATTTAAATATTTATCTTCATTGTTATCATTACTATTGTTACATTTACTATTAATAATTTCTTTGTTATTAGTGTTATCATATTTAATTGAATTTTTTTTTATTCATTGTTACGCTAGCCACAATGTGATGTTCACACTCGTCACCAACTATGGTAACTCGGGGAGGTGGTGAGGTCCACCCCATGTATATAATGCCCACAGCCCGTTTGTAAACATATTCCTTTGAAAAAGCATACCTGCGAAACTAGTCAGGAATAAACTCAAGACTAAGACTCCTGTGTTTCCTATTCCGCTTACATCATATATATATATATAATATGTGTATATATATATATATATATATACATAAATATACAGATGTATATATATATATACATATAATATATATATATATATATATACATATATATATATATTGTGTGTGTGTGTGTGTGTGTGTGTATGTGTGTGCATGTGTGTGTACGTGTGTATGTGTTGTCTGAACAAAGCATTAGGCAAGCCTGACGAGTGCCTAACATAGGTACACACAAAGCCTTACGCATCCGTACCCATTTTTGTATCCACTCCGGAATTTAAACTCTGATTTCAGTGGTTTGACGCAAGCGTTTTACCAATGAATACTATGAAGACGAATAATACTCTTGTGATAATATGCAATAAAGTTTTAAACAAACGTAATGATGAAAAGTTTAACAATTCAATTTGCCTGATGTTCAGTTCTTCTGTCTCTCTTAAACCGTTTCGGCAGTATCCTTGCCATCCTTTGGCCCGTTGTTACGGTCTCTCTCTCTCTCTCTCTCTCTCTCTCTCTCTCTCTCTCTCTCTCTATCTATCTATCTATCTATCTCTCTCTCCCTCTCTCTCTTTCTTGCCATTGGGTACATATTTTGTTATGTTATCTCTCCTGTTTTCTTGTTATCTCTTTTGTATTCCTGTTCTATCTCCCGTTTCTCTTTGTAGCTCTACATCTCGTATCTATTTTCAAAGTGCAACATTGATGATTCTGATATTTTTAAACATTCAATGGTTTTATCGTCGTCTGTTCTCAGCATCATGTGATTTATCTCTATTTTCTTTCTTTTTTTTCTTCGCTTCTTTCTTAAACCCATCCTTTGTCTTTTTCCTTTATTTTTCTTTCTCTCTTTCCTTCATCTCCTTTCTTTATTTCAACTTCTTTTTTTATTTTGAATTATGCACGGAAACAACCTTTCTTCCTTTCAACCCGACACCTCTCCTAAACTACCTTGTTACCTTCCCACACCTTATTACCACACCGACATGCAACCTCCCACCGCCGTTCTCCCAGGGCTGAAGTCTTCCTGATCCCTTGTCTCGTTCTCGCCTCCCCAGAAGGTCTCAGCTTCGGCGTCCCTGAAGTCCTCGCATTTGGCGTCTCTGGCGCCAGAGGCTTCTGCCTTACACCCCTAATTGGGACAAGGTCCCCCCCTCCACCCCTCAATTCGCTTGCCAAACGACGCCCCGCGTAACGCTTCCTCGTGGGCTTAAGGATGCTGAGGTTGGGGAAGTGAGAGGTGCGTATGGAACGAATAAAGCATAAGAATGGAGAAGACTGCAAGAGACCATGAGGCCTACACTACGCAGTTCCGTGTTCCTTAACACCTGTCGTCCCTATGCATAGATAGATCTCATCTCTTAAAACAACCAATTGTTTCAGTGCTCGCTACATAAGAACTTAAGAATGGAGAAGACTGCAAGAGACCATGAGGCCTACACTATGCAGTTTCGTTTCCCTTACCACCTGTCGTCCCTATGCATAAATATATCTCATCTTCTCATAAAACAACCAATAGATTCAGCGCTCACTACATGGTTACTAAGTCTATATCTATACTATCAGTTAACCACTCTGTTTGTAAACCAATTTTTGTCTGTTTCCTTCATCTATTTTTTTCCAATTTAAATACATTACTACAAGTCCAGCCCTACTGTTTTAACATGACCTTGTCTACATCATCTTTGTTAAAACCTTTGACCCATTTTAATACCCCTATTAGATCCTCGTCTTTCCAAAGTGCCTAAACCGGTCTTTGCATGGTCGATTTCTAAGCCCTTGTATCATTTAGGTTATTCTTTTCTATATTCGTTCAACGTAGTGAATATTTCTACTGTATTTTTCGACCAAAAACAGTGCTTCCGTCAATATGACACTTATGATTAGGTGTCATAGAGGTGATAAAAGAGAGTTTTAAGGAGGGTAAGGGAGAAGAAGGATAGTAGAAGTCAAAAGTGATCGGCATTGTTTTTTGAGTTGAGATTCGTCTGCAGTCATAAAATAATGCTACGTTACTCTGGTCCGTAAGGTAAGCTATTATCATAGTATGGACAATCACTTAGCTTGACAAAAAAAATACCTTTATCTCTTTGTGTTGGGATCGAACCCAAGTCTTCGTTGTAACGATGTAAGATCAGTTCCCAATTCACAAACTGGAACTCCGGAACGGCTTGGCCCACTCCTCAGCTGAATAAAATCGACTAACGACAGCTTGAGTATAGAAAGCTCTTAAAGAGCAGCGAAAAATGTACGATTGTGTTCTTGGGTCTCGTATATGACTTCATATTTATGTGTGATACGTGCCATGAATTGTAGAATTGATGTGCTGTGTTCTGTTCCCGTGTTCCTATGCATCACACATACACTACTCTGTTACGAGAGGTATGTCGAGTGAGGTATTATACTTGAGTATAACTTCGTCAACACAGAGTATGTCTTGCGTATGAGATTATGTTTGCACTGATATATTTTCTTCTATGTGGACAACGGTTCTTTGTGTGTGGGTTTGTCGCCGCTTCTTTGGGGACTTGTGGCTGTTGTGAAGAGTTGTTGTGTTTATGTTTTTCTGTTGCTATTTACTGAAGTCTCGTTAAGTTTAAACAGCCATTCGTGAAAGAAAAACGCAAAAATTATCAAAGTTTACCAATAGAGTAGTTAACGAATGAATTAGATTTTGTAACCATGTTGTGAGCGCTGAAACAAAATTGATTGTTTTAAGAGGTGAAATAACTCTACGGACAGGGATGACAGGTGGCAAGGGATATGGAGCTACCTAGTATAGGCCTTACGGTCTTTTGTAGTCTTAAACATTTTTATGATGTTGTGTGATTCACCATGGTCTTGGATCACGTGTTGGACTCGTGATCGACAGCTATTTCCCTCCCGAAAAAGAGCTCAGAGCTCATATATGACCGATGTATGGGTAATGCTGTGGTTTTACAAGCACACACACACCCAACTACCCGCCCATGATTGTTGAAGTAACGACTCGCAGCGCAGCGATATTGAAATTATTTCAGCCCTGGGCGGAATTCGTGTATGTGTGTGCGTGTGTGTGTGTGTGTGTGTGTGTGTGTGTGTGTGTGTGTGTGTGTGTGTGTGTGTGTGTGTGTGTGTGTGCGTGCGTGTGTGTGTGTTTGTCTATCGAGGACCTCAGTTGCCATGTCGCGTCACCTGAGAGCAGATGATTATGCTATGGGTAGCAACACTTAACCTGATTATATAATGGTTGCTTGCACTCGCTGTGGCTAGGAGGCGAATGGGTGCACGTTCTTCGGCGAACCACCAGATACCTTCACGTTCTCACGTTTTCTGGCCAAGAAATGGTAACTTACGTTCTCTGTGCCGAGTGTCTGCACGTTCTGTGGGATAATTTACGAAGTGCCTTTATGGTTTGTGGCTGCAAGATTGGTACTCGTTTGTTCTATGGTTGTGGAGTAAACGCTTGAAATCCTTTGGGAACGTTTCGATTGCTTGGCAGAAGTTTGGGTGACAAAGTAAATGTTTGGGTGTTCTGTTGCCGCGTAGTCTTCTTTGTCTTGTATTATTTTTATTTTATTTTATCTTATCTTATTTTATTCTATTCTATTTTATTCTATTCTATTTTATTTTATTTTATTTATCTTATTTGTTTATCTATTTATTTATTTATTTATTTATTTATTTATGTTTTGTATTATTTTTATTTTATTTTATCTTATCTTATTTTATTCTATTCTATTTAATTTTATTTATTTTATTTTATTTTATTTTATTTATCTTATTTATTTATTTATTTATTTATTTATTTATTTTTTGCTGACGAGTAATTGTTTTTTTCTAAATCTTAAGAATTAGTTCAGACTGAAGAGTCTGAAGACGAAGCCTACTCTTGTACTGAAATGGACTTTAAGGGGTAGTAATATGTACTGAATTTATTAAACAAACTTAATGATGAAAAGGTTAAAATTCTCTGTATTTGAGAGAACTAAAAAGATAGACAAAAACGATTTGTTCAGATACCTGTAGAAGCGTTGACATTTATCAGATTTTGTTAACTTGTATTCAAACCATCAGACCTTTGGGTCTACAAAAAGTTGGTGGTAGCGAACACTGT
>NC_134803.1:41944298-41946798 GCF_046742065.1 Oratosquilla oratoria | reverse complement strand
AGGAGGGAGAGGAGAAATGATGAGGTGAGTAGGAGGAGTAGAAGGAGGAAGAATAAAATGAAGGAGGATAACGAGGACGAAGAGGAGGAAGAGGAGGAGGAGGAGGAGGAGGAGGGGGAGGAGGAGGGGAGGAAAAGGAGGAGGAAAGGGAGGGGAGGATGAGAAGGAGGAGAAATAGGCAGAGGGAGATAAGGGATACGGAGAATCGTAGAGGGAGGGAGAGTAGAAGAGATGGGGTGAGCAGGAGGAAGAGGAAGAGGAGGAGGAAGAAGAGAAGGGAGGAAGGAGGAGTAGAATGAGCAGAAAAGGAGGAAGGAGGGAGAGAGGAGGAAATCGGAGAATGAAAAGATTAAGTACACAAATTTGGTGGCGGTGTTGATGGTGGTATTGTGGTGATGTTGGTGGTGGTGGTAGGGGTGGTGGTGGTGGTAAGTGTGATGACACGGGTGAGGTGTGGTGATGATGGAAGCCATTGTGGTGAAAACGAAAGGAGACAATGACACCATAACTAATAAAAGTACTTTTGAGATGCGTGCGGCGATTTATGTGAGGACCATTGTCACGGTTGGGTAGTGATGTACAAGTGGTGATAGCAGAGGTATTATAAAGAGATCACAAAAGGTACTTTACAAAGGTACTAAAGGTATCTATTGTAACGATGACAGTGACGGTAGGGTGGGTGGGTCTTTGGGGGTTACTAATGTCGGGATATTGACTGTGACTGGGATAATTAGGGTGTTTTAGGGTGATGGAAGTGGTGATGATGGAGATGATGATGGTGGTGATTATGATGGTGATTGTGGTGTTGAGGGTAGTGTTGTTGGTGATGGGGATAGTGGTGGTGGTGGAAATGGTGATAGTGGTGGTGGAAGACGTGTAGGTCGCGATGTTCTTCGTCTTCTTTGCGTAGTTCCCAGTCAGCGTCTTGGAAGTAATCTTCTTCTTTTTTTTTTCTTCTTTTTTTTCATACCAGCTTTGGTGGCTGTAGTGGTGGTGGTGTTGATGACTGTGGTAGCATAGCGGTTGTGGCGAAAGTGGCGACGAGTTGATTGTACCCCGTGACAAGATTGACAGTGGAGGTAGAAGATGAATGACATTATTATGACTTATGGTAATGACATCATGGCGACTCCTAATGACATATCTCGGAGAACAACAACAAGATCGTTGCGCAATGATGACACCGTTAACCTCTTGAAGATGGTGATGAGCCTAACTACCTTAAACGGTTGTTTGTAAATGGTAGTTAGCAGTGGTAGTTAATATCAGCTTCGCTTACGGTGTCCCCCAGTGGTCATCCTAAGTAGTCTATTGGGAGACTTGAATGGTGGACAGACTGATGTTGGATGACAACAATAAGAATGAATGGATGATGTGTATGAAGGATCGAGGTGAGTGGTGAGTTGTGATTGGTGATTGGGATTAATGATGACGACTTTAGTGGGTAAGGCAAATAGTGATGATTTGATTGGTGTTTTTAGTGACTGATACACGCTCTGTGTTCCTGTCAGTCGGAGTGACCTAAGGAATGACACTAAGTGAGTGACACTGAGTAACACTAAGGAGCTTCGATGAAAATAGATAAGAACGCCTGACGGCATTTGAAGTAAAAGGAAGAGTATCACGCAGGACGGAAGGGGTGAATCACAGTTAGGCCTTGTTATCAATAGGAGTTTCAACCGCGCGGTTCAGTTACAGTGTAAGTCAATGGAGGCGTTCACACACAACCGCCCAGTATTTCCTTGAATATGCGATACCGCCGCGGTTTCCACGCGGTCCAAACCACTAGTGTGAACAGGGCCTTTCACTACGAATGTGGAAGTCATAGAGATGAATAAAATCGTCTGGCGAAAGAAAGGAAACGGGAAAGGTATCACCTGGCACGTAAGGGAGGAGAATCAGTGACGATAATAAGAAGACAAGAAAGTATCGTGGAGTATTTTTTTATAACGATGACGTAATACTGATAATGGTCAAAGCCCTAGGCTCGTTTTACACGGATCGAATTTTCGCCACACGCCGTCCACGGCACGACGTCGCGTTCTCAAGTAACCATGGGTATCTAAGGACGCTTTCACACGTCACGACCACGTGTGAAAGCGTCCATAGACACCCATGGTGATTTGATAGCACGACGTCGTGTCGTGGACGGCGCACGGCAAAAAGTCGATACGTGTGAAAAGAGCCTTAGGTGGTGTCAGTGATGAGCACCAGTGACAACAAAGCGGATGGCAGTATAATATTGTGAATGATGTTGATGGAAATAGCAGTATTAAGAATTACCAACAGTTAATAATTGTCATAATTTTTTAACTTAGTATGAAGAAGAAGGATGAGTGTGGAAGCATTGGGGGAGATATGAGTATTAAAGAAAACGGGGAAGTGTGACTCATGCTAAATTACAAAGAAAATGGGAACAGGAAGAAGTGGAGACGAAAATGGGAATAAGAAAGAGGAAGAAGGGGAGGAAGAATTGGAGGAAGAGTATGACGATGACGAG
>NC_134803.1:41916798-41939298 GCF_046742065.1 Oratosquilla oratoria | reverse complement strand
TCGTTAAGCATCCACTAACTACTACTAGATATCGGTTAGTGGTCCACTTTGTGACCCCCCGTGATCCACTAAGGGTTTGTGGATCGTATGTTGTGGATCATTGACCCAGTGGATAGGTGGCAGAGCAGGGAGGTCGAGTGTCAGCCCAGATAGGTCAAACTGTAGAAAGGGAAAAGAACATAGCAGGTTGTGCAGGTTATGGGTAGGTTGACAGGCCATATAATAGCCTGAGAAGTTCAGAATAGACTGGGTAGTTCAGATGGTAGTTGAGTCAGCTCAGGTGGTACGCTAGATAACCTAGTTGGCAACATTAGGAGATTAGGCTATAAATCGTTGGCTAGATGGAAGCTAAGTTGGTTTACGGTGGGTTAAACCGTTAAGTGACTAACCCAAATAGAATACGGTACATTGAATAAGCACATTGTAGACCAGTAAGAGGTTGAGGTAATGCTAAGAGAGAGGTGAGATTGATATATTGTAGGAACAAGAAAAATCATTAGCTAGGTAATGATGAGATAAACTAAATCTAGACCGGTAGTTTTAGCAATAAAAAAAAAAAAAATAATAATAATAATAATAATAATAATAATAGTAATAATAATAATAATAATAATAATTAATAATAATAATAATAATAATGGGAGCTATAATGATTCAATGCGGGGCACAGTGGACAAAATCTTATTTGAGAATCGATATCTTTAGAAAAACAATACAATTACAATTCACTCATATAATCGATAATAGGGTAAGATACGAATTTACTGTTTATTTAGACGGGAAAGGTAGACCGATTAAGGAGACTCATGTAAATGAGACAGGTAAACGAGGGACAGGTAGAAAGCAGACAGAAAGGGGCTGTGGTTGCGGTCAAGCCGACACAGGAAGCGACTGTCAAAGCCACCCCGAGTATGATGGAGCGTACCGGTGGGCTTGAGATACAGAGCCGCCTGAGTGGTACGATCCTCTCCGAGTAGGACTCCTCCTGGTGGTTCAGTAATGTTGTTTTTGTTTGTTATTTTTTGTTGTTGTTGGTGTTGCTGTTGTGGTTTTTGGTCGTGGCGGGTCATGGGCTGATTGTGATCATTGGCTGTGGTTGATGTTGATGTTGTTGTTGATGTTGATGGTGATGATGTTAATATCAATGTACGAGGTTAATGTCAATGACAAAGTTAAGGTTTATGTTAATGTTTGTGTCAACTGGGCTGTGAACTAAGTCGTTTCGTTTTGAAGGGTCGAGATGGAGTAGTGGCTACGGTCCTTGTCTTGTAAAGACGCAAGCCGCTCAGGCAAGGGTTCGAATCCCAGCAGAGTCGTCTATGTTAATGTTAATGTTGACGTTGAGGTTTATATTTATTGTTGTTAATGTAGTTGCCTGAGGGACTGATGTATATGATAATGGATAGTAGCAGGATAGAGTGATGTTTCTAATAATATAAAAAGTAGTTTATTTACTAATTTATATATACATATATATATATATATATATATATACATATATATATATATATATATATATATATATATATGCTGGGACATTGTGACAAATTGATGATGAAAAAAGAAACATAGAGCGAAACCGGCCAGGAATAAAATAAAAAACTCGGAACTAGACCCGTGACTTCTTTTTCCACCTTCGTATATATATATATATATATATATATATATATATATATATATATATATATATATATATATATATATATAATATATATATATATAGTCTTACATAAATGTAAAAAATATATAACTGATTTAATGGTTTTCAATAACGTATACTAGTAGTCGAAGATTTCCACCCAGTGGTTTTTTGGTAATGATGTGACAATTTAAACACACTTTTGGGTATAACACCCTATTCATTGATGTGCGATAATTATGCGCAGTGGTGAGGTAATGAATTATTATCTTCGGAAGTAATTGTTCTTCTGACTGTACTCCAGTGTTCGGTGACTCCTTGAGGTAACGTTCTGTGATGGTTTTGCGGAGATACGAGAAAAGTGGCGACCGCGCCAGGGTTTGTTAACTGCAGCTTTGCGGTAGCGTGGGATGTGGGTCGGTTGCGCTTCGTCTCTGAGGGTGGTCTGTCTGTGGTGTTTTCTGATAGGATAAAGCTATGGTGAAAGTATGTGTACTTTTGGACCTCTTAAGTTGAAGAGAATAATTTATTGGTACATTTTTTTTATAAAATGGATATTATGAAAAAAAGATAGTTGATAGAACCTATGTTTGATAGTGAAATGAGGTGAGCATTGATAGTCACTTTATCCATTTTCATATTGAGTTCCTGAATACAATAATTCCTCTATAATTACTTGTGCTCTGGTGGTGCAAACGGAAGAATGCTGGTCTCGTATTCGCTTAGTTGTGGGTACGAATCCCGCACTCCTCTCCAATTCCCAGATGTGACTATTACCTACCCCAACAGTCGCTAAATCGTATAGGACAAAGATGTCGACTTCGGCCGCAGCTACTCAGCGCCTCCTATAATAGATCTCTCACCTTCTACCTCCTCAATAATCAGTTCATTCCTCTCCACGCCATCCTTTACGGTATTTCTCCTTTTATTCTACGTCTGGGTCTTCCCTTTCTCCTCTTTTTTTCAGTTTCTTCTTTACTGTATCATACACTTTTGTTTATTTTTCTATAAAGTCTTCTTCCCCCATCCTCTCCATATCCCTATGCTACTCTCACTTTATTATGCTTATCCAGTATGTTATTCGGTGTATTATATATATATATATTATATATATATATATATATATATATTAATATGTGTGTGTGTGTGTGTGTGTGTGTGTGTGTGTGTGTGTGTGTGTGTGTGTGTGTGTGTGTGTGTGTTTGTGTGTTTGTGTGTGTCTGTGTATTACATATGTATGTATGCATGTGTGCGTGCGTGTGTGCGTGTATGTGTAGATACATGCATGTATATATGTATGTATGTATGTATTTATGTATGTATGTGTGTGTATGCATGAGGCGAGTTGTTTGCATACGCCATTGTGTTACGTGTACACAAATGCATGTTCCTGCTCACACACGCGATTCTCTTTTGTTTTTGTGCATGAATAAGGGATATGAAAATGTAAAAATGCCTTGGCTTTTATGGGTTTAACAGCATCGTTGATGGTGCTTGCTACTGCATATCTTCCACCGCATTTTCTGCCCCTGTGAAGAATGTATCCTTTTATTTTTTTTCTTCTTGCCATATGTTTTGCTTATTATATAGTTGCGTCTCCTCTCTTTCTAATAAGGTGTTCCGACACTGTATCCGTAAGCACCTTTTGGTAACTTGATACCATTGTGATGTATATTTATTACGTCTTAAAGGTTCTGAACCCTCATATTGCGTCCCCAAAAAGGTTTGGAACCCTTATACAACATGCAGACACTAGAACTCATCTATGGTTTAATCAGAGCCATGCAAAAACATCTTTATTGTTGTATTTGTACAGTTTTGGTAGCAACAATCATTTTGGTAACAAAGGGTGAAATGTATGTAGAAATACGTTGAGTATCTAATGACGAAAGATATGGGTCAGCTTTTTATGTCCCCAATAGTCTTAGGTTTGATCTTAGTTGTAAGTTAGATACTTCTACATCCATCCATCCATCTCTACATACATATATACATACATACATACATACATACATACATACATACATACATATATACATACATACATACATACATACATACATACATACATACATACATACATACATACATACATACATTGAAAGTTAGTATTCCACATAGTATAGGGTTGTTTAGTTTTCTTATTCATTAGGAATTCTTGTATGAATCTGTTTTACAAGCCATTCTTTTTTCACCGAGGAAGTACAAAACCTCTTGACCTCATGTTACTACGATAGTGGTGCTCCGTTGTCTTCCACGTTGAACTAAATCTGTTCTTAATTGGTTCACAAGTTTTATGGTCCACTACTTCACGCTCAGACTTTCTCGGAGAGAGTTTCGTGGTTTCTGTGTAGATGATTCTAGGATCTTAGAGGAAGAGAGTGAGTTCATGGTCAAAGAGTGAAGAACAAAATTATCCTTTATCGATTCTTAGATTGCTGCTGTTATGAGCTGTATTTTACCAGCGCCTCTATCCTTAGGCGTGATATCATATTCCGTATGTTGATTTAGTTAGTCAAGGGTATTTATAGTTTGGTTATAGTCCTGTTTTCTGTCGGAAGTTGTGGAGAGATGATAAAGATATTGGTGTCTTATTACCAAGATTTGGCGCAGGGTCAATACTGTTTTTACGGAGGTAGATGACAGATTAGGTTGCTACTGCAGGGTTGGGGTTGGTATTGGGGGTAAATTGGGTAGTTTAGTACTATGTGATTTAACATGGCAATTACCAACAACAGCTGCAGGGGTGGGGATGGGGGTTAAGGGTAAAATGGATAGTCTTATAGTTTGTGATTACAAAGGATTACAAAGCGAAGCATGCCGACAGGAGACCTTTTGGTCCATAACTAGGTCGGATGTGAAAAAATATATATAATAATAAATAAATAGATAAATGAATAAATAAATAGATATATAAATAAATAAAAATTATAATAATATAAATAGTAATTGCCGACAGAACTGTCAGGGCAGACACCATGTGAGACTAGGACCTTTATCAAACTTACAAATTTTCAATTACTGAAGCTTTTTCAAGTACACAGACGTAGAACACAGACCCTAAGCTATCTATACATCTCGAAATAGATGAAGAAGGGACATTAAGATAGGACATCCCACGGGGTGCCACTTAAAATTGATCTAACTGCAGAAATTAAATGAATTAAAGGAGGTGCAACATTAAGCATGTCTGTTTTGTTTGATCGTGTTTGAACTCTGAATAATTGCTGCTTCTATTCTAGACATTTTCTCCCTGTCTTGTCGGTTTTACATTTAAATCAGTTCAGCATGATCCCAGTCCATTAGGTGATTGGAGTAGTATGTGATAGAGTGAAAGGGGGAGTTTTACATTAGGAAATAGGGGAGTGGGAGTGATCTTGAGATGTTAAAGACAAACTGACGGAACAGGACAGGACTTCCACAAGAGTGACATGACGTCACAGTCTCAGGTTAATAGGAAACACGTTTTATGCAAATGAAACAGCGTCCTTACTCCTGCAGGCCAGGAGATGGGTCCGTCTTCGTAGAAAAGCAATTAAAAAAGATTTTTACTGACGTTTTTATACGTGAAGCATGGGTCACGCAGTTGTAGATTTAAGATTGGTTACATAGGACAACGTTTCTTAACCTCTCAGGTTTTGTGGACACCTTACATCGACTTATATATTCAGGGATTAGGTAAGATAGAGACACTTTTTCCTAAACATTTAGTAATAGAAACATTATATTGTACAAATCATTAATACATTCTGAGAGAATGTGGCGATAATTTGTATAGCCAGGGAAAAACTAGAAAAAGAACCGGACATCTCCATAAAGACACATTATGTAATAAAGAATTCTAAAAAACACTGGGCCATGACAGGATTAACTGTAACATATTGAATTCCCCGTCCTGTGGACCCCTTGGTAATCTGCGGTCCCCCTAAAGGTCTGGGGCCGAATTTATAAAAGGGTCCTAACCCCTAAGTCTAGACATAAATCTTCAAAATGGCGAAGATTTTACCTAAATCAGCTGTCTATAATGTCAAGGTTATGTCTAGACATAAACATTTAGGTCGCCGACATAGGGATTTAGGTAAAAATCTCCGCCATTAGGGTTAGGATCTTAAATAAATTAGGGTTAGGATCAATTAAAATTCGGCTCCTGGGTCTGCGAGCCCCTAATATAGGAAATCCCTTACATAATACATAAAAGTCTAGTATGTATCCAACGTACATGGCGTTTTCTTCATTATTGTAAAAGAAAACGGTAGCAAAGGCGGTGTTTATAACGAGTACCGTTGATAACTTATGATCTGAATGATAACATAAAAATTCTAAACATACATTTATATACTGACAACTGTATGTGTGTGTGTGTGTGTGTGTGTGTGTGTGTGTGTGTGTGTGTGTGTGTGTGTGTGTGTGTGTGTGTGTGTGTGTGTGTGTGTGTGTGTGCGCCCGTGTGTGCATACTTCCTCTCCAATTTGTGACTGTGTTTCTGTGCGTTCGTACTTGTTCCTTTCTTCAAAAAAACCGAATCCCACGTGTTTTTACCCTCGCTCTCACCTTCAAGAAAACACATAACCACGTTCATAAAGCGATAAAACTCCCAAACATACGCGGAAGAACCTGTGTAGGACTAGATGCTGAGACCAGGGGAGTCTCTGCCATCCGCGTGATCATATCCACTCAGTAAACAACTGTCTTTGATTTCCTTCGTGTTCCGTGTCTCAAACATGTCTTAACCCAAAGACTCCTCGATACCTGACCCGTCTATCAGCCTGGACGGTGTAGTTAGTACTCGGAGATACACTGTCATATTCGAATTAGCGGTGGTCATAAAATTGAACCCTAAGTAACCAGCTTCGGAAGACATTTTGGTGGTCCGTCGTAAAATTCAAACCCGAAGTGATTGATGCAAACGAAGTGCCGTTGAGGAGGAGGAGGAGGAGGAAGAGGAGGAATACGAGGACGAGGAGGAAGAGGAGGAGGAGGAGGAGGAGGAGGAAGAGGTAGTGATGGTGGAAATAGTAGTGGTAGAAATAGTAGGGGTGGTGATGGCGGTGGTGGTAGTCTTAGTGGTGGTCGTAGTAGTGGTAGTGTTAATGTTAGTGGTGGTGGGGTGGAAGGGCGGTAGGGAACTATTCCGGGGCTTCTGACCGGAGTCTTCTGCATTATCCGGTATCTTCCGGTATTGCGTCCGGATGAATCCAATTCTTATCCATGACGAATCCACTCAAAGATCCTCCTATATGTCTTGTACGTACTTGGATGGGGAAGAATCTGCAATGTAGGTTATGTATAATAGCTTGCAATGGTACAAGATGATATACAATGTTTTACAATGGTTTACCATTTAACCTATACCAATATATGTATATATATATATATATATATATATATATATGTATATATAATATATATATACATATATATATATATGTATATATAATATATATATATATATATAATATATGTATATATATATATGTATATACTGTATATAAATATACATGTTAGTAATAACGATAGATAAGTAAACAAACACTCGTATGATTATCGTGTACCTTAATGATGGTCATTTTCTATTTTCGCCTCGATGACTGCCACTTGCCCAGGCTGCCAAAGAAATAACACAGCTGACGACTTCATTCAGGGCTAGGCGTCTTTTAGGCTTATTTCACTTTATATAGTAAAAACAGTATATTTAACTTGTCCTTTGGTTCCTGCTCTACGAGGTGGTTGATCATGATAGCCTTTGTCACAACATAGGGATTGATGAACATATACTTTCATATTGGGGGAGATAACAGAGAGAATGATGAGCGCCGACCGCATAATCGTTTTCTTCAATGCAATACATTGAATACACAAAATAATAAAGGGATCCAACAAAATAAACAAAAAATAAATCAAAAACAAATACAAAAATAAAGACAACAAACGTATTTATTTACCAACAATTAAAAAAAAATGTGGCGGCGGGCTGGATAAAATGACCTCTCGGGCCGGACCCGGCCCGCGGGCCGTACTTTGGTGACCCTTGTCCTAGCGAGATGCGAACCCATACCTCCACTTCTCGGCTCCATACGCAAGCACGTTAGTCCACTCGGTAACCTTGCTCTCGATAACACATCCGGGGAAGATTGAAACTAGTTAATCTATAATTGGCATTGAAAATAAGTACCGCAAACGATGTATAACCTAAAATCTAATAGGGTAAGTCACGGCGCATACGGCTTCTGATTAGGCAATGAAGCTGGACCAATCAGGGACGCGCGGTGAGGCATGATTCAGCCACTCAGGTGGAGAGGTGTCAACTGTGGGCGGGGCTTAATTTGAATACCAATTATAGATAGCTTGCTCGAGTTATGAGGTTGTCGGCTAGTGTTTATCTACCAAATCGCCGTGGATTTTGTTTTTTTCTTTTTTTTTTTAAAGATGGATTTGGTTCCTTCTGCGTTGGGCTTCGAACTCCGTCTGCAACTCTGTGATCTCAGGTTTGAATCCTGCCGGTTCTCCTAGTATGTAGGGACAAGGTGATGGTTGTAGACAAAGATGTTTGGTTATTTTATAATAGACATGTACCTATACAGGCATATGCGTAAACACGCACGCACATATGCTCATGCACATATTCGTATACGCATACATTCACGCGCACATACGCACACAAACACACGTGCGCGTGTGCGCAAACACACACACGAGTCATGGCGCAGTGGTAGAGTCCACGGCCGCCCTTACGGAGGTCCGCGTTCGATTTCCGCCCAGGGCTGAAATAATTTCAGTATCGCTGCGTTGCGAGTCGTTACTCCAACTCTCGTGGGCGGGGAGTTGGGGTGTGTGTGTGCGTGTAAGGTCACAGCAGTACCCATAGATCGGTCATATATGAGCTCTGAGCTCTCTTCCGGGAGGGAAATAGCTGTCGATCATGAGTCCAACACGTAATCCACGACCATGGTGAAACCATGGTGAATCACACGTGATCTCCGTCTCATGGTTTAGTTTCTCATTTTGATTGTATATAGCTTGTTAGAATCTCGAACATAAGTTAACACTTGTTAACCAGAAATGCTTTTTTTTTATCATTATTAATATTATTATTATTATTATTATTATTATTATTATTATTATTATTATTATTATTGTTATTATTATTATTATTATTATTATTATTGTTGTTGTTGTTGTTGTTGTTGTTGTTGTTGTTGTTGTTATAATCATAATTATTATTGTTATTATTATCATTATTATCATTATAATTATCAATTATTAATCATCAATTGTTAATTATTATTCACCAGTGCCTCAATAACCTGTTTCAAATTTTACAGTGTCGCAAAAGTGTTGCGACAAGGTTTGCTATCCTCTTTATGCAAACATCATTTGAGTTACAGTTTTTGCAATTTTTTCTCTCTTGTTTTTTTCTCAACCTTTTCCTCTTTACCTCCGCCTCTCCTCCTCTCCTCCTCTCCTCCTGATCCTCTACACCTCCTCCTCTCTCCCTGTCCTCTTTTCCTATTTTAAACCTCCTCCTCCACCTTTCCACCTCCTCCACCTTTCCACCTCCTCCACCTTTCCACCTCCTCCTCCACCTTTCCACCTCCTCCTCCACCTTTCCACCTCCTCCTCCACCTTTCCACCTCCTCCTCCACCTTTCCACCTCCTCCTCCACCTTTCTACCTCCTCCTCCACCTTTCTACCTCCTCTCTTCTTCTCCACTCCTCTCCTACTTCTCCTCTACATCTCATCTCCTACTCCTCCTATATCTCCTCCTCTCCCCCTGTCCTCCTCTCCTCCTATTCCTCCTTCTTTATGCCTCCTCCTCCTTTATGCCTCCTCCTCCTCCTCTCCTACGCCCCTTCTCCTCCTTCTCCTCCTCTCCTCCTTCTCCTCCTCCTCTCCTCCTCTCCTCCTCCTCCTCCTCCTCCTCATCTCCTTCACCTCCTCAACCTCCTCTCCTCCTCCTCCTCCTCTCCTCTTCCTCCTCCTCCTCCTCCTCTTCCTCCTTTTCCTCTCCTCTCCTCTCCTCCTCCTCTCCTCCTCCTCCTCCTCCTCTACTCCTCTCCCTCTCCTCTACTCCTCTCCATTACCTCCTCTACCTCCTCTCCTCTTCCCCTCTTCCTCCTCTCCTCCTCCTCTCCTCCTCCTCCTCCTCTACTCATCTCCCTCTCCTCCTCTACTCATCTCCCTTTCCTCCTCCTCCTCCTCCTCCTCTTCCTTCTCTCCTCCTCCTCCTCCTCTTCCTCCTCTTGTTCCAGCCCAGCCCCTTCAGTGTGGAGTCAATTTGGTTGCGAATGAAGTCCCTGTTGGGTGCCCTTCCGCTGTTTTGTTCCTTCCCGGCGAGGGGCCCCTGCCGCCGGGCCCCTCTGCCGGGCCCTGGGGGCCCCTCTGCCGGGCAACAAAGCAAAACAAATTATTTAATCGAATTCGCCTAATTAAACTCCCCGGCGACATCTTAGCCCTGACGCCTAACCCCTTACTTAACCTCTCGCAGTGGCTGTTCTTAGTTAACTTGGTTTTGTTCTTTATTTGTATGTATATGTTTTTTCTAGAGCTTAACTATGATAACTAACCCTTAACCTCTTTCTGGGGCTGCTCTTAGTTAACTTGTTTTTATTATGTTTGTTTTATTTTTTTTATTTATTATTATTATTATTTTTTTTTTTTACGTCTCAACCATAACGACTAACCCTCTACTTAACCTCTTTAAGAAAAGGTTAGACAACTATATTGATGGAGATGACAGGTAGCAATTGACATGGAACTGCCTAGCATAGGCCTTATGGTCTCTTGTAGTCTCTTTCATTCTTATGTTTTTTTTTTGTTTTTGTTTTTTTTCTACTGAGGGCACAACATTCCCGAGGCAGGTGGAGGGTGCGGATGGGGTGGGGGGAGGTGGGTAGTGTGGTGTCGGTGATGGCGGGGCTCGACCAATCACTGTCAAGGTAACAAAACGACCAATGAAAAAACGCGTTATATTTCTGTCACACACTCTTTTCACCTGTCCACTTCCATTCACACAGCTTCTTAAAGTTATATAATATTTTTCACATATACATATATATATGTTTTTATTTGTTCACATATATGTCCTTATTGTCCCTTATTGTTTATATCAATGCATTTGGTAAATGCATTTAATTTCGTTCGTAGTTGTTCATGATGACGTTATTTGGTTACATACACTTGATTGACTCACTGACGGCCTGTCTTGCTCCGTGGGGTGCTTTGGTTCACCCTTTCATAGAAAAGCAACGAGCAGTTTCGCCATTCATATCATTTTCACCGCCTTTCACGCCGCGGAGACGAACAAATGGCGGGAATTTTGGCGGTCTGATCGCTTGTGGCGTAATATCGACTTTTGATGATCTCTTTGTGGGACGAAGGTTTGGCGTGTGATAGAAAAAAATCTAGATAAAAAATAGAAGTGTTCGTAATGGATTTAAGGCGCCATTTGAACGGTAAGAGAGTTAATTAAGCGCGAAAAATAGGGGGTATAATCCCGTAACTACCGTCGCCACCGTGGAAATTACCCACAATGCAAGCGTGACGTCACGTCGCCATTGTGACGTCATGTCGCTGATATCACATCAACGCGACAGCGCTATTGTCGATAGTCAACAAAGGCAAACAACATAATTGCAAGATTAGCTTTACAATTTGAACAATTTTTTCTCATCCTTTTCGGATCTTGTAATGAGATAATTTGATTAGGAAGATAAAGTGTGACGTTTTTGGTTTGGGCTTTGTTTGATTTCTCTTTATCGCCACTTTGGTGTTTGTGCGTGTGTTTGTGTTTGTTTAGCAGGTGTGGGAAGAGAGTAGACCCTGTTTGTAGTTTGAACAGGTGTACAGGTGTGTTCTTCTGTAGAGTGAAACGTGTACACTGAACACAGGTGTACAAATGTACAAAGCTATAAATGTACACGTAATATAAATATATATTCTATTAGAAATATCAAAACACAAGAATATTAAAAAGTTATTTTTAACAGAAACTTTAGAGATTTCAAATTTTTTAACATTTCCATTAGAAAGAACTACCTAGAATGTACATACAGCTTTGCCAAAAAGTAGGTTAACAGACCTAAGATTTATTCATTTATCTATTTTATTTATTTATTTTTGTATAGGAAAACAGTCTAGTGTATTGGGAACTTTATGTAGAAAATAGATCACAGAATACTTGGTAACGAATGAGTTGAATAGTGGATGAACCGCTTGACTGGTTTTTGTAGCTTTAGAATACAGTTGTACAAAAGTGTACAAAGGAAAGTGTACAAAAATGGCTTACGTATGTTTCTGTAATAGTCCGAACGTACAGTATACAGGTAGAACCTACTCCTCATCCTCCTCATATACTCGGAGCACTCTCCTCCGTCAACACACTTCCACTCCTCCTCCTCCCAACCTCCTCCTCCCTCTCCTCCTCACCTCCTCCTCACCTCCTCGCCACACTCCTCCTCCACACTCCCTCCACTCCTTCTCCTCTCCTCCACACTCCTCCTCCCACCAACCCACCTCCCCACTCCTCCTCCCAACCTCCCACTCCTCCTCCCACTCCTCCTCCCACTCCTCCTCCTCCTCCTCCTCCCCTCCTCCCTCCTCCTCCTCCTCCTCCTCCTCCTCCTCCTCCTCCTCCTACTCCTCATCCTCATCCTCATTCTCCTCCTCCTCCCTCCTCCCCCTTTTCTCCATCCTCTTACCCCTCCTTCCTCCTCCCACACCCTCTTCTCTTCTTTCTCCTCTTCCCCTCCTTCTTCTCCACCTCTTCCTTGTCTAAATTCTTATTCTCTATCCTCTTCCTCCTCCTCCCTCCTCCCTCCTCCCTCTTCCTTCTCTTTCCTCGTTCTCCTCCCTCCTCTTTATCCTCCTCCTCTTTATCCTCCTCCTCCTCCTCCTCTTCCCCATCCTCCTCTTCCCTATCCTCCTCTTCCCCATCTTCCTCTTCCCCATCTTCCTCTTCCCCATCTTCCTCCTCCCTCATCCCTCCTCCTTTCTCCTCCCTGTTCTCTCTTTCTCCCTCCTCCTAATCTTCCTATTCCTCTTCATCTTCCTATTCCTCTTCTTCCCCATCCTCCTCCATTCTCCTTCCTCCCTCCTCCTTCCTCCATCCTCCTTCCTCCATCCTCCTTCCTCCATCCTCCATCCTCCTTCCTCCTTCCTCCCTCCCTCCCTCCTCCTCCACCCTCCCCCCTCTTCCTTCCTCCTCCTTCTCTTCCCCATCCTCCTCTTCCCCATCCTCCTCTTCTCCATCCTCTTCCTCCCTCCTCCTTCCTCCTTCCTCTTCCTCTTCCTCCCTCCTCCTTCCTCCTCCTTACTCCCTCCTTCTCCTCCCTCCTCCTTACTCACTCCTTTTCCTCCCTCCTCCTTATCATCATCATCCTCGTCGTCGTCCTCTTCCCCTTTCTCCTCTTCCCCTTCCTCCCCCTCCTCCTTCCTCCTCCTATTCCTCCCCCTCCTCCTTCCTCCCTCTTCCCTCCCTCCTCCCTCGCAAGAAGGAATCCGTTACACACCTAATCATTGTTTGCTGATTGGAGGTGATTGGGGGCGATGGAATTCGAAGCGGGACTCCACTCTCCCAGGTTGGCTGTCAACCCGGGCTCCCTGACCTCCCAACTCCCGCGCACTCCCCCATGACTCCCTTTCTCACGCCCACTCCCACGAGGGTCTTCTCCTAAGAAGACTCTCAGATCTTGGGATTTTTTTTTTTTTTTTTTTTTTTTTTTAATTCCAGATTTATGACGTCATTACTGATGACGTCATGAATCTAGCTGACAGAAATTGTGAGTCACGGGTTTTGCTGACGGAGAAGTCAGGATAGCGTCAGCTTATGCTGACAGGTTCCTTGCCTTGGAAGGATGTCCCCCATCCTGAGAGGCAAGGGAGTCCTGAAAATTCCTTTTTTGCGAAATTCATCTTGTTTTGATTTTCTATTACTGAATTATATGTTAATTTATTTACGTATTATTTATCTTTACTCAAGTAATTTGTTTGTTTATTTATTGTTTTTACTTATTCGTTCTATTTATCTTTAGTTATCTGTTGTATCTATATATTAATTCCTATTTATCTATTTTCCTATATTTGTACAAGTTTTCAGAAGAGAAATTTATGTTTAACAAACACCAGAGATCATTTCTATGTGCACGCGCAAACACACACACACACACACACACACACACACACACACACACACACACACACACACACACACACACACACACACACACACACACACACACACACACACGTAGTCTACATACGTACACGCGTACATACACGTGTACACATGTACACACGTGCACATACACGTACGTGCAAGTGCGCACGTACATACGTACACAGCAGCGCATCGAAACGCCTGGCTGACTCACTTAATTACTGACGAGTCTTCCTTTGGTAAGAGGTTTTGTTTTTTCTCTTCTTCTCTTTTATTCCTCCTCTCTCACCCTTCCTCCTTCCTCCTCTCTTCCCCTCTTCCGTCGACACGGATAGAAGCGCTGGTGAAGTATTGATGACCAAAATACGATTATTTTTCACTCGTAAAAGAAACATACAAAAAAAGAACTTTAAACAGCAACGCATAAAGCTGGTCCATGATGCTTCTGGGATTCATAAACAATGTGTCGCTGTTGGTATATCTAATATACATTTACTGCTGCATTTGCTATTATGCTGTTTGTTCTATCGATGGTGTGGTACTCCTAGTGATGATATTTCAGATGTTGTTAACATAAAGATAATAGGGTTTACTTATACAATGTTCTTTTGTTGGTTCTACTTGACCCTGGTGAAGCCGTGGTAGTGGTAGCACTGTTGATTATGTTGTGCTGTTGACGGTAGTGTTGGGAGTAGTGCTAGTCATAGTCAACCTATTGTAATTAGTTATATTAATGAAATGACGAATATTAGTTGTATTAGTGAACTTTATTTTTCTAAGCATGATATATCGTGATTTTTATTTTTTATTTTATTCTATTTTATTCTTTTAAGGAAAGTGTCATCCTTCTTAGGCTTAAGCACACTTATGCTCTCAAAACCATAATTACACATCTTTATCTGTATTGCAAGTTCTGTCTATTCTCGTTCTTTGACTTCACCCATACCTTCCATACCACCTACCCATACCACTTACCCATACCACTCGCGTAACTACTTGTTTCCTTGTTCCCACTCTTGTCCATACCACCATTAAAATTCTGTAACCCTAACTGTACTTTACTCGTATTCTATCTATCTCTACTCCTGCCTGTTTTGTTATTTCATATGTTCATTTATTTATTTATTTATACACTTATCTATTTTCAATTCATATTGTTATTTATTTATATCGACTCAATTACTCATTTTGTATGTCTATTTATTCATTTATTTATTTATATATTTATCTATTCATCTATTATTTTATTTATTCATTTATTTATTCGTTTATTTGTTTTGTTATATTTAACTTGTTCATTCATTTATTGGTTATAGTAGAAAGCACGATTCTGGATATATTGGAAACTCTGAAAAAACTACAAGGTTTGTACCAATGATTATCAATGCTATCCAAACACTCGAGGCAAAGGGGCTGTTTTTCTCTTGTAGCCAAGCGCCCTAGGAATTAATCATTTTTCCCAAGGTATATTACGAATAAAGTTTTGAGCGAAAAAGCAGCTGATCTCAGGAAATAGTTCTGATTAGTTTACGTTTTTTTTTTTTTTTTTGCGTCGAAAGTGGAGGCGGTATGTGCAGTAAAGAAATATGTTTTTATTGCTTCACAAGAGAGTGAGAATGAGGAAGAGAGAGAGAGTGAGAGAGAGAGATAGAGAGAGAGAGAGAGAGAGAGAGAGAGAGAGAGAGAGAGAGAGAGAGAGAGAGAGAGAGAGAGAGAGATAGAGAGAGAGAGAGAGAGAGAGAAGGAGATAGATAGATAGATAGATAGACAGATAAAGAGAAAAAGAGAGAGTATAGAGAGATAAATAAAAAGTCAGCACATATATCGGTCGAGAATTATTAGGAAGAATTAGCCAAGATTTAACAGAAGTATAGATGATCAAGGAGGGGCAATTTTTGAGATAGTTCACAAAGTATTATTTTACGATTGAAGACTTAGAGAGAGAGAGAGAGAGAGAGAGAGAGAGAGAGAGAGAGAGAGAGAGAGAGAGAGAGAGAGAGAGAGAGAGAGAGAGAGAGAGAGAGAGAGAGAGAGAGAGAGAGAGAGAGAGAGAGAGAGAGAGAGAGAGAGAGAGAGAGAGAGAGAGAGAGAGAGAGAGAGAGAGAGAGAGAGAGAGAGAGAGAGAGAGAGAGAGAAAGAGAGAAAGAGAGAAAAAGAGAAAGAGATAAGTACCTTCGTCTCCTACCTCCCTCCTTTCCTCCAGCCTTCTTAAAATCTCTCCTTTCCTCTTCAGTGCGATATTGTCTCCCAAGAGTAGAAGCTCTGGTTATGGACGCGATTTGTCGTGGGGGAACCTGGCTCTGTGGATCTCCTCAGTTAGGGGATTAAGAATTCCCCATTGCTGGACACAAGCCCAGATGGAAAATTAAAATTAAAATGTAAATAAAAGGTATACGCAAAAAAAAAAAAAAAAAAAAAAAAAAATAGAAAAGGAGATGAAAAAGAAGATGGGTTTCTGAGGCCAGCAAGGTAATGAATATGAAACAGATAAATGAATGAAAAATAAAGTAGAATAAAAGATGAATAAAATATGAATAGATGAATGAGAATATACTGTAAGATGTAATATATGAAATAGAATATAGATAAGTAAATGAATGATAATTAGATAAACATATTTTTATTCTGTATGTAACTAGCCATATATAAAAATAAAATATGGAATGAAAGAAGTAAATAGGTATATAGATGAATGATACAATTAGATAAACATATTTTCAATACTATATGTAACTAGCGATATATAGAAATAAAATATAGATGAATAGATGAATAACTAAATAAGAATAGAATATAAGATAAAAAGAAATAATAGATAGATAATTAATTGATATATAAGTTTATAAGTTTATATGTTACCCATGGGAGTTCTAATAACATGATTAGTTGAATGATATCGTATGTCTGGCAACACGCATGATAAATTGTTGCTATGGTTGACACATAATGTGCAATGTTCTTGAATCAACTGAAACAATTATTTACTTGCTTATTCATTTATCTATTTACTTATTAATTAATTAATTTATTTGTATTTATATTCATACGATTTTTTTCTGATATCTTAATTCGTTTCATGGTACGATATCCTGAATATGTTTGTTAGTTTTCATGAAGATTAGTTAAACCGCTTCCGCTAAACTTAGGCAAGTCAGGTATAAAAATACGATGGGTAACTTATCAGTTACTTAAGAGGTTTAGATGACGAATATATAAGAGTATGGAGTAGCTATGGGAGTGTGGAGAAGAAGCAGTTTTTGTGTGGAAATGGTGTTAGGGCTGAAGAATGGAGTAAAGAGGACCCTGGTGATTAGGGAGAAAGGGAGGAAGGAAAGAGAAGGGGGAGGAAGGAAAGGGATTTGGGAAGGGTAAAGGCCAGGATTGGGTTGAAAAGGGAGGTAAAGGGTAAGGGTGAGTAAATGATAGAGTCAAAGAACAGTGATGAGTAGAGTATGGGGGACGAGCAATGGGTTTTTGTGAGAGGGGGGAGGAGGAGAGAGTGAGGGAAGGGAGAGGGGGAGGATGGAGGAGGAAGGTAGTGGTGGAGTTGTGGAATTAGGCGGATGGTGTTGGTGATGGTGGTGATGGTGGTGATGGTGGTGATGCTAATGATGGTGGTGGTGGTGATGGTGATGATGATAGTGGTGATGATGGTGGTGATGATGGTAATGGTGATGGTGGTGGTGGTGATGGTGTTGGTGGTAGTCATGGTGGTGTTGGTGGTGTTGGTGGTGGTGATGGTGATGGAAGAGGAGGAGGAAGACAAAGATGAAGAGGAGCAGCAGAAGACAAACATGAGGAAGAGTAGGAAGAGGAGGAAGACAAAGCAGGACAAGAAGAATGAAAAGGAGAAAGAAGAGGAAAAGGAATAGAAAGGGGAGCAGGAAGAGAAAGAGAAAGAGGAGGAAGAGAAGGAGAACGAGGAGGAGGAAGGGGAAGAGAAAGAGGAGGAGGTAGAGGAGGAGAAAGAGAAGGCGAAAGACTAGAAATATAAGGAGACAGACAATGAAGAGAAGGAGAAAGACGGGGAAGAGGAGGAGGAATGAGGAGGAAGAGAAGGGGAAAGAAGAGAAAAGGAAGTAGAACGACGATGAAGAAAAGGAGAAGAGGAGAAAGAGAAGGAGGAAGGAGGAGGAAGAGGAGGAGGAAGAGAAGGCGAAATATGAGAAAAAGGAGAAAGACGACGAGGAGGAGGAGGAGGAGGAGGAGGAGGAGGAGGAGGAGGAGGAGGAGGAGGAGGAGGAGGAAGAGGCTAAGAGAGGGTGAAGAGGCGATGAGGAGAACAGCTGGAGGGTCTGGTCTGCTGCAGAGGAGGCCGTGTAGCGAATCAGGAGGAGGAGAAGAAGAAGAATCAGGAAGACTTCAAGCTATGATTAAGAAAACCAGTTCGGACCCCGCGCAGTGATCAGCAGACTGAACTCAGTACAGATCTTATGCAAGATGGGGGCTGCTACAACGAGAGGAGGAGGAGGAAGAGGAGGAGGAGGAAGAGGAGGTGGAGGAAGAGGAGGTGGAGGAAGAGGATGTGGAGGAGGTGGAGGAAAAGGAAATGAAGGGGAAGAGGAAATGGAGGAGGAAGAGGAAGTGGAGGAGGAAAAGGAGAGGAAGTGGGGGAGGAGGAGGAAATGAAGGAGGAGGCGGAAACTGAGAAGAAACCTAAGGGGGAGTTGGGAGAGGATAAGGAGGAGGAGGAGGAGGAAAAAGAAGACAAGCAAGAGGAAGAAATAGAAACAAGATAAGGAGTTTTGGTGAAAATAGAAGACAAGTGAAGAACAGTGGGAGGAGGACAAAGAAGAGGAGGAGGAGGAGGAGGAGGAGGGGAGGAGGAGGAAGAATATTAGCAAATGAAATATAAGGAGGTTAGCAAGAGGAGGCAAAAACTAAGAGAAAGGGAGGATGATAGAAGGGGAGGGGAGAAGGAGGACGAGGTGGAGGAGGAGGAGTAGGAAGAAGAGGGGGAAGAAGAGGGTAGAAGGTGAACAAGTAGAGGAATAAACTTGTGGTGAAGAAAAAAGAATACGAAGAAGAAGAAAAGAAAAAGAAGAGGAAAATAAAGGAAAAAGAAAAAGAAGAAGAAAAGGAAAAGAAGAAGAAGAAAAAGCAAAAGAAGGAGAAGAAGAAGAAGAAGACGAAGAAGAAGAAGAAGAAGAAGAAGAAGAAGAAGAAGAAGAAGAAGAAGAAGAAGAAGAAGAAGAAGAAGAAGAAGAAGAAGAAGAAGAAGAAGGAGAAGAAGAAGAAGCAAATGAAGAAGAAAAAAAAAGAATAAGAAGCAAAAGAAGAAGAAGAAGAAGAAGAAGAAAAATAACCTCAAACTTTACTGGAATACTAATGGGACGGAAAGAAAGTGAATGAAGAAACCCGCTGGAAATGCCGATGACCACCCGGCCAAGGTGGAATATTTGCAAATTGAATATTCAATTATCCCTCATGTTATGAATCTCATTGGAAAAGAGTAAAATTTTAATATTTTGGTAAAGTCATACTTGGAAAGAAAACTCTTTCCCGAAGAAAATAAGATTTTTTTTCTATCAGATTCCATACGTAAAAGATTTATAAGTACATACTTGATGGTGAATTACATGACCATTAAAGTCACCATCTCCTTCAGCGATGACAGAGTGGTGTGAGTGGGTTAATTAATTTCGTTATTTTGTGAATTTGATGAGAGACAAAATGTAACATATAGATAATGAGTGTGTCTTGATATAACATTAACCATGTATGTACCGTATAGTATCTTTAATTGTGCTTCCCGGTCCTTTAAGAAAATTACCGCGGACGTCTCTGGAGAGGTGGAGTAATAGCGACATCCTGAAAGAGGAGGAGGAACCTTGGAAGCCAACCCAATCTCGAGGAACAAAGAACGAGGTGATCTGAAGAAGAAGAAGAAAACTTGGGAAAAGATTGTGTAAGATGACCTCTGGGATTTAGAAATATTGAGCGAGAAAGAACGGCGAGAAATGAGGGGAAAGTAATTCTTCAAATCTGAGAACGCGAGAAAGAGAATAAAATTTCATATATATTGAAAAGTTTGCTCGGAATCTTCGTCGAAAAATGCCAAGAAATAGGGGTTTTCATTCGAGAAGAAAAAGAAAAAAAGATAATTGGCTCTTCTTGGCAAGCAAGAAATGAATACGATAATTGATGTAAAAGTATATGATGTGAATGTGAGTTCGGTGTAGTTCCTTGTGATAATTTTTTTTACTGGATAATTATACGTAAAAGCAAAGAGTTTTCTTGTAAGTACATTGCCGCTGGTGGTGATGGTAATTTATATATTTTATTTTGGTTGTTGTAGGACTCGTTCACTTGAGGATAAGCTTGAGGGAATTTAGCATTAATAAATAAAATAAAAAGTTAAAAATATAGCAAATAGAATGGACAATCGAAAAAGGCGAGAAAGTTAACAACTGTAGAAAACCCACTTTAGAAAAGGGGAAAAAGTATCTATAGACAAAAAAATTAAAAGAAAATTATAAAATGTCCTGCGCCTATCAATTGTATGGAAATGTTGTACATCTGATAAAGGTTTTCCTCACATGGTATCTACTCTGAAAAAAAAAAAAAAAATAATCGATCTCGGCATGGCTCGTTCGACTCCGATCCCACCTTGTCACCACCTCATGAATTAGCCCATGTCAGGTCATGTTGTGACGTCACACGGAACTGTCATTCTTAATCTGGCGTTCAGGGCCTTCCTTAGGGGCCACTTAAGTTTCTAGATGGGCCTTCACACCAAAGCCTATCATTAGTTAATGGATGCTAAACGATTTGAATCACTATTGAAATGATTCGAGGGTGTAAGGAAACAGCAATGCATAACTAAGGGAACTATGAGCACTCAGGTACTGGAAAGCACCAGAAGTGATGTGCCAGGGACCTGCTCAACTTACCAACAGGTGTCTGTTGATACCCTGAGAACGCCTGATGTCCTCAAATACGCACTCCCTCACCCCCACCAGGAAATTCAAGAACTTGATGATTCTTACAACAGAGTCTCCCGAAGTCGAAGAATTCGTACTTCGATAACGTAGGTTCTTGAGTTCGGTGTCACATAAAAACTCTCTTCATTCAAAATGGCGATTGCCCACAAAATAGTCAGAGTGGACACCATGTGAGGGTGGAACCTGTATCGAATTTACAACGTTTCACTTATTGAAGCCTTTTCCAGTACACAGACGAAGAATACAACCTTGAGGCTATTTATACATCTCGGAATTCCAGTAATTAGAAAGACTTTATGTGGCATCCCGTGGGATGTCCTGCTCTAGTGCTCCTTCCTCATCCATTCCTAGATGTATAGATAGCTCAGAGATTGTAGTCTGTGTACTTTAAAAAGTGAAAGGTTGTACATTTGATAAAGGTTTCTTCTTTACATGATGTCTATTCTGGCAAAAAAAAAAAAAAAAAAAAAAATCGAATATCACTTGCACAGGACGTCCTACCACGTCTGGCAGAGGCTTTAGACGCAGCTAAATACCTCGTGTCCTATTTCTTTTCTATTCTTTTCTAGATCTCTTCGTCCGTCCTTCTGTTCTATTCCTGAAGGCTTTCTTCTTCATCCTTCATTCATTCATAGCCTCACCTTCCCCTTCCCCCTCCCCTATCTTCCTCCCCCAACCACCCAATCTACCAGCCCCTAAGCCCCCACTCTTCAAAACGAGAATAAGGAAGTGAAAAAAGAGGAGCTCGATGAGAGATGATCCAGTGAAAGGTGATCTTGGAAGCGCAATGACAAGGACGGAGGTCATTGAAGATGGAGGAAGAATGGTCGTGATGGAAGAGGACTGTGGGAGGGGAGATGGAGGGGGAGGGAGGAGAAGAGAGGGGGGAGGGAGGGGAAGGGAGGGGGGAGGGAGGGGGAGGGAGGAGAAGAGAGGGGGGAGGGAGGGGAAGGGAGGGGGAGGGAGGGGAAGGGAGGGGTGACAGAGGAGCATTCAGGTGCAATCTGGCATTTAGTGGAACAACATAACTGTCCTTAGTGATTCCATTTAAGTGGGGAGAGGTAGTTAGTGGTGGTGGTTGTGGTTGGGGTAGTGGTGGTAGTTGAGGATATGTTTTTGGATGTGGATGTTCTGATAGTTGTTGTGCTGATGGTAGCATTGTACTTCACCAAAAAACTTTTTTTTTACATTGACAATAGTAATAGTATTGTATATGCTGGTGATAGTAGTACATACATATACCAAAGGCTCTTTCCCCCTTACACGGGGGGTAGCCAAAAAGGAAAAAGGCATAGAAATCACTCCCACCCATTTCATTTCCCATATATTCCACTCCCTTCCACCCTCCTCTCTCCCTCCTATCTTGGCACCTCCTGGATGACGGGTCAACCCTGCATCCTGTCCACTGCCCTGGGTGATAGTAGTAGTGATGGTAATAGTGTTGGTCCTCTTGGAGAGTGGGTGGGTAGTGTGAGGGTAACGTGGATCATAATTCATTTCCAGTACCGCCCATCCACACAGCGCCATCAGGAAGCCTTCTTCGCCCACCTACTCATCCACCCCCTCCACCCACTCCATCCCACCCATCTCCCACTCCCTCCACCCATCCCGGACACACTGACGGCTAGTGATGGGAATATTGGTTTTAAAAAGAAGAAATATATATATATATATATATATATATATATATATATATATATATATATATATATATATGTGTGTGTGTGTGTGTGTGTGTATAAATAAATAAATATATATATGCA
>NC_134803.1:41904298-41909298 GCF_046742065.1 Oratosquilla oratoria | reverse complement strand
GAAATGAAGCGTGAAGAGGGTAGAGCTGGGTAGTGAAGGGAAGATGAAGGGAAGGGAAGGGAAGGGAAGACAAAGGAAAATATAGGAAGGTAAAGGAAGCAGGGAGAAGGGAGGGAGGGAAGGGAAAGAAATGTAAAGGGAGGAGAAGAGAAAAAAAGAGTGTGGGAGGAGGGGAAGGGAGGGGAGAAGAGGGGAGAGTCATGACAAGGCGAGGGGAAGAGAGGGAAAGGAAGGTAAGAGGAGAGGAGAGAAGAGGAGATGAGAGGAGAGAAGAAGAGAGAAGATAAAAGAGAAAAGAAAAGGAGAAAAGAGGAGAAGAGAGGAGATAGTAAGGTAGAAGGGAAATATGGCAAAGAGGAGTGTACAGGGAGAGGGGGAGAGAGAAGAGAGGAGGAAAAAGGAGGGGAGGAGAAGGGAAAAGAGGGGAAGGAAAGGTAGACGGGAGGGGAGTAGACGACCGGAGGAAAGAAGCTGAACTAGCGTGACGCTATGGGAGGAGGAGGAGGAGGAGGAGGAAGAGGAAGAGGAGGAGGAGGAAGAGGAGGAGGAGTGTAAGTTGGCGTGACGTCATGGCTACCGAGGTCAGCAAATGAGTTGACGTGTATGGAATTTAGTGTACATACATAGGTGTGTGTATGTGTATATGCATTCATATACTCACGCGCACATGCACGCACACACACACACACACACACACACACACACACACACACACACACACACACACACACACACATACATACATACACACACGCACATACATGTACACATGCACACACATGGATCCCTCTCCTGACTATTGTTTACATTGGGCCACCGGTCGGCAGCAAACCTCTTCTTACCGTCGGAGCCACCTGCATGGCACCTTCACCCTTCGGCACTTGGCACACAAGGGCCAGAGTGCCTTGCCACCGATGCCATGCTAGATGATGACCAGCAGGATAATGTTGAAATCCACGTCAAACAAAGGCCATGAATGTGATGGATGTGATGAATAAACGATTCGTGCTTATCAGGGCGTAAGGTGACCGTCGAGGAGGTCTGCCCGCCCGTCCAGGAACTCTTGGTCCGTCGAGGAGCTCTGCTGGTCCGCTGAGGAGCTCCGTTGGCCCGTCGATGACCTGTATTGGCCCGTCGAGGAAGTCTATTGGTCCGGTAAGGAGCGTCATTGGCCCATTGAGGAGCTCCATTGGACCTTTGAGGAATTGTTGGTCCGTCGAGGAGCTCTGTTGGTCCGTCAAGAAGCTCTGTTGGCCCGCTGAGGAGCTCTGTTGGACCGCTGAGGAGCTCGGTTGGCCCGCTGAAGAGCTCTGTTGGCCCGCTGAGGAAGTCTATTGGTCCGGTAAGGAGCGTCATTGGCCCATTGAGGAGCTCCATTGGACCTTTGAGGAATTGTTGGTCCGTCGAGGAGCTCTGTTGGTCCGTCAAGAAGCTCTGTTGGCCCGCTGAGGAGCTCTGTTGGTCCACTGAGGAGCTCCATTGGCCTGTCGATGACCTGTATTGGCCCGTCGAGGAAGCCTATTGGTCCGGTGAGGAGGTCCATTGGCCCATTGAGGAGCTCCATTGGACCTTTGAGGAATTGTTGGTCCGTCGAGGAGCTCTGTTGGTCCGTCGAGGATCTCTGTTGGCCCGCTGAGGAGCACTGTTGGCCCGCTGAGGAGCTCTGTTGGCCCGCTGAAGAGCTCTGTTGGCCCGCTGAGGAGCTTTATTGGTCCGATGAGGAGCTCCAATGGCCCGTTAAGGAACGCTGTTGGCCCATTGAGGAACTGTTGGCCCTTCTAGAAATTTCATTGGCCCGCCTAGAAACTATAATGGCCCGCCAAGAAACTAAATTGGTCCGTGACTTAGACTCAAGTCAGTTCAGGTTTCCTTCAGAAGGAGAAGATTTAGTTCGATATTCTCTGCAAAGACATGTTTATAGACATAATACGCGAGCACACACGCGCACATACATACGCGCGCACACACGTGTAACATGCATACGCGTGCATACACGCGTGCATGCAGGTGTGTGTATGAGTTTGCATGCATACACGCGGAAACATACATTCGCAGTCTGACCTACATGCACGCACGCGCACATACACACACACACACGCACACACACACACACACACACACACACACACACACACACACACACACACACACACACACACACACACACGAAGAAGACGAGGACGAGGACGAAGACGAAAACGAAGACAAGGATGAGGACGATGAAAACGAGGACAATGGAGACGAGGACGAGAAAGACGAGAAAGACGAGAACGAGGACGAGGACGAGGAAGACGGCGTTGCAGGAGACCGGGGAGACTTTTAGAAACAAAATCTTGGAAGAAACGACAACTGAATACGGCAGAAGGAAAACAAGAATCATAAAGAAAAGAGAAAGGGGGAAGAAGAAGAACGGAGCGATGCATTCGGTGGAGGAAAAAGAAAATAAGAAAAAGATAAGAAAAACGAGTCGAGAGCAAAGTTTTTGAAGAAAAATGACGAAAGGGTAAGAATGAATATAAGAGTCGGATTTTTTTTTTTTCAAAAACTAGTAGTGAAAGAAAGAAAAAATGGAATATATAGTCTATCTGTATACCAAGGGCCTTTTTCCACCTTACCAGGGAGGTAGCCAAGTCAAAAGGCATATACCTACTCCCACCCATTCCACTCCCCACACCACCCTTTACCCCCTCCCATCTTAGCTTCTCATGGATGACAGGTCATCCTATATTTCGCCCACTGCCCTGGGTCAGAAGCAATGCATCAGGGCACAGTACATAGAAATATTTAGTGGGTGATGGAAATGTGAAATGTACATACATACATGCATACATACATACATACGTACATACGTACATACATTCATACATACATACATACATACATACATACATACATACATTCATACATACATACATACATACATACATACAAACATACATACATACATACATACATACATACATACATACCGGTACATACATACATATACCAAAGACTTTTTCCCTTTTACAAGGGAGGTAGCCAAAAAACAAAGGCATAGAAACCATTTCCACCCATTCCATCCCCTACATACTCCACTCCCCTCTAACCTCTTCCCTCCCTCTTATCTTGGCACCTCCTGGATGACGGGTCATCCCTGCATCTTGTCCACTGCCCTGGGTCAGTAAATATAGAATAGGAAAATGTCAAGGAGAAGGAGGTATTCAAAGAAACATACATTGATTAGATAAATAAACAAATGAATAAGAAGAATAACAAAAATAAAAAGGAAACGAATACGCAGATACACTAAGAGCACCAAATGACGGGAAGACATAGAAAACGGAAATTAGTAGAAAGAAAATGATGTTTGGAGTAAACGCGATTGCTGGCACTGATGAGTTGATGTCGGGAGGCCACAGGCACAACCCCCGACCGCCCTCTTTTGACATCTGTCGTGGAACAGCTGTACCGTCCTTGCCACGTGAATGCATGACCCAGAGATCGAGCCCCAATGCGAAGGTCGTGTATTAATGCTATCGTAACAAGTGTGACTATATATATATATATATATATATATATATATATATATATATATGTATATATATATGTATATAATATGTGTATATATATATGTATATAAATATATATATATATATATATATATTTATATACATATATATACACACATATTATATACATATATATACATATATATATATATATATATATATATATATATGTATATATATATGTATATAATATGTGTGTATATATATGTGTATAAATATATATATATATATATATGTGTGTGTGTGTGTGTGTGTGTGTGTGTGTGTGTGTGTGTGTGTGTTTGTATATAGTAATATATATATATATATATATATATATATAATATGTATATAATGTATGAATGCACGTGTGTGTGTGTGTGTGTGTGCGTGTAGGTGTCTGTATGTTAACTTTTACTTTATTCTTATTATCTATTTACTTGTTTATTCATCTTATTTATTGATTTTTTGAGTGCATTGTGGTGTTTATGAGTGCGTATGTCTGTTATTCTGTATGTCTCTTACAGTGAGTGCAAATGCTTCTTTAACATTCGATCTATTTTACGTTTATATAAATAATTCTATTTTTCTTTTAATTTCTTCACAGGTTTGTCTGGAAATCGCGTTGCTGGGTTATGAGTGAGTATTACATGTAAATACATACAAGTCATCTGAGACTACAAGAGACCATAAAGCCTACACTAGGCAGTTCCATGTCTATTACCACCTGTCAGCCATATCCAATTTCCCTAAATATATGCGCTGGTGGTGGAATCGCAAGCATGCTGGTCTCGCATTTGCTTAATTGTGGGTTCAAATACTGCACTCCTCTCTAATGCCCATCTGTGACTGTTACCTGTCCCAAGAGTTTTTAAAGTGCTTAATAAAGCAAAGGCGATAGCATCGGTCGCAGCTACTCAGCGCCTCAAGCCGTAGGCCGCTCATCATGACCATTTTTGAAATGCTACGTAACATTGTCAGATCCATTGGTTCACGTTATAAGCTTGTTATTAAAGGAAAAAAAATCCCTCCCCTAGTCTAGTCTAGTCCCCCCTTGCGTGTTCGCAAATATTGAAAGTGATGACCACCATTTTTCAAACACAGATGATGATATTAACATTTGCCAGTGAATTTGATAACGTTTAGAAATGTTTTAAAGAGTGAGTACATTTTTGGAACACCCTGTAGATAAAGTGTACCCGTACATTACCCATTCTGGACATTTGCACCGACCCTATGGAGACTGCAAGAGACCATAAGGCCTACACTATGCAGTTCTATGTCCTTACCAATTGTCATCCCTACCCATAATATCATCTCTCTTTTCTCTTCAAACTACCAATTGTTTCAGCTCAAACTACGTGGTTACCAAGTCTCCATTTGTTAACTAATCTTTTGGTAAACCAAGTCTTGCCTATTTCCTTCTTAAACCTAAATTTGCCCAATTTCCTTTACAACGAGTGCTTCTGA
>NC_134803.1:41886798-41894298 GCF_046742065.1 Oratosquilla oratoria | reverse complement strand
CGAGTTGGGACCCGAATTATGACCCGAGTTGGGACCCAAGTCGGGAACCTAATTGGGATCCGAGTCAGGCTTCGGGTCTGGACCCGAGTCCGGATCCGGATCTGCATCCGAGACGGGGTCCAAGTCTCTGAATCCAAGTGTAGATTCAAGTCTGGATCCGAGTCGGGAGCCGGGTCGGGAGACGAGTCTTTATACGAGTCGGTATACGAGTCGGTATACGAGTCGGGATCCGAGTCGAGATCCGAGTAGAGATCCGAGTCGAGATCCGAGTCAGGATCCGAGTCAGGAGCCGAGTCAGGATCAGAGTCAGGAGCCTAAATCGGATCCCAACTCGCAACACGAGCCGGGATCCGAATCCGGATCCGGGGCCGAGTCCGAGTCTCAAAGCCCCTCCGGGTTAAAACAAAGAGGACCGAGAGAGAAAAAAGACTGAGCCCCGTGCATATGCTCGCCGGAACCGTCATTATTTCCATATGATTAATTGCGAAACACCCTGTCATTACGACTCCAGCTATATGTCTCAGTCCAGGGGAGACGCCCACAAAAGGGGGGAGGGGGGGAAAGGGGGAGGGGGGAGGGGTCTGTGAGGAGGGGAAAGAGTGAGGGGAAGAGCGACGCAGGAGAAGGGGGAAGGTTGGAGGAGAAAGGGGAGAATGAGGAGGAGGTAGAAGGGGTGGTGCAAGAGGAAGAGAAGGAGGAGGAGGAGGTGGTGGTGGAGGAATAGGAGGAGGAACAGGAGGAAAAGGAAGGGCTGGATGGAGAAGGGGAGAATGACGGGAAGGAGTAAGAGTATAAAAGAAAGGGGGAGGAGGGGTAGAGGAAGTAGGAGGAGGAGGAAATGTAGGAAGAAAAGGAGGAAGAGGACTATGAAGAGTAGGAGGAGGGGGACAGGGAAGAGGGTGAGTGAGAGAAGATGGGGAGGAGATTGAGTGGTACAGGGAGGAAGTGAAAGAGAAGTAGAGAATGTGGGAGGAGGAGGAGGAAGAGGAAGAAGAGGAGGAGGAAGAAGAAGAGGAGGAGGAAGAGGAGGAATAGGAGCAGAAGGATGAAGGAGAGTGAGAGATAAGAAAGAGGAGATAAAGGAGGAGGAAAGAGATAAGGAGGAGGAATAGGAGTAACAGGATTAGGGGGAAGAGGAGAAGGAGAGGGGAATGGAAGGAAGAGGACGAAGATGAGAAAAAGGAGGAAAAGGAGGAGGAGGGGAGATATAGGAGGAGGAGAAAGAAGTGGAGGGGGGATAGGAGTAGGCGAGGAGGAGGAAGAGAGGAGGGGGAGAGGTGGGGACGAGGAAGAGGAGGAAGAGGAGGAGGAGGAAGAAGAGGAGGAGGAGGAGGAGGAGGAGGAGGAGGAGGAGGAGGAGGAAGTTATAATGAAGGGAGAGGGCATTCTGTGGGCAGGAGGTCGGTGTGTTGTGGAGGAAAATGTAAAAGATATATTCCTTAAAAGGAAAAAAGTGTGAGAAAAGAGAAGAACTCGAAGGAGCGTCCGCCATGTTCAGGTTGAATTTGATTAATCTAAGAGAGTTAAGAAAAAAGGATTTGATACCTTTCTTCTGTCTAACCTTATACTATTCTATTCAGGTGAGAGTGATTTTGTACTCAATTGATTTTGGGTTGAGATGGAAGGAAAGAGAGTAGGTAAGGTAAGGTAAGGCGAGGGGAAGGACATTGTGATGAAGGTAAACAAGAATGACCTCTAAGTCGACCCGGAATAGAGGTCATTAGATGGCAATAGAGGCTAAGGAACTTCATGGAAATAGAAAGAACAAGGCCCGGACTTTAGAACAACAGAGGTGGAATGGGGGAGATTTGCATGCACACGCACGCAAGCACCTACACACGCGCAAGCACGCACGCAAGCAAGCAAGCATACAAAAGCACGTGTGAACATTGCACACACACACACACACACACACACACACACACACACACACACACACACACACACACACACACACACACACACACACACACACACACACACACACACACACACACACACACACACACACACACACACACACACGACTCGATGGCGTAGTGGTAGAGTTCCCGGTTGCCACTACGAAGGTTCAGGTTCGAATCTCACCCAGGGCTGAAATAATTTCAGTATCACTACGCTGCGAGTCGTTACTCCAAATCTCGTGGGCAGGGAGTTGGGTGGGTATTTGCGTGTAAGGTCACAACATTACCCATGGATAGGCCATATATTAGCTCTGATCTCTCTTCCGGGAGGGAAATAGCTGTCGATCACGAGTCACACACACACACACACACACACACACACACACACACACACACACATCCATCCATCCATCCATCCATCCATCCATCCATCCATCTATCCATCCATCCAAGGAATGGTGCAGGGATAGGCGAAATAGTTTGGCGCAAGTCAGAATAGAAGGACTGACGGTGGTATTCTTAAAAAAAATCTTTCCTTATATAAATCTTATATAAATCCTTTGAAGGGAAAGATTTATATAAGGAAAGATTTTTTCAAGAATACCACCGTAAGTGTCCTCGCCAGTAACCAGCGTTTCTATCCTGGTGGGAGCGACATCGCGTCAAACCAGTGGAGTGGTAGGGTTGCTTAAAGAATATTATTAAAGAAATTATTGTAAAAAATAATAAGGTTTACTTGTTTGATAATCAATTCAATCATATTTATCCATTTATTAATCTATTTATCTAGTCATGATTATTTTTTTATCTTTGTATTTATCTATTATCATTTGGAGGAAGGAGATGTGTGGAGGGTAGTGTAGACAAGATGTGGATGAGGAATTGAGTGGAGGGAGGAAAGGTGGAAGAAAGAAGGAAAAAGGGGTGAAATACAGAGGTGAAGACTACTCCCCCAGCCACCCCTCTCCCCTCTCCCCCCCTTCCTTCCCCCCCTCCCTCTCCCCCCCAAAAAAAAGAAAAGAAATATTAGGTGGAAGTGGGCGTGGAAACAGCAGGGAGGCAAGCAGGGAGGAGCAGGAGCAGCAGAAGTAGCAGGAGACGTGACAGCAGGGGGGCGGGACATTAATTGGAGCGGGAAAGCAGGATGAGGCCGGGCAGCAGGAGGGGAGAGAGCGAGGGAGGGAGGGAGGGAAGTGAGGGAGGGAGGGAGCGAGAGGGAGCGAGGGAGGGAAGGGAGGGAGGGAGTGAGAGAGGGAGGGAGCGAGCGAGAGGGAGGGAAGTGAGGGAGCGAGGGAGGGAAGTGAGGGAGGGAGGGAGGGAGGGAGGGAGTGAGGGAGGATGGAACGAGCGAGGGAGGATGGAACGAGCGAGGGAGGGAGCGAAGTAACGACAGAACAACGAAATTAGGTAGATTAGGAGTAGGATTAGGATTGGGAGTAGGAGCACGAGTGGGAATAGTAAGGAAAGTGGGAGTGGGAGTGAGGGTGATAAATAAAAGAGTGGGAGTTGAAGGAAAGAAAGTGGGAGGGAGAGTGGGTGTAGAAGGAGAGTAAAGGATGTTAGGGAGAGTGGCAGTGGGAGCGAGAGCGGGAGTACATGGAAGAGTAGGAGTGGAAGTGAGAGTGGAAGTGAGATTGGGAATGAGAGTGGGAGTGGAAGTGGAAGCGGGAGTGTATGGAAGAGTGAGAGTAGGAGTGCATGGAAGAGTAGGAATGGAAGTGAGAGTGGGAATGAGAGTGGGAGTGGAATTGGGCGATGGAGTGTATGGAAGAGTGGGAGTGCATGGAAGAGTAGGAGTGAAAGTGAGAGTGGGAGTGGAAGTGGGAGCGGGAGTGTATGGAAGAGTGAGAGTGGGAGTGCATGGAAGAGTAGGAGTGGAAGTGAGAGTGGGAGTGGAAGTGGTACAGAGAGTGTATGGAAGAGTGGGAGTGGGAGTACGAGTGGGAGTGGTAGGGAGGAGAGATGGCCCGGCAAGTTGTTGATGCTCTTGACCTGGGAGTCTTGATAAAGCTACTTCACCCAGCCCGTATATTGTCACGCCTCACTCCGCCCGAACACTTACGGGGCGGGGCGGGATGGGACCCGGAAGGGGACGGGGGAGGGGAGGAATGGGGAGGAGGAGGGGAGGAGGTGGGGGGGGAAATAGGCGTAGAAATGTGAGATGTAAAAAATGGCTTACATGAGGAAGGAGGAAGGGTTGTGGGATGGGGAGGAGGGGAGGGAGGAGGAGGGGAGGAGGTAAGATGGGAAGGGTGAAGAGGAGGAGGAGAGTGGTAGAGGGATGGAGGAGTGGTGGAGAAGGAAGGTGAAGAGGAGGAGGAGGAGGAGGAGGAGGAGAAAAAGGAGATGGAAAAAAGAGGAGGAATGTGAGGAAAAGGAGAAAAATGAGGAAATGGAGGAGGAGGTGCGAAAAGAGGAAGATGAGGAGGAAAAGGAGGAGGAAGATAAGAAAAGGAAGAGGAAGGTCAGCGAAAAGAGGAGGAGGAGGAAATGGAAGGGAACAAGTAAAAGGAGGAGGAATTGGAGGAGGAAAAAGAGGAATAAAAGGAGGAGGAGGAGGAGAAAGAAAACAGGAAAAGGAATTGAAAATGAATGAAAAAGAGAAAGAGAAGGAGGAGGAAAAGGAGGAAGAGGGTTAGGAGGAGAGAATGAGGATGAAAAGGAGGAATAAAAGGAGGTGAAAAAGGAGAAGAAGAAAAATGAAAAGCAGGAACAGGAGTAGAAAGTGAAAGAAAAGGAGAAAGAGGAGGAAGAAAAGGAGGAAGAGGCTTAAGAAAAGAGGAGGAGGAGGAGGAGGAGGAGGAGGAGGAGAAGGAGGAAGGGAAGTGGGCAGGTTAAAGAAGACCAGTTTCATTATTGATGGAGGAAAGGATACCAACCCCGGAAGGGATGGAGGGAGGTGGAGGAAGGTGGAGGGAGGGAGGGAGGGAGGGAGGGAGGGAGGGAGGGAGGGAGGGAGGGAGGAAGATGTTGGCCAATACGTATACCAATACTGATATACCAACAGAGTTGTTAACAAATGGAATGGACTTAGTAACCGTGTACTGAGCGTTGAGACAATTGATTGTTTTAAGAAAAGATGAAATGAATTTATGGATTAGGATGACAGGCGGTAAGGGGCATGGAACTACCTAGTGTAGGCCTAATGGTCTCCTGCAGCCTACACTAAGAAAGAATCAAAGGTGATTTATACAAGATATCCTCAATTTTCACACTGGTGGCGTAATCGGAAACAGACTTGCTGGTCTCGTATTCGTTTAGTTGTGGGTTCGAATCCCGCACTCCTCTCTGATTTCCAGCAGTCAGTGTTACCTGCCCCCCAACGAATGGGAAAGGAAGAAGAGAAAGAGAGGAGAAATTATGAGACGAAAAAAGAGAGCTAAGGGGAGAGAGAGAGAGAGAGAGAGAGAGAGAGAGAGAGAGAGAGAGAGAGAGAGAGAGAAGGGAAAGGGAGGGGAAGTGGAAAGAGAAGGATAAGAAGAAGAAAGAGAAGAAGAAGGATAAGAAGGAGTGAAAAAGAGAGAGAGAGAGACAGGGATGAGAGAGAGAGAGAGAGAGAGAGAGAGAGAGAGAGAGAGAGAGAGAGAGAGAGAGAGAGAGAGAGAGAGAGAGAGAGAGAGAGAGAGACTCGTAAGAAGCGTGATTAGAAATAGTTACAAAGAAGAACAAATTGGAAATACGAGGAGATGAGGGGAAGAAGAAGAAGAAGAAGAAGAAAACAAAAGTTTTCCGGGAAGAGGACATACCGGAAAGGAGTAATGAAAGGGTAATATATTGAAGGTAATTAATGAGAACAATAAATGAGGGAGAAGGGGTAATAAGGGATTAGGGTAAATGAAGGAGAGGTGGCGGGTAATAAAATAGGGTCATTGGTGAGAGTAATAAATGAAGGAGAAGAGGTAATAGGGAATTAGAGCAAACGAAGGCAAGGTAATGGGTAAGGAAATGGGGTAATGAATTAGAGGTAATTAATGAGAATAATAAATGAGGGAGAAGTGGTAATAGGGAATAAGAGTAAACGAAGGAAATGGAATGGGTAAGAAAATAAGGTAATAAGATTGACGTAATTAGTGTGTGTTTTGGAGGTATGTAAAAATGAATAAAAGAAGAAATTTGCAAATTAAAGTACAAAAAGAAATAAAGAAATAACATTTGTATAAAAGAATAAAGGGAATGTGTATAGTATAATGGTGCGAAAGAAATATAGGGATAGATAGAGAGAGAGAGAGAGAGAGAGAGAGAGAGAGAGAGAGAGAGAGAGAGAGAGATAAAGAGAGATAGAGAGTGAGAGATAGAGAAAGAGAGAGATAGGGAGAGAGAGAGAGAGAGAGAGAGAGAGAGAGAGAGAGAGAGAGAGAGAGAGAGAGAGAGAGAGAGAGAGAGAGAGAGAGAGAGAGGAAGAGAGAAATAGAGAGATAGAGAGAGAGTGAGAGAGAATGTTTGTGTGTGTTGGTGTGTGTTGGCAAGAGCAGCAAACAAAGAATGACACAAGTCATAAGGAAGAATGACACAAACCGAGTTGACACGAGACCCGTGTCAACTCGGAGAAACAGTGTTGGCACAAAGTCAATTTGGAAAAAAAAAAATCAAAAGGTCAACGACCTGGCGAAGTAAAGAAGAAGAGAAAAGTGTTAAGAAATAATGAAGAAAATGAGTGAAGAAAAAGTGAAGAAACAAAGTAAAGAAAAAGGATTGAAGGAAAAGAGTGTAGCAAAAGAGATGATAAAGAGTAAAGAAAAAGTAAAGAAAAAGTGTAAAGAACAAGTGAAGAAAAAGAGTGAAGAAAAAGAGCAAAAAAGTGAAGAAAAAGAGTGGAGAAAAGGTGAAGAGAAAATGAAGAAAGATTAAGTAAAATAATGAGCAAAAAGAGCAACTAAAAAGAGCGAGGAAAAAGAGTGTGGGAGAAAATGTGTGAGACAAAGCAAAAAAAAAAAAAAAAGAATAGAATAAAACAAAGCGCAGAACATGAGAAGAAACAAACAAAAATGAATAAATGAATAAATAAACAAATGAAAAGGTGAATAAATGAATACATTAACAAATAAATCAATAAACAAATAGGTAGGTAGATACATATGTAGATAAATAAAAAGATGCATAGATAAACAGAATATAAATTTTGATATGAGATAAAACAAGACATGGCAAGGCAAGGCAAGGCAAGGCAAGACAAGACAAGACAAGACAAGACAAGACAAGACAAGACAAGACAAGACAAGTACAGACGAGACGAGACGAGCCGAGACGAGACGAGACGAGACGAGCCTAGACGAGATAAGAACGAGACGAGAATAAGACAAAGACCGAGACAAGACAAGACAAGACAAGACAAGACAAGACAAGACAAGACAAGACGAGACGGGAAAAGACAAGACAAGACAAGACAAGACAAGACGGGACAAGATAAGACAAGACAAGACAAGATAAAACAAGATAAAAAAAAGGAGGTGGGAGGGAATGGGAAGTGGGAGGAACGGGGGGGAATAAAGTTATTAGTGACGTCAGGCTGGGATTTATTGTGCGATCGGCCGCAACTGTGCCACGCTACACCATATGTACACATACACTCCTCCTCCTCCTCCTCCTCCTCCTCCTC
>NC_134803.1:41874298-41879298 GCF_046742065.1 Oratosquilla oratoria | reverse complement strand
GAGGTGGCTTGTCATGGAAGAGAAGAATCTTCACCGTAGTCATTCCCATCACACATTATTGTTATTATTGTTATTATTATTATCATTATTATTATTATTATTATTGTTATTATTATCATTATTATCATTATTATCATTATTATCATTAATATCATTATTATCATTATTATCATTATTATCATTATTATTATCATTATTACTATTATTATTATTATTATTATTATTATTATTTTTATTATTATTAGTTTTTGTTGTTGATGTTATCATCATCATCATCATCATCATCATCATCATCATCATTTCTTGAGAAAGTTTTAGGAAAAGGTAACGATGTTTTATTGGGTCCTTATGGATTTGGAAAAGGGTTATGTCAGGGTAGACAGGATGATACTGTGGGAGGTATTGCATATATATGGGAAAGGAGGAAAGTTGTTAAGAGCAGTCAAGAGTTTTTACGAGAGTAGTAGAGCCTGTGTTAGAAATGGCGAGATCGAGTGGTCTGAGGTAAAGGTGGGACTTCGCCAGGGATGTGTCATGTCGCCATGGCTGTTCAATCTATATATGGATGGGATGGTGCGAAAGGTAAATGCAAGGGTAATGGGTCGGGGATTGGAGATGGTGAAAGAAAATTAAGAAAAATGGGAGATAAGCCAGTTGTTGTTTGCTGACGACACTGAGCATGTAACAGGATTAGAGAAGGGATTAAGTAAGTTAATGACGGAGTTCGAGAAGGTGTGCGAAAGATGGAAACTGGAGGTAGATGCGGGTAAAACTAGGGTGATGAGTTTTACAAGAAAAGAGAATGGCAACAAATTGGAAGTGAGTATTAAGGGAGTGAGACTGGAGGAAGATACTTGAGGACAAATGTGGAAGGAAAGGTAGTAGTGGAGGTGGAAGTAGAATGTAGACTGAAGCAAATGAATGCCTTGGGGGATTAAAAATGTAATGAAAAAGTAGAGATTTCGGAATGGAGCCTAAGAGGAGATTGTATGAAAGGGTGGTTGTGCCGAAAGCACTATATGAGGCAGAAACATAGAACATAAGAGAGGAAGAGTTTAAATTTGTTTGAGATGAAATGCCTGAGAAGTATGATAGGGGTTATTAGGCTGAATAGAGTGAGAAAAGAGGAGGTAGGGAGAGTGGGGGTGGAAAGGGGGTTGGGAGATATAATTGATGAAAAAGTATTAGGATGGTTAGAACGCATGAAAAGAATAAGTGGAGAAAGATTAGTAAAAGAAGTGCAGAAGGCATAGGTGGAAGGAGTGAACATGAAGGGGTGACCAAGGATGAGATGGATGGATGGGGTAGGAGGGGGTATTGGGAAAGAGGGGGGTATCTGCTGAGGAAGGACGGGAGAAGAAAGAAGATAGGGGCGATTGGAGAATGGTTGTGTACGAATGATGCTGTGATGCATGGAAAGTAGTGGATGGAGGGTGGGGGGTTAGGGAGTATGTGTGAATGATATTCTGACGAGGGGATTTCTCCCCGTCTTCTGTTTTTCTGCATGAAGGGACAGTGTGTGTGTGTGGGGGGGAGTCGCCGATTAAATGAAGTGGCCTTGCTGTGGATGTGCTTTGTCTTGCTGCATTTCTTCTGACTCAGGACAATAAGCGAAATGCAACGATGACCTGTTATAATGGGGAATGAGACTCGATTGAATGGAGATGGATACAATCCAGTTCTCTTAGCGGGAATGATTTCGAAGCGTTTAAATGTCTTTGGCGGAGAAATACGTTTTCGTGCAAATGTAAGTGCAGTTAGACTGATCGCAGACAGAAATCAAGTCCTCATCTGCCAGTTAATGGCAATACACTCATATATATATGTATGTATGTATGTATGTATGTATGTATGTACATATGTGTATATATGTATATATATATATATATATATATATATATATATATATATATATATATATATATATATATATATATATATACACACACATATATATATATATATATATATTATATGTGTATATATATACATATATATATATATGTATATATATATATATATATATATATATATATATATAATATATATATATGTATATATTTTCCTAATTGCAGTATACCGGAAATGAGAAACACTCGTTATATCCCGTCTCCTACTCACCAATCTATCATACTTTGCCTCAAAATCATGTGGTTCCCACTCAATCTGTATCCTTGATTTCCAATCATCATATTTATATTTGAATTAATGTATTTTTTCCAGTTTGGGCTATATCACCTATGTGTGTGTGTGTGTGTGTGTGTGTGTGTGTGCGTGTATGTGCGTGCGTGCGTGCGTACGCATGTGTGTAAATATGACATACACCAAAGGTATTTTTTCCCCTTATGGGAGGGGTGGCCGACTCCAAAGCCACACCCACTACTTACACGTTAAACCCCATTTAACACACCTTCCCCTCTCAGCGATAAAGGGTCATCCCTGACTCCTGTCGCACGTCTCGTTCCTTCCTATTCGTCCTAACCCCTTCCTCTCCCTTCCCTCGTTTCCTCCCTCCCTTACTCCCTCATTCACTCACTCCCTTGCTCTCTCGCTCCCTCACTCCCTAGTTCTCTCGCTCACTCACTCCCTCCCGCACTCCCTCTCTCACTCCCCCTTACTCCCTCATTCCCGTACTCCCTCTTTCACCCCGTAGTTCTCTCGCTTCCTCCTTTCATCCCCCTCTCTTTCCTCCCTTTTCTTCCTTTCCCTTCCCTTCCCTCCATCCCCTCCCTCCTTCACTCCCTCCTTCACTCCCTTCCCCTTCCTTCTCTCCTTCCCTCCCTTCCCGACTCCCTTACCTTTCTCCTTCCCCCTTCCTTTCCCTCATCCCTCCCTTTCCTCCCTCCATCCTTCCCTCCTTCCTTCCCTCCTTCCTTCCCTTCCCTCTTCCCTTCCTTTCCTCCCTCCTTCCTTCCCTTCCCTCCCTTCCCGACTCCCTTACCTCCCTTCCATCTTCCCTTCCCTCCCTTCCATCTTCCCTTCCCTCTTCCTTTCCCTCCCTTCCCTCCCTTCCCTCTTCCCTTCCTCCCTTCCCTCTTCCCTTCCTTCCCTTCCCTCTTCCCTCTTCCCTTTCCTACCTTCCCCCTTCCTTCCCTTCCCTCCTTCCCTCCTTCCCTTCCTCCTTCCATCCCTTCCCTCCTTCCCCTCCTTCCTTCCCTCCCTCCCTTCCCCCTTCCCTCCCTTCCCTTCCCTCCCTCCCCTTCCCTCCTTTACTCCCTTGCCCCTCCCTCCTTCCCTCCCTTCCCCCTCCCTCTTTCCCTCCCTTCCTCTCCTTCCCTCCCTTTCCTTTCCTCCCTCCCTTTCCTTCCCTCCCTCCCTTTCCTACCCTCCTTTCCTTCCCTCCTTTCCTTCCTTCTCAATCCTTCATTCCCTCCCTTCTATGTCTTCCCCTCCTTCTCCCTTTCCTTCCTCCCTTCCCTCCCTTACCTTCCTTCCCTCCCTTCGTTGATTCCTTTCCCTCTGTTAATGACACCCGAGTCGGATCACACCTCAGACGCTAATGAGCTGATCAGGGACTTGGCGTCGATTCCATACCGGGCATTTGATCCCCCACAGCTAATGATGTTGTTTGGGGGACATTTGGGGGAATGGGGAGAAATGGGGGGATGGGGAAGAGGGAGAAAAGAGGGAGAGGGAGTTGGGGGTACAAGAGGGGGAGTGAGGTGCAAGAGGAGGAGGAGGAAGAGGAGGAGTGGAGGAGGAATAAGAGGATGGGTAGGAGGAGGAAGAGAGAGAAAGGGGGAGAAGGAGGAGGGGGACAGGGGAGGGAGACGAAATGAGTGATGAGTTAGGATTGTGCGAGAGGGTAGGGGAAATGGGAAGGGGGAGGGGGAGGGGAAAGGGGGACGGGAGGGGGGAGGGGGAAAGGGGGAGGGGTATGTAGTAGGTAGAAGGCCAGATGAGTGATGAGTTTGAACTATGAAGGGAGTGGGTGGAGGGAGAGGGAGAGGAGGTGGGGAGGATAGGTCAATGAGTTAGAAGTGTGATGGAGAGTGGGAGGAGGGGAAGGGGGGCGAAAGAGAGTAAGATAGAGAGTAATGGAGTGTGTGAAAACACACACAGGAGAATAAGAATTAAAAGTGATAACTGAGTAAAAGATAAACATGTAAATAAGTCAATAAACATATAAGTAAATAAATAGATAAATAGACAATTTAATAAAAAAAATAACTAATTGATATATACATAAATATGCAAATAAATGAATATATAGATAGGTAAATATATGAATAAATAAATAAACAAACAAATAAATGAAGAAATGGATAAATTAATCAACATTAGATAAATTAATGAAAAAATAAATCAATGGGCCTCGAATGTTTGTTTGTGTATGTGTGTGTGTGTGTGTGTGTATGTGTCTGTGTGTGTGTATGTGCACGTGCGCGTATATACGTGCGTGTGTGTGTGTGTGTGTGTGTGTGTGTGTGTGTGTGTGTGTGTGTGTGTGTGTGTGTGTGTGTGTGTGTGTGTGTGTGTGTGTGTGTGTGTGTGAGTGTATGCGTGTTTGTGTGTCCATAAAACCCTATCTCTTGTACATTAGGTCACCATGAACTAACTACAGAGCCATTTGTGATCAAGTTTAAGCTCATATGATAAGCCTATGGAGACTTGTGATTAGGGGGAATGAAGGGGAGTTAGGGGGAGTAGAAACTGGTTTAGGGAGGACAATGCCTCACTCTCTGTATTTGTTCATATAGCACATACGAACATAATAGCATAAGAATGAAGGAGGCTGCAAGAGACCATAAGGACTACACTAGGAAGTTCCATGTCCATTACCACCTATCATTCCCATTCGTGAAATGACATAATCTTCTCTCAAAAACAACCAATTCTCTCGGTGCTCACTACGTGGTTCCTTAGACTACTCCATTCGTTAACCACTATGTTGGTAAATCACGTTTTGCCTATTTCCTTCTGAAACACAAAGTTGTCCTAATCTGTGATGATGAATATGACTGATTTGGAATTGAAATGTGTAAGATTTTTTATCATTT
>NC_134803.1:41864298-41866798 GCF_046742065.1 Oratosquilla oratoria | reverse complement strand
GGTGCATGGGGGGATGGGGAGTGGAGCGGTGGTGGAAGGGGTGGAGTGGTGGAGGGAATGGGAAAGTCTCTTAACCGGTTACGATTGGTCACATTCGGATTAAATGTGACGAGTAAGATTAAATCTGACCCATCAAGGATTAAGTCTGTCAAAGCGAATTAACTGTAACTTGTGTCTGCGTGGATGTGGTTTAAGTGCATTTCTTATTTGGTTCACCACTATTTTACGTCATATTTTGTCTCTAGAATAATGACTAGTGAAAACTTCGGTTTATCTAAGTTATATCTAGTCATTAATTCAGTTGAGCTAGTTGTAGTCATTAGCTCTATATATTGTGTATGAATAGACAAGGCAGAAGGTACTGAGGCAAGACAGAGAATTTTGCAGGAGTAGCGTGGCAGATGTTGGTGCAGTCGTGCGCGTCATGGAAGAGGTTGGAAGAGGCCTTTGTCCATCAGTGGACTACAGATGACTGATTGATTGACTGACTGGTTGACTGACTGGCTTAGCGGGATACGTGTAGGGTTACGATCATGCGTAACTTAACTAATTTGGATTTTCACAACACCGGGTTAACCTTCCTGAAGACTGCAAAGGATCTGCGTAGCCTCTGGAGGTCGGCTTCTTGGAATCCGTGAGGACGTCGAAGTTCCGAAGACCAGGACAGCGTGTGAGTTCGACAGATCCCTTGGCAAGGGGCCTTCGATGGCTGCAAGATGTGGGCGTCAAAGTCCCGGGGACCAGGAAGGCGTGTGAGTTCAACAAATCCCTTGGCAAGGGGCCTTCGATGGCTGCAAGATGTGGGTGTCGAAGTCCCGGAGACCAGGAAGGAGTGTGAGTTCGGGAGACCTCCTGGCAAGGGGTCTTCGATGGCTGCAAGATGTGGGCGTCGAAGTCCCAAAGACCAGGAAGGCGTGTGAGTTCGGGAGACCTCCTGGCAAGGGGTCTTCGATGGCTGCAAGATGTGGGCGTCGAAGTCCCAAAGACCAGGAAGGCGTGTGAGTTCGGGAGACCTCCTGGCAAGGGGTCTTCGATGGCTGCAAGTGGTGGTCGTCGAAGTCCCAAAGACCAGGAAGGCGTGTGAGTTCGGGAGACCTCCTGGCAAGGGGTCTTCGATGGCTGCAAGTGGTGGTCGTCGAAGTCCCGAAGACCAGGAAGGCGTGTGAGCTCGGTTGAGCCCTTGGAAGGGAGTTTTCGAAGGACAGTAAAGGACCCCGAAGGGTCAGGAGAATTTTTGCTTTCTTAAAGAAGAATCTTTTGGAACTAAATTCTGTCTCTGGACCTCTTTGTCTTGGGATGATTTGCGCATCAGGGTCTGTAATAACACAGGCGATTTTCGAAACAGGAATTTAGATACCTTAAAAAAAATGCGAAGAACTTCAGATCTTCGTTTTTTTAAGAAAAATCAAAATTCTCGAACGGAAATTGAAGAAAAGGGGGTTTTAAGCAACAGTTGGTCATGAAGACGTGCTGAAGGAGTTCATATAAAAATATATTTGGTCCCCAATAACCAGCGCTTCTATCCTCGTAGCAGAAAAAATGGGATAGCATAAGTTAAAAGCAAGCAGCATTCTTTTTGGGTAGATTATTGCCTAATAATGTTGCGTGACTCAGGGCCGTTGGGGTATCACTGAAGTCACTGAAATATTTAACCCCATTAATCCTTATTCAGTCAGTACCCCAAACAATGATATATCTACCAGGGCTGTTGATCATTAAGTTCTTAGAATCTGAAGGTATTAGAGACTGAAGGTGTTAGAGAATGAAGTTCTTAGAAGCTTGAGGTTGCTAGAAGACCGGCACGTTTGAGACTGAGCAGGGTTGAGATTGTTAGAGGAACGAGGTGTTAGACACTAAGGGTTGTTAGGGTCTTGGGCTATCAGGAGCTGAGGTTGTTAAAAGCCAAGATTGTTACAGTCTCGAGTCTGTTGGAGCTGATTGGGGATCTTTCTGGGAATTGGGGGGGAGGTGACTGGTGGTGGAGTGAGGAGGAGGAAGAGAAGGAGAGGAGAGAGGAGGAGGAGGGAGAGAAAAGAAGGAGTGGAGAAGCTAGATGGGGAGAAGGGAGAAGAGGAGAAAGTGAAGGAGGAGAACGAGGAGGAAGAAAAAGTAAAAAAGGGAAGAAGAAGGGGAGGAAGAGGAGGAGGAGGGCGAGGAGGGGACGGAGAGGTGGGTGCTTGTCAACCTGTGACGAGGGTGAGAATCGTAATTACTCTGGTATTGGACGGCGCCATTCCGGTAATGACTCTCTCTCTCTCTCTCTCTCTCTCTCTCTCTCTCTCTCTCTCTCTCTCTCTCTCTCTCTCTCTCTCTCTCTCTCTCTCTCTCTCTCTCTCTCTCTCTCTCTCTCTCTCTCTCTCTCTCTCTCTCTCTCTCTCTCTCTCTCTCTCTCTCTCTCTCTCTCTCTCTCTCTCCTCTCTCTCTTCTCTCTCTCTTCTCTCCCTCTCTCTCTCTCTTTCTTTCTCTCTCTCTCTCTTTCTTTCTCTCTCTCTCTGTCTCT
>NC_134803.1:41856798-41859298 GCF_046742065.1 Oratosquilla oratoria | reverse complement strand
TCTATTAATTAATTAATTTGTTTATTTATTTGTCTATTCATGATTTATTTATTTATATATTTACTTTGTTGTCCCTTTATAAGGCTATTTATCTGTTTATTTATTTATTTATTCATTTACTTTGTAGTCCTTTCATAAGGTTATTTGTTTATTAATTAATTAATCAATTATTTTAGTTATTATCTATTCATTTATTTATTTACTTATTTATTTTTCTTATTTACCTATTTACTTATTCATTAATTAATTAATTTTTTAACGAGTACATAGTGTCTCCTTTTTATCGTTAGTTGCCAAGGATATTTATTTACATTTCTGGTACAGGTATTTTTTATACCTGTGGATATTTACCAAGAACAACTACAGGCGTTGCTGAGGACGGAGAAGACTAAGAAACTCTGGTTTACGAAGTAATCTAGTAAAGAGATGTGGGTTTCCCCTTTTGTGAATAAAAATCATCTGGCGGCAACAGGGAACTATGGACAGAGACTTCTGGCTCATTTTGTATCGCAGCCCGCCTGCGTGATTCCATGAAAGAGTCAAAGTAAAAAAATTGTCAGAGATTTATAGGAAAAAATGGCCACAATGAAAAAAAAATTGTAGATGTAAATTTTGATTAGGAAAGGTTGGGTTTGGTTTCGTTGGGACTTTTATTGTTGTTGTTGTTGTTGTTGTTGTTATTATCATTATTATTATTATTATTATTATCATTATCATTATTATTATTATTATTATTATTATTATTATTATTATTATTATTATTATTATTATTATTATCATTATTATTATTATTATTACTATCATCATCATCATCATCATCATCATCATCATCATCATCATCATCATCATCATCATCATCATCATCATCATCATCATCATCATCATCATCATCATCATCATCATCATCATCATCATCATCATCATCATCATCATCATCATCATCATCATCATCATCATCATCATCATCATCACCATCATCACCATCATCACCATCATCACCATCATCACCATCACCATCATCATCATCATCATCATCATCATCATCATTTGTTTCCGACTTTTCCTCCCATATATTTTATTCTTATCTATTTATTTATTTTATTTATCTATTTATTCATCTGTTTATTTATTCATTTACCTATTTACCTATCCATTCATCTATCATTATCTTTATGTATCTGTTTATTTAACTTTTCATTTATTTATTCATTTATTCACTTATATATTCACTTACCTATTTTATTATTTATCTTATTAGTTTTATCTATTTATTTATTTCTAAACTATTCTTTTGCCTCTTGTGAATTTATCTTCCTCGATCCTTCGCACACTACCCTATCAGCTGAGCCATGTCTTTAGGCCTGTGTGTATTCCTTTCGTCGTTGTGCAACCTTTGTTACCAAGACGAATCCTTAGATACCTACTTTAGTATATATAAACCGCTTGTGTGTGTGTGTGTGTGTGTGCGTGTGTGTGTGTGTGTGTGTGTGTGTGTGTGTGTGTGTATTTGCGTGTGTGCGTGACTGTGAATGTGAGGAGGAAGGGAGGGAGGGAAAGAGAGGAGGGAAGGAGGGAGGGAGGAAGGGAAAGAGGAGAGGGAGGAAGAAAAGAAGAGAATGAGAGGAGGGAGGGAGGAAAGAAGAAGGGGGGAGAAGAAGGGAGGAAGGAAAAAAAAGAGAGGGAGGGTGGGAGGGAAAGAGGGAGTGAGTGAAGGAGGCAGGGAAAGAGGAGGGGAAGAAGAAAGGATAAGAGAGGGAGGAAAGGAGAGGAAGGGGGAGAGAAAAAGTGGAAGGGAAGGAGGGAGCGAGGGGGAGGAAGGGAGGAAGGAAAAAAGAGGGAAGTGAGATAGGAAAGAAGAGGGAGGGAGGAGGGAAAGAATGGGATGGAAAAGAGGGACGGAAGGAGAGAGAGAGGGATGAAAGGAAAAGAATAGGAGAGGAAAATTGGAAGAGAGAGAAAGAGAGAAGGAAAGGGAGGGAGGGAGAGAGGGAAAGAGTGGGAGAGGAAAACTGAGAGGGAGGAAGGGAAGGAGGGAAAGGGAGGGGGAAAAGAAGGGAGATAGGGAGGGAAGTCGAAGGAGGGAGAGGAAGAGAGGAAGGGAGAGAGGGAAAAAGGGAGAAACCCCGAAGCCACTGAGAAAGACAGAACCGAGGGAGAGGAAAACTGAGAGGGGGAAAAGAAGGGAGATAGGGAGGGAAGTCGGAGGAGGGAAAGGAAGAGAGTGGGAGAGAGGGAAAAAGGGAGAGAAACCCCGAAGCCACTGAGAAAGACAGAACCGCCACCATCCGAAGAGCGGCGACGGGTGCCCGCTGTTCCGGTCCACACCTCCTAGGACCCGAACCGACTTTTTGTCATCTGGACCGCGGGGTTCCCCGCTAATAGGACCCCGACCCATCGACCCGACGGGCCTAAACCCACGGAACCCTCGCCTGGGTCGAGGGACCTTCCGCCGTCGCTCACGATGAACGAAGTTCGCGTGAAAGTCGAAGAGCGACTTCGG
>NC_134803.1:41839298-41849298 GCF_046742065.1 Oratosquilla oratoria | reverse complement strand
TAACTGTGACAGACACTTGTATGTGTCTCCAAGTATATAGGGCAGAGGTAACGATCCCCCCTTTGGAGATCTGTAGTGGCTGAAGGAAACCCCATGGCGCTGACCAGAATAAAGTATTTAAAGGGATGCTCTCCCTCGCCACAGCGTGTTCCATACACAATTCGTTGTTTAAGGTTTGGTTATGTTTGGTTAGTTTTAGTTAGTTTTAGTTAGATTTAACTAGTTTTAGTTAGGTTTGGTTATATTTGGTTTGGTTTGTTTTGGTTAAGCTTGGTCAAATCGACCAGAATGGAGTGTTTTGAGGGGTAGACGCTATCAGTGGACAGCATGCATAACTATTCGGAATGAGTTAGGTTAGGTTTCATTTGACATAGTTTGAGTAGGTTAGGATTCACGGGGAAGTGGGTTCGTTCGAAATCGTCGTTTTAGGTTAGTTTAAGTATGGTTGCATTAAGTTAGGTTTGATTAGGTTAAGTAAGATTAGAACATAAGAATGAAGGAGACTGCAAGGGACCCTAAGGCCAACAATAGGAAGTTATGTGTCCATTACGGGGTCGTCCATTACCACTTATCATCCCTGTCCATGAAGTTGTCTAACGTTCTCTTAAAACAAACAATAGTTTCAGCCCTCATTATATTGTTACTAAACATTTTCCATTCGTTAACCACTTTTGCCTATTTCCTTCTTTAACCTAAATCTATCCAATTCAGATCCATTACTCGGTACAAGCTCTCCGATCAGTTCGTGGATCAAGATATACATGATGTCTATCCCAGGTAGACAATCGGAAGGAGACTTTTCGTGCTGATAGGACGCGATAGGAGGATGTAGTTGATAGGAGATAACCCTCATTAGTGAAGGGAGTGGGGTGGGGGGTCATACCCGGACAAAACAAACCCGGTCAAAACGATTCTAGGGGCTAATATATAAAGGTGTGGGTAAAATGTATGACAAACAGGTAAAGTTATGTATCACTATAAAAAATTGCGTGGGCGAGATGTCCAGGTTTGCAGTTTTGTGGACCAATTTTCCGTGGACAAGTTGTCCATTCACCGGACAAAACACCACTCGTAGGGATGAGGTATGTGTTTCTTAGGACATCGATTAATTATATATACCTAGATCGAAACACGTGCTAAACTTCTCGTGACTGGAATGTATAAAACAAAAGAATTTATTGTCAAGATCATTGAAAGTATGATAATCGTCTTTCTTCTCTACCTTCTACCTCTCCCATTTTTTTTCGGTATGTTTTTCTGTCTACCTCTGTCTCTCTTTCTTTAGGTCTCTCGATCTTTTTTATTGGGTTATTGTCTCTTTACCTGTCTGTATTCACCTGTCTACCCCTGTCTGTCTGCATGCCTCTGTCTCGGTTGGTGTTGTTGGACAGCTTTAAGGGAGTAAAAACGGCAATGGAGTGAAATGGAAGTCGGAGGGAGGGAGGGAAGCAAGCGTGACTCTAAAGTGACCTGTTATACCTGAGGTCAGGTAAGGTCAGGCGATTCTGCTCCTTTGACCTCCCACGCCCTGGGTGGAAGGTGGTGGGAGTGGGGGCAAGGAAGAGGAGTAGGAGGGGGGATTGGGGAGGTGAAGTGAGCGAGAGGCGAGAAAGGAATGTGTGGGACACGTGATAAGGAAATTTGGACCAAACGATCTCCTGACATAAGAGGTATAATTGCTTAAGTTCTTATCATAGTTCTCACTATCCTGATAGTTATCGCTACTATGGTATGACTTGATTTGTATTACATTCTGCTTGTCGTCAGGTGATTTTATTAAGATTATGAATCTCACTCTGTGACCCATGAACCATGTTCATACAAGTGGTTTGAACCGCGCGTAAACCGCGACGGATCCCACATGGGCACGGAAAAACTGCGCTGCTGGGGAACGCTTCCATTGCAATTGAACTGCCGCGGTTCAAACCGCTGGTGTGAACAGGGGTTTAGTTGTCAACAGTGGTTCATAAGTAGAACCATAAACCGAAATCTAGTAATAAATAATTAGTGATTCAATTCAGTGTTGAAATTGTCTCTCCAGAAAGTTAAAGGATAGTGATGATGATGACATGGTTTAATGTCACAAACTCCCCCTTTCGGAAGGCTAGGACGGTGCCCCCTCACAGAGGTCTTTGTAGCGTGGAATTTAAATAACTATGCCCTTGTTTCAACTTCGCCGGTGGCAGGATTCGAACTGCCATCCCCTCGACCTTCGCTGCAAGTAATGACGCCCTAACCCGCTCAGCCAGCGAGCTTCCAAAAGAATTGTAATATATTAATATACGAGATACACAGGAAAACGGTGTTAGAAACTATCACAACTCTTATATTAATTCACCCGACGAAAAACCTATTTGTAACACCAAACCCTCAGACGAAAGGTAGACCTAATATTCGTGAACGACCTTTTTGTGCAAAACACCCAAAATTCGAAGAATAAAATGAATACAAACACATTGAAGCTGATCACTTTTGAGGAATAAACACTCCACCAATGATTATGACGATCCAAACGAGCAATAACTCATTCTCAGAGTGAATTATTGACTTCTTATTGCCTTATTGCATGCTCTCGTAAAACGAAGCTTGTTGACACAACGAAATAATGAGTGAGACACTAGTCTTGTGAGTGGGCATACATTACTGAAGGTGACAATAATGTGATCCTGTACACGTCGCGTTATACTCTTTAGTGTCAACACTTCATGTGTATGTATGTATGTATGTATGTATGTATGAATGTACAGAGGGGATGGAACTATATTTGGTTCTTGACTTTCTAAATATGACATCCAAAATTATCAAAATCGTCTGTTTTATATATGTTCCCTAATTTGATATCAATCAATCAAATCAGCCATCCTGAGTCCACTGCTGAACAAAGGACTCCTTCATAGCATTCCATGATTCACACGACCGCGCCATCCTCTGCCACGTCACTCCTACAAACTTCTCAATCTCGTATCTCCATCTTCTGTCTAGTCTCCCTCTTCCACGGTTAACTTAAACTAACAGGACTAGTCCCGCGTTTAACTGAAGGGGTTTTGTCCTTCGGTCACGTGACCGTTCACTCACTCGGACTTTTCCTACAAGTCCGTTGGCCCCAAACGGGTACGGACAGTTGCTCACTGGATAATTGCTCACCGGATAGTTGCTCACCGGATAATTGCTCACCGGACAATCGCTCACCGGAGAAGTGACAAATAGGACACTTGCTCACCAAAGATTTTTTTTTACTTTTCTTGAACTTGATAACAAACAATATACAGGATTTTTTTAGTTATATCTAGGTTTATTACAGCAATAATACACAAACAGTATCCAAACTTTCATATTTTAGTTTTTAATAATTATAAAAGTCAATACAAATTTCTCCCATCAATATATAGTAAAAAAAAAATCTTTGGTGAGCAAGTGTCCTATTTGTCACTTCTCCGGTGAGCGATTGTCCGGTGAGCAATTATCCGGTGAGCAACTATCCGGTGAGCAACTGTCCTACACCCGGCCCCAAAGTATCCGATCACTGGAATCTAGGATGTTTGGGACACGGGAAGTAGGACATTCGTATATATCAGGGATAATACAATAATACAAAAATGGCCCAAACGTCCTAGGTTGCTGGCTAATGGCCCAAACGTCCTAGTTTGCTGGCCAATGGCCCAAACGTCCTAGGTTGCTGGCCAATGGCCCAAACGTCCTAGGTTGCTGGCCAATGGCCCAAACATCCTAGTTTGCTGGCCAATGGCCCAAACGTCCTAGGTTGCTGGCCAATGGTCCAAATATCCTAGGTTGCTGGCCAATGGCCCAAACGTTCGTAACCAAAACGTCCATGGGCCACCAGATGAATGTAGGACAAAAGGTCCCCGGACAAAATGTCCTAAAATCTGCACCCCCGGGACAAAATGTCCCCAATAGGACAAAAGGTCCCCATTTTTTTCAACAAATGTTGATTTTTATCAACTGTTTATACATTTTGGGTCATAGTTAATTGTGGTTTTATAACAACAAGCACAAAGTACAATAATATTTGATATTTTATTAAATATCTTATACACGACCCAACCCATCAATCTATGAGCCAATTGTGTAAGCAAACGTTTCCAATTTATTAAATAATTACCTATGGGTGAACATGTGAACTGAAGTCGTTGTATTGTTTTGTCTGATTCATTTGATTAACAATTTATATATAGAATTGATTATTCCTTTGATCTACCATACTACCATAATCCTGAATGAAAAAGTCCTCTAATGATACTTTCTATAGGATTCTATACTCTACATATTGTTTACAATATAATTCCCAAATGTCCTTATCATAACACTCATCATTTGCATGGATGATTTGAGATCGTATTTAAATCTTCTTTCCGCAAATTATGAGTACAATTACAGCACACAATTATGCTTTATTGAACTTATATTGTATGCCTATAAAAAAAAATAAAAAATCAAGTTAAAAACCAAAAAACATATAAAGGAATAAAGTAAAACACATCTGACAAATTTTTAGAAAAAAAGAGGACATTTTGACCACCCACCTAGGCCGTTGGGGACATTTTGTCCCAGGGGTGCAGATTTCAGGACATTTTGTCCGGGGACCTTTTGTCCGGGCACCGGTCACCCACCAGATCGGCTCACAAATCAGCCAGAAAAGAAATTTTGTGTTTTTTTTTTTTTCGTTTTGTGTGTAAGTGGAAAAGTACAGAATGGTATATTTTGTGGTGATTTCTCAAGGGCTACAGGTGGTGTTTCCACGAAATGATCACAGAAGGGGCATATCTTTGGCTAGAAAAAATTACAGTTCATTAGATAATCAATCGCCAGGTGCCAAAATTACTATACACCATGGAAAAGGAATAAAATGTTTACAATGAGCGTATCATCTCAGCTATGAACTGCGGATGTGAAACGTGAATGTTGATGAAAATGATGGAGACAGAGCTTAGAAATGCACAGATAGGAATGGGGGTGCCCGGACAAAAGGTCCCCGGACAAAATGTCCTGAAATCTGCACCCCTGGGACAAAATGTCCCCAACGGCCTAGGTGGGTGGTCAAAATGTCCTCAATTTTTTTTTTCTAAAAATTTGTCAGATGTGTTTTACAATACAACGACTTCAGTTCATATGTTCACCCATAGGTAATTATTTGATAAATTGGAAACGTTTGCTTACACAATTGGCTCATAGATTGAAAAAAAAAATGGGGACCTTTTGTCCCGGGGGTGCAGATTTCAGGACATTTTGTCCGGGGACCTTTTGTCCTACATTCGGAATGGGGGAAACCAATGATGGAAATATATCTGAATGACAGAAATAAAACAAGACGGGATAGAGAATGCTACAAGAGACCATAATGCCTACATTAGGCAGTTCCTGGTCTATTACTTCCTATCATTCCTATCCATAAAGTTGATCTCATCTTCTCTTAAAATAAACATTAGTTTCAGAGCTCACTACATGGTTACTAAGTCTATTCCATGTAAGGTAATAGACTCGAGATGTTGTTAATTAAAACAATTGTGTATAAAAAATCGTCACGCGTTCACCATTGTAAAACCATTTTTGTTGAATTCGACCAACACGAAGAATTCCGGTGATGTTCCGGTAGTCTTAGCGAAATTCCGGGAAAGCAAATCCGGATCAAGGACCTCCCCTCCCCCCCCTCCACCACCCTCTCCCTCCCACCACCAGTGAGGTCACCTGACCAGGCGCCACGCTGACGTCACACTCGGTGCACACGAGATGACGTCACGTGACCCAGGATAACCTGACCTTTGTGCCCCTCTGACCTGCAATCTGCACCTGGATCTTCTTGGAGCGCTTCACGTGTCCGGGGAAGTTAATTGCCTCGAATGTCTTGTTTAGTTAGTAAATCGTTCCGTGGTTTAATTACGTTGTAATTAAGTTGTTAATGAAGATGGTTGGAGTGACAGTGACTCTGCGACGCTCTTCCTTGTCGTCAATGACTTTATTTCAAATAATTAAGACTATTAATTATAATATTAAAGTATTATATACTTAACTACGTACACGTGTGAGTGTATTTACCTAGTACCTACACGAGTAGAGGAGCTAAGCTCGCGGGACCCGTGTATGTGTGTGTGTGTGCGCGCGCGCGTATGTGTGTGTATGCGCGTATGTTTATGTGTGCGGTGTGCGTGTGTGTTTGTGTGTGTGTGTGTGTGTACGCATGCGTGCGTGCCTGTATTACTTGGCAATAATATACAAGAAAGGAACCACACTCGTAGGGTCCCGTCACTTTCGCATTTATCATAATTTTAAATTCAGTATTAGCGTGCGTGGGTGCGTGCGATTCACCATGGTCTTGGAGCACGTGTTGGACTTGTGATCATCAGCTTTTTCCCTCCCGGAAGAGAGTTCAGAGCTCATATATGACCGATCTGTGGGTACTGCTGTGACCTTACACGCACATACACACCCAACTCCCCTTCCACAAGAGTTGGAGTAACGACTCCCAGCACCGCGATACTGAAATTATTTCAGCCCTGGCGGGATTCGAAATATTTTCAGTATCGCTGCGCTGGGAGTCGTTACGTCAACTCTCGTGGACAGGGAGTTGGGTGTGTGTATGCGTGTAAGGTCACACTTTACACGCATTGACATGATAAATATAATGTTTTCTGTAATATAAACTAATAAGCACTGAGCCTTGTCAATATAACAAATGCAGCACACAAACAACTGTGGTGGTAAGGAGCCTACGCCAGGGGGCGCTGAGTAGCTTCAGCCGAAGCCGTCACCTTTGCCCTATGATGCGCTTTAGGGACTGTTAGAGTAGGTATGCGAGAGGAGTGCGGGAATCGAACTCACAACTAAGAGAATGCGAGAACCAGCATGCTTCCGATGACGTCACCAGCGTAGTATACAAACAGGGATTGACAATATAAATAACGTGTAATTAAGTGACAAGATATTTCCAAGTGAGGTCATATCGTGAACGTAATGTTAGGTTTTTATTCTTGTTTTACATATTTTTTTATTGTTTTTATTATCTATTTATTGTTTATTATATGTTATTGTTTATTTTATGTTTGTGTATTGCTTATCATTATCTATTCATTTATTCTATATGTACTTATGTATATATTCATTTTATTCTTATTTTTTCTCCATCTGACCTAGTTATGGACCTAATGGTCTCATGTCGGTATGCTCTTCCTTTATAATTTTTTATCACCTCAGTTAAAGAAAGCCCTTTGGCGGTGGTATTGGTAATTATGCTAACATGAAATGTATATTTTTCACATTTTCAACAGGCGATAAATATATAAATAGATAAACAAAGAAGTAAATAAATAGATAAACAAAGAAGTAAATAAATATATGAATAGTTAAACAAGTAAATAAATTAATTAATGAATAAATTAATTACGCGCACACACACACACACACACACACACACACACACACACACACACACACACGCACACACATCTCGACGGTGCAGTGGTATCTTTCGTAACCGTTACTCCAGCGATCCGGGTTCTAATCCTACCCACAGCTGAATCAATTTTAGTATTGTTGCGCTATGAGCCGTTACTCCATCTCCATGGATCAGTCATATTCTCGTATGAGCTCTGAGCTCTCACCCGGACGGGTAATAGCTGTCGACAAGTCCAACACGTGATTCAAGACTATGGTGAATCACGCTCGCACACGCAAAATGCAATACGCACTATACACACAGCAAACAGACTACAATACACAGTACGCACTATACATACAATACACATAGTGCGCATAATACGCACAATACATACAATACACACAGTGCGCATAATACGCACAATACACACAATTCTCACGTGACGTATAGAACACATAGTACACATAATGCATACAGTATGCACAATACACACAATACGCATAGTACGCATAGAACACATAATACACACAATACGTATAGTATGCACAACACACACAATACGCATAGTATGCACAACACACACAATACGCATAGTACACACAATACGTATAGTATGCACAACACACACAATACGCATAGTACACACAATACTCATAGTGCTCACAATACACACAATACTCATAGTACACACAATACGCACACTCGTGTAATGTGCTGATTTCGTGTGCAGATGGATATCACTTAGTTTCCTGGAGCTTCCTGAGGTCAGCATTGTTGACCTGAGGTCAAAGTCGGAGTGGTGTCGAACTGTGAAATGTCAAGTGAAAGAATGTCCAGTATGTGTCGATAGATAGGTAAGCCAAAAGGATAGAAGCGCTGGTAAAATTCACTCCATAACAGTCCCTTCCCCTCTTCCACGATATTCCCTTTCCCTCTCTCCCACCTTCCCCTCTTCTTCCTCTTCTCTCCCACCATACGTCTTGCCACCTTCCCTTCTGTCCCCACCCCTTTCCCTCTCCCTTTTCCCCCTCTTCACCCTCCTCTCTCTCTTACCCACATCCTCTTATCTCCTTCGGTCCCTTCCTTCCCCTTTCTCTCTTTCCCTCCCCGTTCTCTCTTCCCCTCTCCTTTCTCTTTTAACCCCCTCGCCCACCCCTCCCGCTGCCTCCCTTTCCCTCCTCCCCGTAACTGATACGTCATTTCGCCCCACTAATACGTCACGTTTACGTCATTTCGACGGCGCTTCGGCACCGTGACGTCACCTCGCCGCCGACCCCGCTAGAGTGACCGTGTCGTCTTATCACTGTGACGACGCGACGGCTCGCCGTGGGTATCGACCATGTCATCTCGCAACAGCGTCATCTTCGGAGTCGTTAGTTTCTGCTAAAAAAAAAAAAAAAAAAAAAGGCTCCGTTCCACTTTTGTACATTGATTCGTTTGCTTATTTAATTAATTAGCTATTATTGGTTTATTTGTCTTTTTGTACTTATTCATTCTTACTTATTGGTTTGCTTATTCACTTGTTCATTTATTTTTCATTTTTACTTATTTATTTATCTATTTATCTATTATGTTTGTTAATCTTTCTTTAGTTATCTATATATCTATCAATTTATTCACTTATCTGTGTATATTGTTTATTTATTTCTTAAGGAGACAGATGATCTGTAAATGTGTTACTGACTGGAATCCATTAAATGGAAAGCGTAGGAGAACGAGACCAGATACAGGGTGGAAAGCCAAGATAGAAAAATTTGCAGGAGTGATATGGCAGCAGTTGGCGCATTCATACGATTCATGGAGAAGGTTGGAAGAGGTTTTCGTTCAGCAGTGGACTACAATTGGCTGTTGTTTTCACTGAAAAATTATAAATGTATTATATATATATATGTATATATATATATATATATATATATATATATATACATGTATATATATATAAATGTATATGTATATATACATATATATACATGTGTATATATTTATATATATATATATATATATATATATATATATATATATATATATATATTATATACATTTATAATTTTTCAGTGAAAACAACAGCCAATTGTAGTCCACTGCTGAACGAAAACCTCTTCCATACATACATACATACCAAGGCTTTTTCCCCCTTCCAAGGGAGGTAGCCAAAAAGGGAAAGGCATAAAAACACTCCCACCCATTTCATCCCTAAATACACTCCACACCCCTCCCACCCTTCCTCTCATCTGAGCACCTCCTGGATGACGGGTCATCCCTGCACCCTGCCCACCGCCCTGGGTCAGAAGCAGTGTCGCAAGACACAGTACATCCACAGCGAGGCCGCTTCATTTAATCGGCGACCCCCCCTCTCCGTCCCCCTTTGCATATAAGGCGAGGACGGGGAGAAATCCCTTCGGGCTGCGTCAAAATTTACTCACACATACTACCCCACCCCCCACTTCCCCGCCCATTCCTCCTCATGCAGTCACAACATCATCCATATACAACCATTCTCCACTCACCTCTGTCTTCCGTCCTCTCCCTTCCTTCCTCAACAGACATTCCCCTCTTCCCCAAAGCCCCCTTCACCCCATCCATCCACCTCATCCTAGGACGTCCCCTCAT
>NC_134803.1:41829298-41834298 GCF_046742065.1 Oratosquilla oratoria | reverse complement strand
CAAGTGGGAGGACTCTGTAGGAGATGACGGTTGAGAACTGTTAAGAATCAACCACTCGGCTACCTCTTCATCGCCACCCGCGATCAGATGATAAGGGCCGAAGAGCAACAGGGGCGGTAATTAGGGACAAGGGCACTACCACGCGAGAAGCAGTGAGCAATTAGGGAAAGAGAGAGGTAGGGGGTGAGAGTATAAGGGGGTGTACTACGTCCCTCATAACCAGTGCTTCTATCCTTGGGAACAATATCGCAACAAGGTGGCAGTAAAGAAGGGATTTTGGAAAAGTAGCACAAAGTAGAAATTAATAGTGATTTTTTTCTTCAGATTCTACCATCATAAAGTAATGATGCGTGACTCTGGTACGTAGGGGGTGCTCCTAGCGTCCTTGAAATAGTGAATGCACAAATCAAAGGATTACAAAGGCGGAGCATGCCGACAGGAGACCTTTTGGTCCATATCTAGGTCGGATGCGAAAAAAAATCATAATAATAATAAAGTAATAAATAAAAACTATAATAACGTAAATAACAAATAAAATACATAAATAAATGCATAGGTATAGTTAAATAATAAACAAATAGGTAAACAGTAAATAATAATTAATTGACATATAACTAATGATAAATTAAAATCAGACAGACAAATTATAACAAAACAAAAACAAATAATATAAAATAAATTATAATCGTTACAGCATCTTGCTTAGGTGTTTATCTAAATGATTCTTAAAGCTTCGAACTGAACTACATTGCACTACCTGTGCAGGAAGTTTATTCCATTCATTAACTACACGGTTGGCAAAGTTGTTTCTACCTACTTCCAAATCTTCTGTACTTATATACGCCTAAGGGAAATTACGAAGATACGGAAGGACGAAGTGAAGGGACAGGGATGGGGCATAGTGTAAGATGAAAGGGATGAGTGTATAGGGTGGCGTAAAGGAATGGGGTAGGGTGAAGAAATGGGGTTATGATGGTGGGTTGAAGTAATGGGGTATGAGGCAGGAGATAGGTATGGGAAAATGGGGTAAGGGGTAGGGATGAAGGAATGGGGATGAGGTGGTGTCGGGGATATGGGGTAAGTATTAAAGAATAGATGAGATCTGGGGAAGGAGGTATAGGAATAGTATACGGGCTGAGCAGTGAGAATGGGGCCATTCCTATGTAAACAGCCATGACGTCACTGGAATTTTGCGCGTGTAGCGATCAATGCTATAATTAACCTTTATTCAAACTAATACGAACTAAATGTTTAAATTACAAAACTAACAAATTACCATTCCTGATGGGACAAGTGTAAATCTACTTCTTTGGAGAACCTTTGAGGAACTTCAAGACTTCTTGAAGACATTGAAGACCTATGAGGTTTTTTGGATGTTTTTGAGGAACCTGAAGACTCTTTGAAGACATTTGAAGACCTATGAGGTTCTTTGAGATCCTTTGAGGCTCTGTCAGGATCTTTGATTTTTTTTTTTTTTTTTTTTTTAAAGATTTTTGAGATTCTCTGCGGACGTTTGAGCACTTTCTGCCTATCCTCCGGGAGATGTTACACGCTCGGACATAGTATGTAAACAACAGAGGACATCTGGTCTCTCGATGACCTCTCGTTGTCTCTTTTCTTCTTCGTCTGACTTCGATGTTTCCATGGCAACGAGAACTGTGACATCAGCAAATGGAGTCTCGACAATGGAGGAGATGGTAATCTCTGTAACCATCCTTTCTTCCCCCAGTTCCCATCCTCCCACGCGCGCTTTCTCCTTCCCCCTCCCCCTTCCCCCCTACCCCTTCCCCCCTACCCCTTCCCCCCTACCCCTTCCCCCCTACCCCTTCCCCCCTACCCCTTCCACTCCCCTCCCCTTCCACCCTCTTTCCTGCTCCATCAAAAGTCTTTCCCAGGTTCTGGTTCCCTTTCCGGTGCTTCCCCCTTTCTTTCCCCACCCCCCCCCTCCTTCCCCTCCTCCCCCTCCTCCTCCCTCTCTCCTCCCACACCCTCACCCCCACCCTACCCTCACCTTCACCCTCCCTTTGTCTCCTGTCCATTCCTTTGTGATTTCACCCTCTATACATACATTCAACTTTCATCCCATATGACTTCGATGTATTTCATGTTTATAAACAGCAGCAAAAATCGTCTCTTCACTATGATCATCCTCACCTTCTCTTTTTTCCTCTTCTTTTCTCTTCCACCTCTCTCTTCCCTAGCCTTCCAAATCAAAAATCAATCTCAAGCAATTTGAAAAAAAATCTCAAGTTTCTCTCTAGAATCCCATTTCTTTATATCTAACGCAATTGCTAGTCTTTCCTATTCTAAACTGTTATGTTTATCAAATGTTATTTTTTTATTACAAATGCTCTCACCATCTAAAAAAAATATATTTTATTATTATCTGTTGAAGTCTTTCTTCCCCCCCCCCGGCACTTTTGCTCCCTCCTTTCCTCCCCCCACCCCCAACACCTTCCATTCTTCTCCCCCACTTCTCCTCTCTCCTCCTCCCCCCCTTATCCTCTCCCCCCCCCTCAATACCGGAACCACTTATCTTGGGCTTCTTGAACTTTTACCTTCCATCCGGACCAAGAGTGAGAAGTTCCTCCTCAGTGCCCCTCCTCTTCTTCTCCTTCCCCGAGGAGGAAGAGGAAGAAGGAAAGGAAGGCAGGCGGTCCTTCTTAGCTAAGCTTCTCCCTCACTCCCTTCTTCCCCAGCTTCCCTCCCTCCATTCTCAACTTCTCTCCTTCCTCCTTCCACTTCTTCCTTTTCTTTCTCCCTCTCTAACTCCCAAACTCTTTTCTCGCCTTTCCCTCTCCTTTCCTCGCTTCCTATCTTCCCCTCCCCCTCTTCCTCTCTCCCTTCCCACCTTCCCACCTTCCTATCTCCCTCCTGCACTTCTCGTCTTCCCCTCCACTATTCCTATTCTCGCTAATTCACTCCCTTTTTCCTCCTTATCCTCCTCCTTCTCACCGTACCTTCCCTCTCTACTCCCTCCCTGTTCTACTCCCTTCTCTCCCCTTTTACCTCCCTCTCTATCTCCTTTCCTCCCGTCCCTTCTTCCTCCCCTTATTCCTCCCTCCTCCTCTCTATCCTTTCCTTCTTTCCCTCCCACTAACCATAGGAACTAGCCGAGCTCTTCAAAACATACTTTTATTTTCTTTAAAAAGCCCAAATAGTTCTTTGTTTCAGGATAAGCATTTCGAATGTACATACAACACGCATTCTAATAAATTTATGGTAAAGTTTCAGTTCATCATTATATTGATTTTAAGTTTGAGTACATGACTTAAACTAATGTATCTAGAAAAATTCAGTGTCGGTTATTCCAATCACATCTGTGTGTACGTGTGTGTGTGTGTGTGTGTGTGTGTGTGTGTGTGTGTGTGTGTGTGTGTCCGTGCACATGTTCGTGAGCTTGTACGTATCCGTGTACATGTGCGTGTACGTACATACGCATACATTCAGACTAAAGTTTATATACCTGTTTTTGTATATATCTAAAAGCAACCTTGACCCTACGTACTTGTTAACTCCATACCAACAGATCAATATTCAGTGACCGATTAGTCGTTTTGGCATGCACTCAGAGTCTGGTGGCCCATCGTCCTCCCTCGGTAGTGATCCATCGTCCTCCCTATGTGGTGATCAATTGTCCTCCCTCGGTGGTGGTCAACTGCCTTCCCTGAATTGTGGTCAATTGTCCTCCCTCATTGGTTGTCAGTTGTCATCCTTCGGTGGTGGTCAATTGTTCTCCCTCGGTGGTGGCCAATTGTCCTTCCTCGGTGTTCAATTGTTCTCCGGTAGTGGTCAGTTGTCCTCCTTTAGTGTTGGTCAATTGTCCACCCTCGGTGTTGGTCAATTATCCCCCCTCGATGGTGGTCAGCTGTTCTCCATCGATGGGGAATTGTCCTCCCTCGTGAGATCCCGAGATCGACAAGTTCCTGTTATTGGTCTTCGCCGGCCGAACTCGGGCCGATACTTCGATAGTGATCGCCGACAAATTGACCTGTAATGTCTCACTTCCCTCCTCCTCCTCCTCCTCCTCCTCCTCCTCCTGCTCCTCCTCCTCGTCCTCATCCTAGTCCTCCTCAATGTCGTCCTCCTTGTCCTCGTTTTCGTCCTCGTCCTTTCTCATTCTCGTTCTCTTCCTCCTTTTCTTCTTCCTTTCCTGTTCGCCAACTTACTCTTCATTTCTCCTCCCCACTCTACTCCTACCCACCCTCCTCCTCCTCCCCTCCTCTTCGTCCCCTCCTCCTCCTATTCCTCCTCTCCAAATTCCCTACTCCTCCTCCCCTCCTCCTCCCCACCTCCTCCCGTCCTCCTCCCCTCCTCCTCCTCCTTCTCCCCACCTCCTCCCCTCCTCCTCCCCTCCTCCTCCCCTCCTCCTTCTCCCCACCTCCTCCCCTCCTCCTCCTCCCGTCCTCCTCCTCCCCTCCTCCTCCTTCTCCCCACCTCCTCCCCTCCTCCTCCCCCCCTCCTCCCCTTCTCCTCCTCCTCCCCACCTCTTCCTCCTCCTCGTCTCCGTTCTCTCTGTTTTCCAGCCGTTTACCTTTTTTCTTTCTCTTCGTTTGGCTTCGTTTTCTTCTTCTTCTTCACGGGTCAATATTTCAGCCCGTTTTCTTCTTCTTTTCGGTCTCTTCGTGATTTTTCTGACCTTTCGCTTCTTCTTGCATCAAATCTTTGGCTTTTGTTCCTCATTCTTCTGTCTGTCTATCTATATATCAAGGGCTTTTCTTCCTTTATAAGGGAGATAGACAAGTCATTCTTGCACCGGGTTTAAAATATCCTCACTCACTCATTTCCTATTCTATATGACTCTCCTCCCCCCCCTCTCTCTCTCTCTCTCTCTCTCTCTTTGACTCTCTACTCTCTATACCACTCTCTTTTGTACTCTCTACTCTCTCTACTACTCTCTATTCTCAAGTACTCTCTACTCTTTATTACTCTCTAACTCCCACTCCATTCTAAGATTCTTATACTTCACGAGTTTGTTGACAAGTTCTTGCAGTGGTCTT
>NC_134803.1:41809298-41814298 GCF_046742065.1 Oratosquilla oratoria | reverse complement strand
ACCTATCAGCGTTATCACCTTGTCTCTACACATTGACAAGCAATAACTCTTTGTCAGCACCATTGTTTCCTGCTCTCTCTCTCTCTCTCTCTCTCTCTCTCTCTCTCTCTCTCTCTCTCTCTCTCTCTCTCTCTCTCTCTCTCTCTCTCTCTCTCTCTCTCTCTCTCTCTCTCTCTCTCTCTCTCTCTCTCTCTCTCTCTCTCTCTCTCTCTCTCTCTCTCTCTCTCTCTCTCTCTCTCTCTCTCTCTCTCTCTCTCTCTCTCTCTCTCTCTCTCTTTCTCTTTCTGTTTTTCTTTCTCTTTCTCGATAGGTTAGTCAGTCATCAGTCAATCAGTCAGTCAGTCAGTCAGTTAGTCAATCAGCCAGTCAGTCAATCAATCAGTCAGTCAGTCAGTCACTCTCTCACTCACTCATTCACTCAGTCACTCGGTCAGTCACTCAGTAAATCAGTAAACAAACCATTCGGGGGTCCCCTACTTGTTGTTGTTGCCTAAGTTGCTGTGCTAGTTCCAGTCTCCTTAAGGTTCTGCAAGGAACTCCAGGGGCATCAGCAGAAACGATAAGGACGAAAAGCGAGATGTCGGAGGGTCATCAGTGATGAGCCTTCGATGGCTCACGACAGGCGTCACTTATGGTTCCCTGCCTGGACCAACCCCCAGAAGTTTCTGCAAGAAACTCCAGAGGCATCGGCAGAAACGATAAGGACGAAGAGCGAGATGTCGGAGGGTCATCGGAGATGGGCCTTCGATGGCTCACGACAGGCGTCCCTCTGGGCTCACCTCTCTTCCCTCTCTATTTTCATCCCCGCTATCACTCTCTTTACGTGCCTACAATTCTCTTTAATTTCAAACCGGGCTCTCATCAGCTGATTCGCGTTATCACCTTGTTTCTCTTCTCCCTTTTCCTCATTCCATTCGGTCATTTTTCTTTCCATTTCATTGTTTTTTCCTATTCTTCATTCGCTTTAAACTGATTGAAATTTTCTTCGGTAGTGTTTCCAAACGATCGGTTTCTGATTTCCAGATTTCAGTGATTTCCAGAATAAAACAACTTAAGATTTTCACAAGTGTCTATATGTTAACAAATTTTTCACTACAGTAACTAATATAATTTTTGTTTTATAAAAAAAATCCGCAAAGTTAAACGAATAGACTCTTGTGCAGCGTGGTGTGAACGATAGCAATATTACATTATTTTCCCTCCCGTGATTTCTGATCATTTTGATTTGTCGAAGTAATCATGTAGTGAGCGCTGAAACTATAGGTTGTTTTAAGAGAAGTTTAGATAACTTTATGGATTGGGATGATAGGTGGTAATGGACATGGAACTGTCTAATGAAGGTCTTATAGTCTCTTGGAGCCTCCTCCATTCTCAGGTTCATAGGTATATATATGTATATATATGTATACATATATATATACATATATATATATGTAAATACATATATATATATATATATATATATATATATATATATATTTTGTGAAAGGTGGAGGGGGAAACACTGGTCTTTATCTGATTATCGAGTTTATTCCTGACCGGTTTCGCTTACAATAGCTTACACTCCTCTGAAGAAGCTATTGTAAGCGAAACCGGTCAGGAATAAACTCGATAATCAGATAAAGACCCGTGTTTCCCCCTCCACCTTTCCCATAATTTGTCCCAATGTCTCTACATATATATATGTATATATATATATATAATATATATATACATATATATGTATATATATATATGTATATATATATATATATAATATATAATATATATATATATATATATATATGTATATTGTTACGTTACTGCCTTGCTCTCTTTTGTTTTTTCCAAACTTCCGCTACTGCGTTGATTTCCTTTCTTCTCCATTTATGTTCGCTTTTTATCCTTCTCCATTTCCTCTTTTTCACTCTTTACCCTCTTTTTATCAAACTTCCTTATTTCTCTTTTCCTTCTGCCTGCCCCTTTCACTAACTTCCTCTTCGTCTCTTTCGTAATTATCCTCTCCTACTCTTCTTACTTTTACCATTCCTTCTACTTCTCTTCCCCTATTTGTTTCCTTCGCCTATCCCCTATTCCCCATCTTTTCTCCTATCCCCCATCTCTTCCCGTATCCCCCATCCCTTCCTATAAACCCACATCTTCCCTCATCTCTATCCCCTCCTTTATCCCCCACCTTTTCCCCAAAAACCCACCCCTTCACCTATTCCCCATCCCTTCCCATAAACCTCACCTCTTCCTTTATCTCTCCCCTTATCCCCACCTCTTCCCCTATCCCTATCCCTTCCCCTATCCCCCTTCCCTTTCTCTATTCCCTATCTCTTCCTCTATACCCTATCCCTTCCCCATCTGTTACCGTACCACCCTCCACTCCCCAATCCTCCATTTCTTCTCCTATCCCCCATCCCTTCCCATATTCCCCATCACTTCCCCTATCCCCATCACTTCCCCTATTCTCCTGCATATCCTCTTCCTCTTCCCATATCCTCCACGTTCCTCATCCTTCCCCCTCCTCTTCTGCATCCTCTTCCTTTTCCTCTTGCTCCTCCTCCTTCTCATCATCACCCTCTTCATATTAATTCTCTTCATCTTTGTCCTTCCTTCTCCTCCTCTGCATCCTCTTCCTTTTCCTCTTGCTCCTCATCATCAACACCCTCTTCTTATTCATTCTCTTCATCTTTGTCACCTTTTTCTTTCACTTCCTCCCCATCTCCAGATTAATTTTTCCACTTCCTCGATCCCTCCTCACACTCCACCCTTCTCCCATACCTCCCTCGACCCATCCCTCCACCTTCCCACACACACCTCCCCCTCCACCCGCCCCCACCTCATCCCCCACCAAGCCTGGTCTCTAAATAGTGCGTGGCTTAATAGGACACGACATACATTTGTAACAACCAATTACTCAAGCGAGGGGGGTGGAATCGGTAATGGGACGACCGGCGTATCGGGCCCGGTATCGGTGGGCCGCCTCCGGTGCCGGGGCGGCCCGGGAAGCCCGCCCCGGCAGCTCCCGGATCTTCAGACCCGGACTGTGGCTTGACCTGGCCAAGTCGGGAGAGAGAGATGCTCTTTCTCCGGCTCCTGCTCCTGTTCCATTTCCAGATCCTCTCTCTCCTCTCTCCTCCCTCCTCTTTCCTCCCTCCTCTCTCGTCTCTCCTCTTTCCTCTTTCCTCTCTCTCCTCTCTCGTCTCTCCTCTTTTCTCTCTCCTCCCTCCTCCCTCCTCCCTCCTACCCCTTCTCCCCTCTCTCCACTCTCCTTTCTCCTTCCTCCTCTCTCCTCTCTCCTCCCTCCTACCTCCTCTCTCCTCCCTCCTACCTCCTCTCTCCTACCTCCTCTCTCATCCCTCCTCTCCCCTCTCTCCTCCTTCCTCCCTACTCCCTCTTCCCTCCTCTTTCCTCTTTTTTTCCCTCCTCCACCTCCTCTCTTCTCCCTCCTCCTCCTCTTTTCTCCCTCCTCCTCTCTTCTCCCTCCTCCTCCTCCTCCTCCTCCTCTCTTCTCCCTCCTCCCTCTTCCCTCCCCTCCTCCCTCTTCCCTCCCCTCCTCCTTCTTCCCTCCCCCTCCTCCTTCTTCCCTCTCTTCCCCTTCCTTTTCATCCTCCTCCCTGCTTCTCCCTTCCTCCTTTCTTCTTCTTTCTTCCATCTCCTTCCCTCCTCTATCTTCTCTCCTCTCTTCCTCCTCCTCCCTCTGTCTTCTCCCTCTTCTTCCTTCTCCCTACTTCTCCCCTCCTCTTTCCTTCCTCCTCGCTCTCCTCTCTTCTCCCTCCTTCTCTACCTCCTCCTCCTCCTTCCTCCCTTCCTCCTCCTCTTTGCCTCTTTCCTTCCTCACTCCTCCCCTACTTTTCCATCTCCCATAGTTGGTTAGGTTCCATTTAGCCATGGTAAGAGTTATCGGAGCTGTGATTCATCTATTTAATTGTTTGTTTCATATACAAGTTAAATGGTTTTAATAAAGTTGTGAACAAGTCTTGAGGCATAGTAGCTATCTATTTATTGAAATAAAACTTTTATTGTTGATCATTTGTTGTACTTTTATACGACATTCACATAACAGTAAAACGTGTTTTTTTATTCAATAAATGTACATCGACTGCTGCATCAAACGTTGCATGTCCATAGGGGGTTTAAATTATTGGGTGGGTCATGTGTTTTGACCGCTACTTTACCATTGGTGGTATGAGCAAATGATGGTGAGGTTGTTGGTGGGATTGGGTAGTGGTGATGGTGATGGTGATGATGATGATGGTGATGTTGATGGTGATAGTGATGATGGTGATGACGGTGATGGTGATAGTGATGGTGATGATGGTAATGGTGATTATGATGATGATGATGATGATGATGATGATGATGATGATGATGATGATGATGATGATGATGATAGTGATGATGGTGATTATGGTGATGGCGGTGATGGTTATGATGGTAATGGTGATTATGGTGATGATGGTGGTGGTGATGATGATGATGGCGATGATGGTGATGATGGTGATGGTGATGATGACTACAACGACGGTGATGGTGGTCGTGGGTACAATACCAAAATCACCAACAACACCATCACCACCATCATTAAAAATAAGAACAACAAGAACAACAACTACTACAACAACTTCAACAACTACAACAACTTCAACAACTACAACAACAACAAGCAACAACAGTTGTAGCAACAACGAAGCTATCATAGCTTCCATAATCGCCATCAGCAACAACTACAACTACAACAACAACAACAACAACAAAAATAACAACAAACAACAACAGTTGTAGCTACAACAATAACAGTTGTAGCTATAACAACAACAACTACAACATACTACAACAACAGTTGTAGCTAAAGCAACAACAAACAACAACTACAATAACGACAAGAACAGTTGTAGCTACAACAACAACAGTTGTAGCTACAACGGAGCTATTATAGCCTCCTTAACTGTGATACTATCGCAATTACAAATGACACTGTTGCAGTGCTTAATGAAGAATAATTACAAACTTAT
>NC_134803.1:41796798-41804298 GCF_046742065.1 Oratosquilla oratoria | reverse complement strand
GTGTGTGATCGTGCGTGTGTGATCGTGCGTGTCTGTGTGTACTCACCTTGGTCTTTGGATCACGTGTTGGACTCATGATCGACAGCTATTTCCCTCCCGGAAGAGAGCTCAGAGCTCGTATGACCGATCTATGGGTAATGCTATGACCTTACACACACACACACACACACACACACACACACACACACACACACACACACACACACACACACACACACACACACACACACAACTCCCCGCCCACGAGAGTCAGAGTAACGACCCGAAGCGCAGCGATACCGAAATAATTTCGGCCCTGGGCAGGATTCGAACCAAGTACTACGAGCACCACCATGCTGGTAGCCCAGTACTCTACCAACCGCACCACCGTGTGTCTGTGTGTGTGTATGTGTGTTTGCGTGAGTGTGTGTGCGTAGGTGTGTATTTACATCCATGTGCATTTACAATCAACGTATAATCCCAGCTATGATTAACAGATGTAAACATTGAAAAATAAAAGTAATGGAGACAGAGACAAGAAATACAAAGAAATGTTATGCTGAACATAATACTGAAAGAAGGAAGAGAGCAAGTTGTGGAAGAGAGTAGACTGGAGATACCCGAAGCGATAAGAGAGCGGAAATGGAATGAGGCAGGGAAGGTTGCCAGAAAGAATGAGAAGAGATAGAGCAAGTGCATTACTGACTGGACTCAGAGAGATAGTAAGCGTAGAAGAGGGAGATCAGGGTAGAGAAGCTTGTACATGTGGCGTGTTGGAGGTTGGTGCAGCATAAATATATATATATATATATATATATATATATATATATATATATATATATATATATATATACATATATATATATATGATATATAGTGTGAGAAAACTATTTCTTCAAGGTATATAGAGTATAATTGGTTATATTTTAGTTGTTTTATTATCACAGTAGAAAAAAAATCAATACCTCAATAACACCCTCGTCATGAAAACGCCCTGAAAGATATTAACATTGTTCATTGTATACTTCCATGCTGTTTTACAAATTCTTGTCTTTCAAAGAGAGAGAGAGAGAGAGAGAGAGAGAGAGAGAGAGAGAGAGAGAACGCTAATAACATTCAAATGACAACAATTGATGACGTCACTCTTTTATAGCATCACTGACACTTATGGCGTCATTGTCATTTGATGACGCAACTATATTTTATGACGTCACTGTCAGTTTGATGACGCCACTCCCCTAGAGGCACACACCGAGAGGGGACCCTTCACTTACTCTTATTGAAATCAATATCAATGTTGAATACTCTAGTTAACCCTGTAGTCTCAGGAGCTCTTACCAACTGAATGAAATCTAAGATGGTCTCCTTCCCCCTTAGTCAGTGACGTATCAAATCACTTGAGCTGACCCAGTAGGCATTGTGTAATAGGTCACCGAGCTGAAAGGGCCTTACATATGCCCTTATAAGGGCAATACCTTTCCTTCTTCTACCTCTCCCTCACCCACTCTCTTTCCTTCCTCTTCTCTCCCTTATCCGCTCCCTTTCCCTCCCCCTTCCCCTTCCCTTTCCCCTTCCCCTTCCCCTCTTCCTCCCCTCACTGTATACCTTCCCACCCTGAGCCCCTCTCCCCTCCCTCCCCCCTTCTCGAAGACTATTAACCCTCCCCACCGCCCAGTTGAGCCGGCGGCGCACGCGAAATTCTCGCCACCTTGGGGAATAATGTCTTCTCTTGCCGTGGAATCCCTCACAACGACATTGGCTATTCATATCGGCGGGGCAGTGCCTCTAGTAACGACGCTGTCCATAACGCTCAAGCGTCGATGACGCGGTCTTTATGGGCCCGAGACATGCACCTTGGGGCACCTCGCTCGCCTGTTTGCCAGCGAGCTGACTCACTCGTGCACTCACGCATTCACTCACGTATTCACTTATTCATGCATTCATACACTCGTTCGCTTGCCCACTTCTTCATGCACTCACACACTTGTTCATGCACTAACATGTTCACTCACATATTCACACACTCGCTCACACACATACTCTTTTCGTTCACTCACGCATTCACTCATGTATTCACTTATTCATGCATTCACACACTCCTTCACTCGTACACTTGCCCACTTCTTCATGCACTCACACACTTGTTCATCCACTAACATGTTCACTCACATATTCACACACTCGCTCACACACATACTCTTCTCATTCACTCACGCATTCACTCACGTATTCACTTATTCATGCATTCACTCACGTATTCACTTATTCATGCATTCACACACTCGTTCACTTGCCCACTTCTTCATGTACTCACACACTTGTTCATGCACTAACATATTCACTCACATATTCACAAACTCGCTCACATACATACTCTTTTTCGTTCTCACACTCACTCATTCATGAATTCATACGCCTGTCAAGCAATGTAAGATATGTCCTAGGCTTCGTGAGTATCAATTTCGACAGTATATAAAAAGATAAATATGTTGAGCAATAGACAAACGCGTTAGATAAGTGAATTGAAAGGCCACAAGCGTGGAAAATATTTACATTCAATCCGTATTCTGTCAGACAACTGAGGTGTAATCTAAAATGAAATACATAAGGTATACAGCTGTATAGAAAGATTTAATCTAGGTGGCTATTGACCCCTCAGCTCGAGGGACTGTTTCTCATCTAGATAATCTAGTATGAGGCTAGAAAGACTATGTAAAGCATGCAAGGTTATTGAATGGAGTGAGGAGCTTCGGCCAGACTGACCAACAATTTGTTTACGTGGACAAGATGGGTGTTCATCATACACTTGAATAATCCTACAGACATGCCAAAAAGTTTTGAAGCACACAGGTCCAAGCTTCCTATGTAAATCACTAGACGCTGTTATATTGAAGTGTCTAAGCTAAAATATGTCATTATTGTAATGGTTATACAGTCGTGACAAAACTTCTTAAAATACATAGATTCGAGCTAAGTAAAGCACTAGATACTGTTGCATTGAAGAATTTAAGATCACAAAAACACCTTGTCATTATTCTAATCTTCTAAATAAACCACAAGATATCGTTCTATTAAATTACTTAAGTTCACAAAAACATCCTATCATTGTTCTAATTTTACAAGTGAACCACTAGAGAGTGTTCTATTGAAGAATTCAAGTTCACAAAACACACCTGTCATTCTAGGACATTTGCCAAATAGAAGAATATTTTATTCATCAACGAAAGAATAATTGAATTGTTAAAATCATAGGGTAGATCAGGTCAGACGTTGGCAAGGTAAACACTGTTTTTCTTTGCACTGTTTTTCATTTGCATTTTATTTATCATAAACTAACATATGTATTGAAACAATGAGATATTTACAAAGCGAAAACTATGTATAAATAGATCCAGAAGGATGATGGAACATTTGCAGTAACTTGACACAAAGAGGACAATTGACCACTTAAGGAGACAAATGTCCACTGATTCCCATTCGGAGGAACATACATATGAAGACACACTCAGACTAGTCCAAGCAAGACTGACAGGCAATCAAGCGGACGTCAGGCACAACAAACAGACTTTGCACGCACCCACAAAGACAGCCATGGACTGATGCATGCAACGCTGGATTCATCAGCCCGATTAGACATGGTCTGATCGCCAGGGAATATGTTTCAATAGACCAGTCAACAGTGGGACACAAGCACCTGAGTATAGAATGTATACTGTGTTTCTCCCGGAGTGTGGGGGGGAGGCAAGGGTATGCATGTGTGCAAGTAGAAGCTACTAACAAATGTGTGTGTGTGTGTGTGTGTGTGTGTGTGTGTGTGTGTGTGTGTGTGTGTGTGTGTGTGTGTGTGTGTGTGTGTGTGTGTGTGTGTGTGTGTGTGCGCGCCTGTTCCAGAGTAATATGGAGATGACATTGATAATGAATGGAGAACAAATGATCGTGCTCCAACCAGTGGCGATCAATTGTTTGCGGTCCAATAAATGGTGAGCAAATGACCGTAGTTCAACAAATGGTTAAGATTAGACCCGTAGAGTTTGATGTTATTTTATTTATTTAATTTATTTATTTATTTATTTATTTATTTATTTATTTATTTATTTATTTATTTATTTATTTATTTATTTATTTATTTATTTATTTATTTATTTATTTATTTATTTATTTGTTTATTTATTTATTTATTTATTTATCTATCTATATATCTATCTATCTATGTATTTTTTGCGCGCATGTGTGTGTGTGTGTGTGTGTGTAATTAAGTAAAAAGTACATGGAAACAAACAACCAGTGAACGGACCAAGACAGTGTGGAGTTCATAAACAACAAATACAACAAAATGAGAAGAAAGTGTTTTGATGTAGCAGTTATATGGGATTCAAACAGAACATAATGAGGGCATATTCGACAAAGCATCTATCATTCATTTTATTGAATTCGATAGTAAGCAAGGTTCCGAAAGGTCTGCCATGAAACACACACATACACACACACACACACACACACACACACACACACACACACACACACACACACACACACACACAGTGAGCTCACATCTGGGAGGGTGGTGGTTGTCAATCACGTGTCCACCACGTGATTCAAGACCATGGTGTATTATACCAACACAACGTACTAGTGTAACCTTTACTATTTGTTGGACTACGGACATTTGGACCCTGTTAGAGATTGGTACATTTTCATTAGACCAAGGGCGCTTGGTCCCTGTTGTTAAGCCATAGACATTTGGACCATTGTTTGCTGGGTTCCGGACATTTGGTCCTTTTTTGTCGGCTTGGTCCCGGACATTTGGACCTTTTTTTGTTCGCTGGGTCACGGACAGTTGGTCCTTTTTGTTGGCCGGATTGCGGACATTTGTTCCCTTTTTGTTGGATTACGGACATCTGATTCTTGTTTATTGAACCTTGAACATCTGTCTCCCGAGTTTATGGTCTCTTGTAGTCTCCTCCGTTCTTATGTTCTTAAGCACAGTACATATATATGAGGTCCTGATAAGATGATTAGAAGCCACACACAATAATATCACTCTTCGACAGTGCCTCGTCCATCGAGTAACAGAGATATCTCTGACACAGTTGTATAAAGTAGACAGATGCAAAGAACAGTAGACAGATGCAAAGAACAGCCTCAGAAATGATACATAAATCTATGGTGACGTTTATTTCATTCACGTGAGATGCTCCAGGTGGGAGAGCATTCACTCCCTAACCCCCCTTCATAACCCCTCCACACCCCTCCATCACCCCCACACCACTCCATCACCCCACACCCCTCCATCACCCCCACACCCCTCCATTAACCCCACATCCCTCCATCACCCCCACATCCCTCTATCACCCCACACCCCTCCATCACCCCCACATCCCTCCATCATCCCCACACCCCTCCATTAACCCTACATCCCTCCATCACCCCTACACCCCTCCATCACCCCTACACCCCTCCATCACCCCTACACCCCTCCATCACCCCCACATCCCTCCATCATCCCCACACCCCTCCATCACCCCTCACCCCTCCATCACCCCTACACCCCTCCATCACCCCTACACCCATCCATCACTCGCCCACACCCCCTCCATCACCCCACACCCCTCCATCATCCCCACACCCCTCCATCACCCCTACACCCCTCCATCACCCCCACACCCCTCCATCACCCCTACACCCCTCCATCACCACTCAACCCCCTAACCCTTCAGCCTAGTGTAGTAATGCTAAAAAAACGAAACTTTATTCTTAGACACATGTATCAGAAGAAAGCCGAATGAACTCGAAGACAGACTCTATCACGTCACTGGCAATCAAGTTTTCATGTTCTTGTTACACAAGGAGTGCCACAGGTATCAGTGAAACAGCCTGGTGTGTAAAGGGTGATGGTAACCAAGTATTAAGATATGCTAATGTATATTTGATATATAATTTGTACATACCCGTAAACGGATGTGAGGGTCGCGTTGTTGCGTGCACACACACACACACACACACACACACACACACACACACACACACACACACACACACACACACACACACACAATCACACGCACATAGATATGCGCGCACATGCATAAACGTACATAAACAAATTTGCATATACATGTTAGATACACTCATGTATATCATGCATGGCTACCAGTGCCACCTCAATCATTTCCATTGGCACTAATGTTATGGCCTTCCACTCCTGACACCTCCATTCCACCTCTTCCACTGCCTCCACTATTGCCGTACCTCTGCCACCACATCAACCACAACCACTGCCTCCTGACCCCCTTCCACCATTCCTCATCCACCTCCACTTTTGCTACTCCATCACCACCACCACCACCACCACCACCACCACTACCGTCAGGCAATACATAAGCCAAACCATGGTAATCTGGGGCTGTTGTTGGTATTGCAGCGTCCAAAGAAATCGCCTCTCTGCATGGCACTGGGTGCCAAGGGGGGTTGGGGGAGGAGGAGGAGGAGGAGGAAGGGGAGGAGGAGGAGGAGGAGGAGGAGGAGGAGGAGGAGGAGGAGGAGGAGGAGGACGAGGAGAAGGAGCAGAATGAGGCGGAAGAGGAAGTGGAAAAGGAGGGGAGGGGAGAAGGATAGAAATAAAGAGAAATGAAAGAAGAGGAGAAAGAAGGGAAGGAATGAAATCATAAGGAGGTTATGTTATGTTAGATATTCCTAAATGTAGGCTATTTTTTTCCAAAATACCGCCATACCAACGGCGGTAATAATAATAAAAAATGGCATATTTTTTATACAGCGATGGCGAAATTTTCGTCCTAAGGAGGTTATGTTATGTTAGATATTCCTAAATGTTGGCTATTTTTTTCTCCAAAATACCGCCATACCAACGGCGGTAATAATAATGAAAAATGGCATATTTTTTATACAGCGATGGCGAAATTTTCGTCCTAATATAGCTGATCTCTAAACAGGAGCAGAGGTACCCATTATTGGGAATTTTCACAAACCAGAACTCTCTAATATTAGAAACGTAAAATTACGAATTCTAGAACATTACGAATTCATTATCTAATATTCTTATGCGTACTCGTGAAAGTTGTGTGTGCGCGCGCGCGTGTGTGTGTATGTGTGTTTGTGTGTGTGTGTATGCATGTGTGTGTATATGTGTGTGTGTGTGTGCGTGTATATATATATATATATATATATATATATATATATGTGTGTGTGTGTGTGTATGTGTGTGTGTGTGAGAGAGAGAGAGAGAGAGAGAGAGAGAGAGAGAGCGTGTGTGTATGTGTGTGCGTGTTTACCTATGTGTGTATACGGATGTTTTTATATGTATTAGTACGTGTGCATATGAGTCTTCAAGTGTGTTAACACGTTTATGTATAAACCTGTGTGTGCGAGTGTGTACGTACGTGTGTGTAAATATACACGTGTAGACATTCATGTGCACCCATGGTGTGCGTGTACGTGAATACGATCAGAAAGACGCGCGCACGCGCACCTATTTCCATTCCGTTTATTTGTTAGTGTCTGCGT
>NC_134803.1:41789298-41791798 GCF_046742065.1 Oratosquilla oratoria | reverse complement strand
ATTACGTCATGTGGGATGATGTCACGGGGATGACGTAATGGGGTGATGTCATATATCACGTCCATCACGGGGTGACGTCACAGAGTAATGTCACATTTTACACAAATAATGACGTCATTGAGGTGCCAACGTGTTTATTTTGGAACGAGATAATCCGAAAGCTTCGGGATGACCTAAGGGTATTCAGAAGACGTTGCGGAGCGGTGGTGACCTTAGGGCACCGAGGGAACGTTTCATATGTATATATACATATATATATATATATATATATATATATATATATATATATATATATACAGTATATATATAAACAATAACATTGCTGCTGAGCAAGGTTCGTTTCACACGCATCGTCTTTTCGCCGTGTGCCGTCCACGACACGACGTCGTGCTCTGAAATAACCATGGGTGTCTATGGACGCTTTCACACGTGGTCTTGGTCATGACCTACTTGAGCGCACGACGTTGCGTCGTGGACGGCGCACGGCGAAAAGTCGGTACGTATAAGAACATCTCAACAGTGTGTCTAACATTCGTGTTTTTGGGAATTTGAAGAACAAAATATCGTAGTCGAAGACGTTTCTACTCTAACGAAGTAGCAAAAGCGAGTAGCTTGCTAGCGAGAAATGCTTAGTGTGCCGCCATTGCGTATACCATGGGTCTATGGACGTTTTCACATATGGCCTTGGTCGTATCGTGTGGAAGCATCCTTAGATACCCATGGTTACTTGAGTGCACGACGTCGCGTCGTGGACGGCGCACGGCGAAAACCCAATCCGCGTGAAACGAGCCTGAAGTAAAGTCTCCCATGACGTGCGTGAAATCTTCCATAGACGCCTAAAGCCATTTGAGGGCACGGCACGACGTCGTGTCGTGGACGGCGCACGGCGGGAACTCGATCCGTGTGAAACAAGCCTGAGAGAAAGTCTCCCATGACGGGCGTGAAAGCGTCCATAAACACCCATAGCCATTTGAGAACACGACGTCGAGTCGTGGACAGCACACGGCAAAAAGTCGATCCGTGTCAAACGAGCCCGAGGGAAAGTCTTCCATGACGGGAATTAAGTCGTCCATAGACACCCGTAGCCATTTCGGGGGGTACGACGTCGTGTCGTGGACGGCGCACGGCGAAAAGTCGATGCGTGTGCAAACGGGCCTGAGGAAAAGTCCTTGAAGGGAGTGAAATCGTCCATAGACACCCGTAGCCATTTCGGGGGGTACGACGTCGTGTCGTGGACGGCGCACGGCGAAAAGTCGATGCGTGTGCAATGAGCCTGAGGGAATGTCTCTCATGACGAGAGTTAAATCGTCCATAGACACCCATAGCCATTTGAGGGCACGACGTCGTGTCGTGGACGGCACACGGCGTAAAGTCGATGCGTGTGAAACGAGCCTGAGGGAAACTTTCCCATGACGGGAGTTAAATCGTCTATAGTCACCCATAGTCATTTGGGAGCACGACGTCGAGTCGTGGACAGCACACGGCGAAAAGTCGATCCGTGTCAAACAGACCTGAAGGAATGCCTCCCATGACGGGAGATAAATCATCCATAGACATCCACGGACATTTGGGGGCAAGACGTCGTGTCGTGGACGGCGCACGGCGAAAAGTCGATGCGTGTGCAACGAGCCTGAGGGGGAAAGTCTCCCGTGACGGACGCAATGAGTCTTGTCGACGACCGCCATTGCAACGGGGCCCAGCGTATCATAAGATCCCATAAAACGTTGTTTGTTTTATTCATGATAACGGAGTTCCAAAGATCAATGGTCGTAAATCTGGGGCAGAGTCAATAGCCATAACACGCAGGAAAAGCAATTTAAAGCTTCACTTTATCTTCATCAGCTTCTGAGGTTTAATAATAAGTTAAGGAGTTAACAGTGTACGTAAGGCATGGAATCCCAAAATATCGTAGAATCTCAGAAAAAAAAAAAATCTGGGGCTGCTTAATATAGATGTGAACATAAACTTGAATAAGTACGTGTGCATGTGCAAATGTGTACATAAGCAGAAATGCACACAATTACTTTCACGTTGGCCTGCATATAGGCAAACATGAGATTATGTAAGTAATCACAGATGTACACGCAAGTAACTGCGGACATAAAGCACAGGCACTAACGTGTCTACATCACGCAAAAAAGAGAAAAAATCGCGTTATATAATCGTAGTCTTAAACATATTCATATATACACAGATATATGAATACAAACGAAAAGAAAAAAACACGTTATAATGTTAGTTTTAGTCTTAGGCATGGTTATGTATACACAGATATATGCATATTTCTCTCTACATACCAAAGGCTTCTTCCCAATTATCAGAAAATATATAAAACAAAAAATTTAATGAGGATTTGTAAAGTATGATTGAAGGTAAAATTTTCAACACTTACATAGTAGGATGGGTTTCCATAGCGTAACAGACTCCTCTAATCACAGACTTGAAATATATCTGTCCTAACTAGCGGTTTGAACCGCGGGAAAAACGCTGCGGTACCTCT
>NC_134803.1:41769298-41784298 GCF_046742065.1 Oratosquilla oratoria | reverse complement strand
CAATCCGACTCGTTAACTTTCGCTTATTCCTAGACCCCCTCCTCGCACACGTGTGTACACACGTTCATGTGCGTCCGGGGACACCCGTGTACACACAGACGCGTTGGGTGTACATGGGGGACCCGAAAGGGCTACACGTGTATGCCTAATGGTAACTGTCTTCGTGTTGCATCAGTATGCATGAGGAGATTTTGATCAGTCGAGCATTGGAGGGGGCTCCTGCTGAGCATCTCGATGATTTGTCTCTGAATCAATAAGCGAGTACGATTGACTCAAGCTGTTCCAATTCTTTCCTGTAACTTGAGTTAATATTATCATCTTTACATGTGCATATGGATATATACGTTACTGATATAGACACTGTTCATAAGCATGCACATATACATACATAGACATTGAGATATTTGAGTTAATGTTGTCATCTTTACATGTGTATATGAATATATATGTGACTCGTATAGACACTGATACATAAACATGTACGTATATACACATGCATAGACATAGATATATAATGTATGCCAAACGCGTACGCTCACACGCGTATGCACACACGTGTTCGTATGCACACACGCATTCGCACACACACATAAGTATACATGGGTACATACACGCGAGTATGTACACAATTGTGAATTGTGTGTGGGTGCGTGTGTGTTTGTTTGTGTTTGCGTATGTATGTGTGTGTGTGTGTGTTTGTGTGTGTGTGTGTGTGTGTGTGTGTGTGTGTGTATTTGTGTGTGTGTGTGCGTGCATAAAAAAACTGAACCATTTTTCCATGCTTCAGTGTATTGACTTATATATGTTTATAATGAATTTTGAATCTGTAGATCATAACACATTTGATTACATAGACATTCAGGACACTGAGGCGAGGTACAAGGGCTGTACTTTTCTTCACAGGACAGTGTGGAGGTCCTGAAGTGAAACATTATTATTTCTTGGTCTGTTGCTCTTGCTGAACTCTTGGATTTAGTGTTCGCTCTTTGAGGCAATTGTATATATATATATATATATATATATATATATATATATATATATATATATATGTGTGTGACAAAAAAGGTGACAAAAAGAAACCAAATAACTATAGGCCTATTAGTTTGACTTCGATCGTAGGAAAAATAATGGAAACTATCATCAGAGATGCTATCGAATATCATTTAGAAAGTAACCGTTTGATAAATGATAGCCAACATGGTTTCAGACGGAAACGTTCTTGCGTGACTAACTTACTCGAATTCTACAACACAGTTGTCTCGAATTATGACAAAAGAAACAATATAGATTTAATATATCTAGACTTTGCAAAAGCTTTTGATACCGTCCCACACGAAAGACTACTTACTAAATTAGCTTTGCATGGAATAAGTGGTAGCCTATTAGGTTGGACTAGTAATTGGTTGAAAGGTCGAAAACAGAGAGTTGTTTTAAATGGAAAAACTTCTGGATGGAAAAGTGTTGCAAGTGGAGTTCCTCAGGGTTCCGTTCTTGGGCCACTTCTATTCATAGTATATATAAATGATATAGACCATGGACTAAAATCTACTGTTTCCAAATTTGCTGATGATACAAAACTGTGCGGAGTGGCAAATGATCACTCAAACCAATTAGATATTCAAGAAGATTTAGATAAATTACAGCAATGGTCTGAAAAGTGGCTAATGAAATTTAATACAAGTAAATGCAAGGTAATGCACATAGGTAAAAATAACAGTAAGTACGATTACAAGTTATTTGGAAATTCGTTAACAAAAGTGGATAGTGAAAAAGATCTCGGCGTAATTATCAGTAACGACCTCAAATCATCCAAGCAGTGTATTTCAGCCTCTGAGAAAGCAAATAAGATTCTGGGATTGATTGCGCGATCTTTTGATTTCAAAAGTCCATCACTCATTAACAAGCTATATAAATCGTTAGTTCGTCCACATTTGGAATATGCTGTTTCCGTATGGTCACCGAATCTCATTAAAGACATTGACAGACTGGAAAAAGTACAACGGCGAGCCACAAAACTGATTCCAAATATCAAAAATAAATCATACGAAAATCGACTTAAGCACATGAATCTGTTTTCCCTAAAAAAGCGTAGACTCAGAGGTGACTTGATACAGGTCTTTAAGATTTTAAAGGGAATTGACAACATCAAAAGTGACCAAATTTTCACATTGAATGAGAATCAGACAAGAAACAATGGTCTCAAACTGTCCGGAAATAGATTCAATTTGGAAGTAGGTAGAAACAACTTTGCCAACCGTGTAGTTAATGAATGGAATAAACTTCCTGCACAGGTAGTGCAATGTAGTTCAGTTCGAAGCTTTAAGAATCATTTAGATAAATACCTAAGTAAGATGCTGTAATTATTATAATTTATGTTATATTATTTGTTTTTGTTTTGTTATAATTTGTCTGTCTGATTTTCATTTATTATTAGTTATATGTCAATTTATTATCAATTACTATTTACCTGTTTGTTTGTTATTCAACTATACCAATGCATTTATTTATGTATTTTAATTGTTATTTACATTGTTATAGTTTTAATTTATTATTAATATGATTTTTTTTTTTTTTTTTTTTGCATCCGACCTAGATATGGATCAAAAGGTCTCCTGTCGGCATGCTTTGCCTTTGTAATCCTTTGTAATCCTTTGTGTGTGTGTGTGTGTGCGTGCGTGCGTGTGTGTGTGTGTGTGTGTGTGTGTGTGTGTGTGTGTCTGTGTGTTGTAGAGTAGTCGGAGCCATTTTCCAATATGCATCAGTTTTATTTTGTGTGTACTGGTATATATTCTTATATAAAATATATGTTTACATAGTATATATGTATATATATATATATATATATATATATATATATATATTTATACATATATACATATGTATACATACACCTATGAACAAACATAAAATATTTGTGTGTGCATGTATGTGTGTGTGTGTGTGTGTGTACATGTGAACGTATGTGCGCATATACACGTGTCCGTGTGTACACACTTTGAACACGGCGAGACTCCCTTCCCCCGTCCACACGTAAATTTGAACCAAACGTTTTTCTTTTTTTTTTCTTCTTCCTCTTCTTCCGGTGTGCAGGAATTGTTCGAAATTGCTTTTGTGGATCGGAGGTTCCTTTTTGTGCTTGACTATGGTCACGCACAGATGCTCTTCAATGCCTTATCTGACTTGTAACAATTCCCTCGGAGAGTTCACTGTCTCGCCGGGGCTGCTGGACAGATGCACAATGTGGAGGGCTCTCCGAGATGTCATCTTGGATTGTTTTCGATAAAATAGTGCCCCCGCGTCAGTTTTTTTTTTTTTTTGTATATTCTTTATTGTTTTTTGTTGTTGTTGTTATTCTTTATATATGACTTAGTCTTTATTTATATACACATGTATATGTGGTAAATATGCGTACGTATATTTGTATATATGCATGTCTTTATCCTCTCTCACTCTAAGTATACATATGTATATATAATATATATATATACATATATATATATATATATGTATGTATATATATATATGTAAGCGGAATAGGAAACACAGGAGTCTTAGTCTTGAGTTTATTCCTGATTAGTTTCGCAGGTATGCTTTTTCAAAAGCATACTGCGAAACTAGTCAGGAATAAACTCAAGACTAAGACTCCTGTGTTTCCTACTCCGCTTACATCAACCTGTCAGAATGTCTCAACATATATATATATATGTATGTATATATATATATATATATATATATATTTATTCATTCTCTCTTTGCTTTCTCTTTTCTCTCCTCTCATCTTTCTTCTCTCTTCTCCGGCTTCTCTTCCCTCTTGTCTCGTCTCTTCTCTCTGCTCTTCCTCTCCTCTCGCTATCTCTCTTTTCGTTGATATTTCTATTATTTTTTCTTTCTTCCTTTCTTTTTCCTTCCTCACTTATTTTCCTCTTTTGTGAGACCAATAAAGAAGGATTTGTTTATGTCTGACCCTCCGGGTTGTTGGACTCCCTTACCCAAGTTAAAAAGTCCCTTACGGGTGGTTGGAGTCTGCCCCCCTCCCCCTCTCCCCCTCTCCCCTCTCTCCCCCTTCTCCCCCTTTTCCCCCTTCCCCCTCTCCACATCTCCCCCCTCCCCCACGTCTCCTCCCCCCCCCAAAAAAAAAAAAAAGTCGGGAGTGCCTTTCTGCATTCTCAGACTCTTCCTGGAGTTGGTGCCTCTCGTTTCGTGACTTGTGTCTCACTTGTGTCACTGTGCCTCTGTCCAGAGGCCTTGTGTCCTACTTGTGGCGCACTAACTCTCTCTTCATGCCTTGTGTCTTCTCTGTGGCTCAGTATCTCTCGACAATGCCTTGTGACATAGTCCCTCTCGCCCAAGGCCTTGTGTCTCACTTAAGACACACTGCCACATGCCTTGTGTCTCATGTAGGTCACAGTACCTCTCATCTCACCCACTGTGCTCCTTGTGCCTTTAGTTCAAGGCACAGTGGGTTATAGCCACAGTGCCTCTTAATCACTCCTATATGTTCACTTGTGACCTCTTAAGGACACAAGGGTGAGCGAGAGGGCCTCCTAGCAATGGGTCACAGAGGGTGGAAATGGAATGTGAATTAGTTTTCTCTCTCCCTCACTCTCCCTCTCTCTCTCTCTCTCTCTCTCTCTCTCTCTCTCTCTCTCTCTCTCTCTCTCTCTCTCTCTCTCTCTCTCTCTCTCTCTCTCTCTTTCTCTCTCTCTCTCTCTCTCTCTCTCTCTCTTTCTCTCTCTCTCTCTCTCTCCTCTCTCTCTCTCTCTCTCTCTCTCTCTCTCTCTCTCTCTCTCTCTCTCTCTCTCTCTCTCTCTCTCTCTCTATCTTGCTCTCTGTCTGTCTGTCTCTCCCTCTCCCTCTCCCTCTCTCTCTCTCTCTCTCTCTCTCTCTCCCTCTCACTCTCTCTCTCTCTCTCTCTCTCTCTCTCTCTCTCTCTCTCTCTCTCTCTCTCTCTCTCTCTCTCTCTCTCTCTGTCCTCTCTCTCTGTCTCTCTGTCTATCTGCCTGTGTGTCTGTTTGCCTGCCTGTTTGTCTGCCTCTCTCTCTCTCTCTCTCTCTCTCTCTCTCTCTCTCTCTCTCTCTCTCTCTCTCTCTCTCTCTCTCTCTCTCTCTCTCTCTCTCTCTCTCTCTCTCTCTCTCTCTCTCTCTCTCTCTCTCTCCTTCTCTCTTTCTCTTTCTCCACTTCAAAAAAGCAAAAAGCTCGAGAGAATGTAGGAGTCAACTGGGGTGAAAGTGTAGGATTGTAGGAGGCCGGAGGATTTGGAGAAAAGGATTTGTGGGAGGAAGGATATGAAAGCGGGTGAGGAATGCAAGACACCAGAAGATGGTGACTGGCATAGAACATAAGAGCATATGAGTGGAGGAGACTGCAAGAGACCATAAGGCCTACACTAGGCAGTTCCATGCCCCTTACTACCTTTGGTCCCTATCCATAAAGTTAGCTCATTCTCTTTTAAAACAACCAATTGTTTCAGAGCTCAATGCGTGGCTACTAAATCTAGAAAAGAAGGATGGTGAAAGGGACAAAGAGAGAGAGAGAGAGAGAGAGGGAGAGGGAGAGAGAGAGAGAGAGAGAGAGAGAGAGAGAGAGAGAGAGAGAGAGAGAGAGAGAGAGAGAGAGAGAGAGAGAGAGAGAAAGAGAGAGAGAGAGGTCGAACCGAGAAGGAAGAAACTTCAGGAGGGAGATTAGGTGTTTTGGGAAGTAAAAAAGTAAGAGAGATGAGAAAAAGGAGGAGGAGGAAGAGAAGGAGGAGGAAGAGGAGGAGGAGGAAGAGGAGAAGGAGTGGGAGGAGGAGTTACATGGTCCCCACGAGGATGTTTTTTTACTTAATCTAAATCTATCTAGAAGTAAAATAATACTAGACGGGGATTTGTAGTTCAGTAAATGTTCCCATAATCTATCTATAAGTAAAATAATTGTAGTTGTGGATTTATAGTTAAGTAAATGTCGAGACGTTTTTTGAATACCTCTACAGTGGAACAATCAATGAAGTTGAAGGAGGAGGAGGAGGAAGAGAAGGAGGAGGAAGAGGAAGGGGAATAGGAGGAGGGGAAGGAAAAAGAGAAAGAAAAAGGACATAAGGAAGAAAGAGGAATAGAAGAAGGAAGAAAAGGAAGAGGGGAGGAGGAAAGAAGGGAAAGAGGTGGGGAGGATAAGAAAGGAGAGTAGAGAGAGGAGGGGAAGATGTATAGGAGGAGAAGAAAGGAGAGAAGAAAGAGGGGAAGAGAGAGGAAAAAGAGGTGGGGAGGAGAAAAAAGGAGAGAAGAAAGAGGGGAAGAGAGAGGAAAAAGAGGTGGGAGAGAAGAAAGGAGAGAAGAAAGAGGAGGGGCAAGAGGGAGGAGAAAGAGTTGGGGGAAGAGAAGAAAGGGGAGAAGAAAAGGGAAGAAGGAGGGTAAGGAGAGGTAATGGGAAGGGGGGGAAGGGATAAGGTATACAGGGGTGACAGTAAGGGGGAAAAGGTGGAGGGATCGGGTGAGGTGGTGATGGGGGGACAGAGAGTCGACGAAGGGGGAACAAGATGATTGATTGATGGCAAATGGTGGGAAAAGGAAGCGACAAAGTCAAGAGGGGAGCAGAGGGATGGGGGGAGGGGGAGAGGGGACGGGGGGAGGGAGGGAGGGAGGGGGGAAGAGGGGACGGCTGGGGCCAGTCGACCGCGAGGGGGAGCCGAGTGGAAAGCAGAGAGGAGAGGAGGAGAGGGGAGGAGGGGGGAGGAGGAGAAGATGAAGAAGGCTGAGGAGGAGGGTGAGGGGAAAGCGTACAGAGGTGGTGGACCGTCCCCAGACTCGAAGTCTTCAAGTGGGATCCTGAATGCTGAGATCGAGTGCGATGCGGTTCTTCGGGAAGCTCCTGGGAGAGTCTTGACTCCCGAGCTTCGTTGAGGTCTCGGGGAATCGAAGAAGCTCTCAGACTCTCTCTGGCGTTTCATCTTCGGGTGGTTTGTCAACGTACCTTCGGGTTTTGGGTTTTTCTGTTGATATCAACCTGTATCCAACTTGACCTACTCAGACCTAAAATTACCCAAAACTAGAACCATGGTGGCGTCATCGGATGCGTGCTTATCTCTCATTCGCTTAGTTACAGGTTCGAATCCCGCACTCCTCCCCGATACCCAAGCGTATAGGGTAAAGGTGACAGTATCGGTCACAGCAATTCAGCTCCTCTTAGCGTAGGCTCTTCCCCTACTTTTACGAAAAAAAAAAATCGTATCTATATAAAAACATATATTTTTTCTATTTATATTTTGGCATTGTTTAGGAGAGCTAACTTAATAGAAAACGGGTTGAGGTGATTGATAGAACTATACTTTGGACGTATGTAACGGTAGACACTTGTTCTTGGAATTTTTTAAATTATCTTTATTAAACAATTATTATTTTTTTTTAGCAAATGACTTCAAGCCCCTTTTGTGTCCTAACATCTTCCTATGGGGTTGAGTCCCCTAATTTGGGAACCACTAGTAACCCAAGTATCCAATAGAAACTGTTAAATACTTGGGTTACTAGTAATTCTTCCTTTCGGCAGACGATTTTGTTCAAGTGTGAGGTCACGTGGGTGAGATACAGTGGGCGTGGCGCCTTTGGAGTCTGCACGATGATGATGGATATGGCGTTCGGTCGTTTGGAGTGCACAAGAGAAGCGAAGGGGGTGAAAGCGAACGAGGAAAAGCAAGTCACGCTGGCCAGTGATTAGTATGTCTCTCGGTCTCCCAGACTCGTTAAGAACCGAGTTTAGGGTCCCCAGGACTCGATTTGTATACAGTAGCTCAGGGTTTAGATTTTGCTAGATTTTTATTTTTTATTTTTGATACAACAGTTTTTAGAAGGCTTCCGAGACATGAGCGATGGTGATTTCCGAATGGAGTAACTTGAGGATTTTTTTTTTTTTTTTTTTTTTTTTTTTTTTTTTGAGTAGAAGGCGTCCGAGACATGAACGATGGTGATTTTCGAATGGAGGAACTTATGGAAATTTCTTTTGTTTTTTGGGATTGTTTTTGAATGACAAGATGGATTTTCTTTTTCTGAACCTGTCTTCAGGCCAGAGGAACTGCCTGAAGAAAAGGAGAGCAAGATTGACAAGCTAGATTTTTTTTTTCTAAACCTGTCTTTAGGCTAGGCGAACTGCCTGGAGAAGAGGAGAACGAATGGATTGGTGCCAGCAACCACTCGATGGCAATTGATCTCGTTTTCAGAAGAAACTCTCCTTTAGGGACGCGTCCATATGGTTTCTTTGTTCCTCTGAGGTTCTCAAAGGCGAAGAATCAATTGGAAATTTTCATATAATAGTCTTTAGAGACACGTGATCCTTTCATTCAAAATGAGCCAAAGTACTCACCCTATTTGTTGTCTCAAATTTCAGGGGCATTAGATAACAGCAGACATTGAACGAACATTTTTGGGTTGGATTTTTTTTTTTTTCTGAGGCGTTCGATAGTTCCACATTGTCTGTGTTTCTAATTAAATCTTAACTGACGTTTGAGCATAATTTAATCTTTTAGACACTTTCTCCGCTGTAGATATTGAACGAACATTTCTGGTTCGGAATTTTTCTTCTGAGGCGTTCGGTAGTTCCACATTGTCTGTGTTTCTAATTAAGTCTTAACTGACGTTTGATCATAATTTAATCTTTTAGACACTTTCTCCGCTGTAGATATTGAACGAACATTTACGGTTCGGAATTTTTCTTCTTAGGCGTTCGGTAGTTCCACATTGTGTTTCTAATTAAGTCTTAACTGACGTTTGAGCATAATTTAATCTTTTAGACACTTTCTCCGCTGTAGATATTGAACGAACATTTCTGGTTCGGAATTTTTTTTTCTTAGGCGTTCTTGTAGTTCCACATTGTCTGTGTTCCTAATTAAGTCTTAACTGACGTTTGATCATAATTCAATCTTTGGGACACTTTCTCCGCTGTAGATATTGAACGAACATTTGTGGTTCGGAATTTTTTTTTCTTAGGCGTTCGGTAGTTCCACATTGTCTGTGTTCCTAATTAAGTCTTAACTGACGTTTGATCATAATTTAATCTTTGGGACACTTTCTCCTCCCCCCTTTCCTCCTCCCCCTTTCCTCCTCCCCCCCCCCTTTACCTCGTTCCCACCCCTTTCTCACCCCTCTGACTTTTCCAGTGTTTGTCGACCGTAGTCCCCTATTTTAATCTCCCCAACCTTCCAATCCCCTCTTTACATAATTGCCATCCTTTTTTCCCATCGCCTTATTTTTTACATTTTTGTACATTTTTTGTCATTTATGTTTTTATAGAAACTTTCTATATATTGAATTTATTTCTTTATTTGGTCCTTCCTATCGCCTTATTTTTACATTTATATATATATATATATATATATATATATATATATATATATATATATAATATATATATGTTTGTATTTTAGGTTTTTATATAAACTTTATTTTCAACTTCTATATTTGGTCCTTCTCATCGCGTTTTTTTCACGTTTTTATATATTTTTTTCCTTTATGTTTTTATAGAAACTTTCTAAATTCCTTTTGTTTTATTTGGTTCTTTCACTGTGAAAGTTTTCTAATATCTAAGAAAAATTTGTTTTATGCTTTTTATATTTTATATGTCTATAGAAAGTTTCTATATATTTGATTTTTTTCATTTAGTCCTTTCACTATGAAAGTTTTCTTATGTAGCAAAACTGCTTTTATACTTTTTATATTTTATATTTCTATTGAAACTTTCTATATATTTAATTTTTTTTTTCATTTGGTCCTTTCACTGTGGAAGTTTTCTTATACCTGAGCAAAACCATTGGTTCTTCTTCATCCGATAATTCTCTCTCTCTCTCTCTCTCTCTCTCTCTCTCTCTCTCTCTCTCTCTCTCTCTCTCTCTCTCTCTCTCTCTCTCTCTCTCTCTCTCTCTCTCTCCTTCTCTCTCGCTCTATCTCTCTCTCTGTCTATCTATCTATCTATCTACCTATCTATCTATCTATCTCTCCTTCAGATTCGTTCTCTCACTTCAGTATAGACTCTCCACTTCAGCCTCTCTTAATGTGACCATCATTACCTTTAGCTCGTTACCCCTATTACCTTTCTAGATACTTCTAATCATCCACATCCTCATCATTATCCTCAAACCTATTTTCTTCAACTTTCTCTTCCTCCTCCACATTCCCCCTTTCCTCTTCCTCTTCCTCTTCCTCTTCTTCTTCCTCCTCTTCTTCCTCTTTCTCGTTTTCCTTCTCCTCCACCTCCTCCTCCTCCTCTTCTCCAACTTGTTCTTTTTCCTCCTCCTCCTTTTCCCCCTCCTCTCCTTCCTCCTCCTCCCCTTCCTCCTCCTGCTCTTCCTCCTCCTCTTCTCCAACTTGTTCTTTTTTCTCCTCCTCCTCCTCCTCCTCCTCCTCCTCCTCCTCCTCCTCCTCTAGTTCCCCCTTCCTCCTCCGGTTCCTTATCCTCTTCCTCTCGGTTGATACCGCGTAATTCCAGGGCACCCCTCGACAGGGCTATTATGGTCTCGTGTGTCGTGCCTCCTCCTCCTCCTCCTCCTCCTCCTCCTCCTCCTCCTCCTCCTCCTCCTCCTCCTCCTCCTCCTCCTTCTCCTCCTTTCTCCTCCTCTCCTTCCTTCTCCTCCTCCTCCTCCTCTTCCTCCTCTTCCTCTTTCTCTTATTCCTCCTCTTCCATTTCCTCCTCCTCCTCCTCTTCCTCCTCCTTCTCCCTCTTCTGGTGGAGTGGATGAGACCTTCTCTCCCTTTCCTCCTTCCCTCCTCCTACCTTTTCGTCATCCATCTTTTCTCTACTCCCACATTCCGCCTCTACATCCTCCTATCCTCCTCCTCCTCCTCCTCCACCACCACCTCCTCCACTCCAAATATTTGAAATTTCGGATTCTAAAGACTCTCAGTTAAGAAAACTTCGCCTTTCTGTTTATAACCGGTAGATCTTTAGTGGACTCTTCAGGCTGGTAACACTCATTGCTGGGAATCATAGAGGATTGCGGGAATCGAACCCGCAACTAAGCGAACGAGAGACCAGCACGTTTGTGATTACTCCATTCTAGCTTTGGGAGGGAGACGTGGAGGGAAAGGGGAGACGAAAGAGAAGGATGCAATTAGGAGACAAGGGGGCAGGGGAGAAATGGGGGGAGGAGAGTGAGGGGGAAAGTAAATCATGGGGGAGGGATAGTCATGGATGGGGAGAACAGGAACAAAACGGGGGGGGGGGCAGAAGCCGGGAATATAGTCGTTAAGTTACCAGTAGAGTAGTTAAGGAATGGAATAAACTTTGTAACAATGTAGTGAGCGCTGAAAAAATTGGTTGTTTTAGGAAATTAGATAAATTTTTGGACAGTGGTAACAGGTGGTAAGGACATGGAACTGCCTAGTGTAGGCCTTATGGTCTCTTGCAGTCTCCTCCACTTTTATGTTCTTATGTTCTTAATTGGTGAAGCATTTGCTGGGGGCCGTAATCGGAAACGTGCTGGCCTCGTATTCGCTTAATTGTAGGTTCGAATCCCGCACTCCGATTCCTAGCTGTGAGTGCTACCTGCTCCAGCAGTCCCTAAAGCGAAGAATAAGGTCAAAGTGACGGCTTTGGGCACAGCTACTCAGCGCCTCCCGACGTAGGATCCTCACAATTTCTCTTTGTTTATTCTGACTCTTTGTCACTCATTGTAAAACATACACGACTCAAGTGAGGTCGTTTGAGTAGAAACGACTTAAAGTTACCAAAAAAATTATTTTTCGAATTTCCAAATGTCATGTCACCTTTGCATCATATATTGAGAAGCTGATTAACGAACTAAGATAAATTAAATCTAGACGAATATTAGACATATTAAATTGTCCTTAGACAAATCTAGGCCCCCACAGAAAGTAAATGTTATACAAACGGTTGTTGAAAGGTTGTCACATGACATGCATACTTTCAAGTATGTGATGAAACAGTGTTTTTCTTTAGGATATTTCATATATGTATATATACATATATATATATATATATATATATATATATATATACATATATATATATATATATATATATATATATATATTTATATATATATACATATATATATATATATTTCATATATATATATATATATATATATATATTCACATAGATCATACATAGAGAACGCGGTCTGTATAGTTTTAGGCATTTTATTTATTACTTGAGACAAAATAGTACTTTTTCTTTCAAAGTTTGTCAAAAGTTTGTTTAAAGTTCGTATTCTACACTCTACTTAGCATCGCATAGCAAGAGAAATTTTTAATCAAAACGAATTTATTTTGTTACTGTATCCGATTTTACATTGATAAATTTCCAATATTACATTTATTAACCAAAAATACTTTTTACGCACCTGCAACAAACGTTTGCTAAAAGTACACAACAATTTATTTCTTGGGGGGGGGGGGGAGGGCGATACTATAAGCGAAGTTATCTTTCAGCTTATCAAAATTGCAACATTACATCGACGAGAATCCTGAATGTGTGATGGATGTCATGCTCTGAAGTGGATGAAATCGTCTAGCTCACGGGTTCTCAGCCTTCTTTCCCATGTACCCCATCTTATGAATTGCTGTTCCTTAGCCTCCCGGAGATCACTTTAACACTGAATAGAATCGGTAGGTATTCACTAAATACCACTATTTGTTAGATTGTGGGTCCCGACCGTACAACTCTGTGCTTCCACAGGGGTCTATGGTCCCAAGGTTGAAATCCACTAACCTAGTTTATGAATGAAAATCTCATAATGACTAGAAGGAATATAACCGACAAGAACTGGTTTACCAATGGAGTGGTTAACGAATGGAATAGGCTTAGTAACCAAGTAGTGAGCGCTGAAAATATTGTTTGTTTTAAAAGAATATTAGATAGGCTCTACGGATATGAATGATAGATGGTAAGGGTCATGGAACTGCCTAGCGTATGCCTTATGGTCTCTTATAGTCTCCTCCATTCTAATGTGCGGTCAAAGAAGCATAAGTAAAGGTTGGGATGAGGAAATTTGAGGACCCAAAGTGAGGTCAAACAAGGAACATAGTTCATTCCAGGTCATTGGAAGAGGTTGAAAAAAAAAAAAAAAAAACAATGGTGAAACTGTTCTAGAAAAATTATTTTTTCTGTACGAAAGTGAAGGGAGTAAAGGATAACTAGATGGAGTCAATTGAGACGTTAGTTGAATCAACTCCAAGGGAAAGGAGAATGACAAGACGAAGATGATATTGAGGCTAGAAATGCACCTTTCACGTAAATGATTACGTAGTTGCTGTCACGATCAGAGAGAGAGAGAGAGGGAAGGGAGTGTGTGTGTGTGTGTGTGTGTGTGTGTGTGTGTGTGTGTGTGTGTGTGTGTGTGTGTGTGTGTGTGTGTGTGTGTGTGCGTGTGTGTGTGTGTGCGTGCGTGTATCTGTGTGTGCGTCTGTGTCTGTGTATCTATAATAGAAAAAAAAGTGACCGAGACGAGGAAGTGAGACTGAGAAGGAAGAGAGAGACTCACATTTGGTGATGTGGTCTCAGCCTTTGATGTTGACGACCCGGTAGGATGGCATTTGATCACACAACTCACTGAAGAGGAAAGAGGAAAGAGACTACTACTACTACTACTACTACTACTACCACTAGTACTACTACTAGTACTACTACTACTACTACTACTACTACTACTACTACTCAATTTTTGGACCTTCTGCGTGGCCCGTGACCGGTGGGACTCTGCTTCGTGCCCTGTGGCACTCCACCGGTGACTGGGCGTTCCCTGTAACGGGGTTGGTTGTATCGGGGGGAAGATGTGTGAATCAAGTGGGGGGATTATTGTCTATAGGTCATTAGTGGTGGGAGGGAGGAGAGGGAAAGAGGGGGTAAGAAACAGACAGACAGACAGACAGACAGACAGACGGATAGGCATACAGACACATAGGAAGAGAGACTGGCCTTTCCATCTCCCCCGGTCTTCCCGCTAAACCCTTTTCCCTCCCCTCCTTTCCTCTCCCCTCCTTTCCCCTCTCCTCATCTCCCCTCCCCCCCTCACCTCACCTCCCTCCCCTTCCCTCTTTTCCCCTTCCCTATTCCTCCCCTCCCCTCATCTCCCCTTACCTTCCCTCACCTTACCTCCCCTCACCTCTCCTCCCCTCTTTCCCCCTCCCCTCCCCTCCTTTCCCCTTCCCCCTTTACCCTTCCCCCTTTACCCTTGCACCCTACCCGACTCCCACCCCTCCTCCCCTCCGATCTCCTCCACCTCCCTGCGGTCTCGCTAATCAACCTCATCAATATGTCGACGATTGGGTGCAAAATGAGCAGCGGGGGTGAGGAGGAGGGGGAGGGGGAAGGAGAGAGGGGAGGCGTGGCGGGTGATGCTGTAAGGAAGCTAAGGAGGAGGGAAGGAGGAGAAAAGGAGGCGTAATTTGGGGGTCAGTTTGGGGGTCATTTAGTCTCAACTGGGCAAATTTAGATTTAAGAAGGAAATAGGCAAGAACTGGTTTACTTACAAAGTGGTTAACAAATGGAATGAACTTACGATGGTATTCTTAAAAAAATCTTTCCTTATATAAATCTTATATAAGACAAATGTTGAGACATTGTGACATTCCTCTGAAGAAGCTACAAGCGAAACCGGTCAGGAATAAACTCGGAACGAGACCCGTGACTCTCTTTTTCCACCTTTTTCAAATCTTATATAAATCATCGGAAGGGAAAGATTTATATAGCGAAAGAATTTTTTAAGGATACCACCGTAAGAATCCTACAGTGGTATTCATAAAAAAAATCCTTATATAAATCTTTCCCTCCCAATGATTTTTTTCAAGAATACCACCGTTAGTAACCATGTAGTTAGCGCTTAAACTCTTGGTTGTTGTAAAGGAAGGTTAGATAACTTTATGGACGAGGATGACAGGAGGCAATGGACATCGAACTGCCTAGTGTAGGTCATATGGTCCCTTGCAATCTCCTTCATTCTTATGTTCTTCACAGTGGGGTCTTGCCATCAACTGAATAAAAATTGTCTTACTTTAGCCTGAATAAAATAAGTGAAGG
>NC_134803.1:41756798-41764298 GCF_046742065.1 Oratosquilla oratoria | reverse complement strand
GGGAGGGAAGAGAGAGGGAGAGAGAGAACAGAATAGAATAGCAAGGAAAAGTGAGAAGAGATCGGGAGGCAGGGAGATATAGACATATAAAGAGAGGAATGTAAAGGTTAGAGAGAGAGAGAGAGAGAGAGAGAGAGAGAGAGATAGAAAGAGAGAGAGAGAGAGAGAGAGAGAGAGAGAGAGATAGAAAGAGAGAGAGAGAGAGAGAGAGAGAGAGAGAGAGAGAAATAAAAGAGATATACGCGAAACTGAGGCACAAAAAGAGAAAGAGGAGAAAATATAAAAAAAAAAGTCCAGATGGGAAGAGGACGAAACAACACGATGTAAAAAAAAAAAAAAAAAAAAAAAAAAAAAAAAAAATGCAGGAGAATGAAAAAGGCATGACGTCACAGAACAAAAATGGAAATTATTCAAACTCGACAAAGGAAAATGTTATCCGAGAAAATGTTTAAAGATAAAAGGAATAAAGGTGGAAGAGAGAGAAAAGGAGGAGGAGGAGGAGGAGGAAGAAGGGGAGAAAGGAGGAGGAGGAGGAGGAGGAGGAAGAGGGGAAGAAAGGAGGAGGAGGAGGTGGGGATACGTGATGTGTAGGGAAACCTCTTCCTTGATCTGAGGGCCGTTTCCTCCTGCAGCATTGTGGCTTTTCCTCCTCCTCCTCCTCCTCCTCCTCCTCCTCCTCCTCCTCCTCCTCCTCCTTATCTTCTTCTCCCCGTCTTCCTTTTTCTTCTCCTCCTCCTCCTCCTCCTTCATCTCCCCCTCCTCCTGCTTCACCTCCCCCCTCTTCCTTTTCCTCTCCCTCCCCCTTCTCTTAAACCACCTCCTTCTCCTCCCCCTCTTCCTTCTCCTCTCCTCCTCCACCTCTTCCTCCTCCTCCTCCACCCCTTCCTCCTCCTCCACCCCTCCTCCTCCTCCTCCACCACCATTTCCTCCTCCTCTCTCTTCCTCCTACGCCACCTCCTCTCTCTCTCTCTCTCTCTCTCTCTCTCTCTCTCTCTCTCTCTCTCTCTCTCTCTCTCTCTCTCTCTCTCTCTCTCTCTCTCTCTCTATCTATCTATCTATCTAACTAGCTAGCTAGATAGCTAGACAGCTACCTATCTATTTATCTATTTCTCACTCTATCATTCTCTCACTCACTCACACACAAACACACACACACACACACTCACTCACTTACTCACTCACTCACTCACTCACTCTCTCTCACTCTCTATCTCTCTCTCTCTGTCTCTATCTCTCTCTCTCTCTCTCTCTCTCTCACACACACACACACACACACACACACACACACACACACACACACACACACACACACACACACACACACACACACACACACACAGGAACACACACACACACACAGGAACACAAACACAAATGCACGCACACAAACACAAGCACAAACACACGCACATACACACGATTGTGATAAAAAATCAAAGAATGTCTGATCCGCCTCAAGCAGTGGTGAGGTGTCCTCATAAGGTAAAGAATATAAATAGAATGGAGACAATACAAAGAGCGGTGACCAAATGTACTCTTAGCCTTGCAGAAGAGGAAGAGGTTACTTGATAGTGTTAAGAATATCAAAGAGAATGATGAAACTGGACGAGAGTGAGTGAGTGAGAGAGAGAGAGAGAGAGAGAGAGAGAGAGAGAGAGAGAGAGAGAGAGAGAGAGAGAGAGAGAGAGAGAGAGAGAGAGAGAGTGAGTGTGGCGGACAGAGAAAGAATTGTTCATACAGATGTTTTAACAATTGAAATAAGTCAGAGGTTAATACTAATAAAATTAAGTCCATAAGGTAAATAAAATTAAGGTACACTTACACACGCTTACACACACACACACACACACACACACACACACACACACACACACACACACACACACACACACACACACACACACACACACACACACACACATACACACACACACATACACACACACAATCAGATGTAAACACCTTAACGTACATACACACATATATGCATACACTCATTAACAAGCTATATAAATCGTTAGTTCGTCCACATTTGGAATATGCTGTTTCCGTATGGTCACCGAATCTCATTAAAGACATTGACAGACTGGAAAAAGTACAACGGCGAGCCACAAAACTGATTCCAAATATCAAAAATGAATCATACGAAAATCGACTTAAGCACATGAATCTGTTTTCCCTAAAAAAGCGTAGACTCAGAGGTGACTTGATACAGGTCTTTAAGATTTTAAAGGGAATTGACAACATCAAAAGTGACCAAATTTTCACATTGAATGAGAATCAGACAAGAAACAATGGTCTCAAACTGTCCGGAAATAGATTCAATTTGGAAGTAGGTAGAAACAACTTTGCCAACCGTGTAGTTAATGAATGGAATAAACTTCCTGCACAGGTAGTGCAATGTAGTTCAGTTCGAAGCTTTAAGAATCATTTAGATAAATACCTAAGTAAGATGCTGTAATGATTATAATTTATCTTATATTATTTGTTTTTGTTTTGTTATAATTTGTCTGTCTGATTTTCATTTATCATTAGTTATATGTCAATTTATAATCATTTACTATTTACCTTTTTGTTTGTTATTCAACTATACCTATGCATTTATTTATGTATTTTATTTATTTTTTACATTATTATAGTTTTAATTTATTATTAATATATATATATATATATATTTATATATAATATTTTTTTTTTTTTTTTTTTTTTTTTTTTTGCATCCGACCTAGATATGGATCAAAAGGTCTCCTGTCGGCATGCTCCGCCTTTGTAATCCTTTGTACATACGTATGCACAAACTCTTACACGTACTCGTATATGTATACGCACATACAAACACGCACATGAAGACCCACAGAAACGCACACATGTATACTTTTGTGAACGGACTACGAGCCTATGAACGCAAGTACATCAAGTCAGTAACATTTGTTTGATTAAATGCAGCTTATTCATCTCTTTGACTTATTTGTTGATTATTTCTTCCGATAATAGAAAATATATATCGGTAACAATAACGATAATGATAATTACATCTGCAATGCTTCTTATTCGTTTACTCTTTGTATTGTTTTCTTCAACAAGCGCTCTTGGCAAGCAAGTCCTCTTTGTTGAGAACGTTCCTCTACAAATCCATATTTTTTTCTTCGTCTCAACTTTTTTGAAACATAATTGAATAAATCACACATGTCAAAAGGACAGGTCAGTCACACACACAGACACGCACTCGCTCTCTCTCTCTCTCTCTCTCTCTCTCTCTCTCTCTCTCTCTCTCTCTCTCTCTCTCTCTCTCTCTCTCTCTCTCTCTCTCTCTCTCTCTCTCTCTCTCTCTCTCTCTCTCTCTCTCTCTCTCTCTCTCTCTCTCTCTCTCTCTCTCTCTCTCTCTCTCTCTTTCTCTGCCCCTTTCTGTATATGCATATATGTATAACACACATACAGATACACTTACATACATATACACACATGCATACATACATGCACACATACACACACACACACATACATACATACATACATACATACATACATACATACATACATACATGCATACATATATACACGCACACACATATATATACATACATACATACATACACACACATACGTCCATGCATATATATATATATATATATATATATATATATATATAAATATATATATATATATATATATATATATATATACATACTTACACTCATACACACACACACACATACATACATACATACATACATACATACATACATACATACATACATACATACATACACGCATACTTACACGCATACGTACATACAAACATACATACATACATACATACATACATACATACATACATACATACATACCGTACATACTGTACAAACATATATACACGCATACGTATATAACATCCAAGCCCACAGCACCCAACCGTCAAGCTCACCAACCGCGCAGCCAACTAACTTCCAGTTACATCGAAGTATCCCGAGGAACATTTGTATAATTACTGTTTTACAAACTTCCGAACTCGGTAATCCAGAATGATGATCATAATTCATCAAAGTCCCAATCTTTGGAGTCGAGATGACTTCCAAAACCTATAGACCAGTGGTTCTTAACCTTTTTTGGCAGCGACCCAAAATTTTGCACAAATCAAGCATCGTGACCCAAGCCTACATAGATATACGAATTGTCTTTATAAGTAATATGGTTATGCTTTTAAAAGCGAGTTTTATTTATTTTTTATTTAATCATGCTCTGCTTAGAATCCTAAAACTAGGCATCATGTATTTTAATTATTACAGTATATAATTATAATAAATTTGTAGTGGGAAAATAATTATTTTCTGCAAACCCTTAGCGACCCAATAAAGTGGCTTGGCGACCCAAATTTGGGTCGCGACCCAGGGGTTAAGAACCACTGCTATAGACCAACTAGAAATCCTACCCGGAGTGTACAAAAGCCAAGTCTCTCTTCAGTAGAAAGATTTCGTTCTTTCGTATAATTTCCCAATGATCTATACACATCAAAGACTTTTTATGATGTATTTACAACCTGCATATACACATATACTGTGCGCGTATATTAAACCATATCAAATTATACCGACTGCCTATCGACCGCCAGGCCCTTGAAGGCGATGTATCGATTGATTTGATTGGCTGTATCGACGTGGACCCGATGTCTCCTCTTCTGCTATTGGTCAGTCCTCTTAACCAATAGCACCATCGTATTGTTTTCTCTCTCTCTCTCTCTTGGCCGCGCGTATGGAGTGCGTTATACATGGTGGTCGCTGAGAGTGTCTTAATGCAAAGAGGTGGGGGGTAGGGGAAGAGGGGATGGGTTGAAGGCACCTTGACGTGTGTCTTGGTGTCTTAGAAGACACAGACATGACTTCCAGAACAACTGCTCTTCTCCAAAAGGCCTCTGGTTCAACTGCTCAGTTTCCGCTCTTGGTGTTCTTTGTGAGGTCTTCTCATCTGCTCTTATAGCAACTGCTCACAGTCTCTGCTCTTAGTGTGCTAGTTAATACAACTTTATTTTGTTGCTGCAACACCTGCTAATTTTCCGCATTCCATCTTCTCCTCTGCAAGGCTCGTTTTACACGTATTGACTTTTCGTTGTGCGCCGTCCACGACACGACGTCGTGCACTCAAGTAACCATGGGTGTTTATGGACCCTTTCACACGTGGTCGTTTTCGCAACGTATGAAAACATCCATGGACACTCATGGTTATTTGAGAGCACGACGTCGTGTCGTGGACGGCGCACGGCGAAAAGTCGATATGCGTGAAACTGCTGTCCTCACAGGTGTCTTGTGATGAAGTAACACCTGCTTTATAGCCTCTTTTTTGGTTAATAGTCACGTCCACCGATTACCAATAACCTTTTATTCGTATTTTCATTTTTCTATTTCATTAATTCCTTTATTTGTTTATTCGTTTGCTTATTTATCTATTCATTTATCTATTTATCTATTTGTTTATTTATTGATTTACTTATTAATTAATTTATTTATTTAATCTATTTATTTTTATTAATTAACTTACTTCATCGTTGTTTATCTATTCATTTATTCGCTTATTTATCTGTTTATTCATTAATTTATTCATATAATTATTTGTTAATTTACTTTTCTATTTATATATTCATCTAGCTGAGTTCTACCACAATTACTGCAATCATCACATTGTTTGTCACAAACACAGGAAGGCAGTAGATTTTTGTAATTTCATGATATGTATTTATTTATTGTATGCGGTATTCTTTGTTTCATGGGGTCTGAGGGGCTGTGTGCGTGTGCGCGCGCACGTGTGTGTGAGTGTGTGTGTGTGTGTGTGTGTGTGTGTGTGTGTGTGTGTGTGTGTGTGTGTGTGTGTGTGTGTGTGTTTGTGTTAGTATGTGTGTGTGTGCATGCGTGTGTATGTGTATGTGCGTGCGTGCGTATGTGTGTGTGTATGTGTATTCACCTTGGTCTTTGGATCACGTGCTAGACTCATGATCGACAGCTATTTCCCTCTTGAAAGAGAGCTCAGAGCTCGTATGACCGATCTATGGGTAATGCTGTGATCTTGCACGCACACCCCTCAACTCCCCGACCACGAGAGTTGGAGTAACGACTCGAGGCGCAGCGATACTGAAATTATTTCAGCCCTGGGCAGAATTCGAACCCGTACCGCCGTAGTGATGTGTGTGTGTGTGTGTGTGTGTGTGTGTGTGTGTGTGTGTGTGTGTGTGTGTGTGTGTGTGTGTGTGTGTGTGTGTGTGTGTTTGAATGTGTGTGTTTATATACCTAGTTGTATCTTACGGGAAGGGGAGCTATGCTTGTGGTATGCCGTGCTCATGTGTGCGTGTGCATATACATGTTTTAATGGTTAGTTTGTGACCAAAAGAGAAGACTAAAAATAGATAAACGAAAAAATAAATAAGTAAATGAAGAAATGTAATAATAAATAAACAAATAGATAAATATATAGATAAATGAATAGATAAATACATACATTAAGGAACAAGAAAATAAATGAATATATGAATACATATATGGATAACATACATAGGCACAGACATACATACACACATGAATGCATACATACATGCATACATACATACATGCATACATACATACATACATACATACATACATACATACATACATACATACATGCATACACACACACACACGCATGCATAAATGCAAGCACACATACATGCATACATATATACATACATACATTAATAAATACATACGCGCATACATACATGCAGACATACACACATACATACATACATACATACATACATACATACATACATACATACATACATACATACATACTTTACAGCCAACTTTGTCAGATTGAAACATTTAGAATCCACAATTAAATCACTAAAAGCATTGTGTCATTCAATGATTGAGGAAAATCAACTCGCAAGTAAAAGAAAAAATGGCCTCAGGTCAGAGAATAAAAAATTTTAACTTTCTTTTCACCACCTGTTACACCCTCTGTTCTTTCGATAACATTAACCATCTTACCTCAGTCCAACTACAGCTTATCACATATATTCCACATTTGTGTTCCTTAAGACAGTTCTTCATTTATTATTATTATTATTATTATCATCATCATCATCATCATCATCATCATCATCATCATCATCATCATCATCATCATCATCATCATCATCATCATCATCATCATCATCATCATCATCATCATCATCATCATCATCATCATCATCATCATTATTAATTATTATTAATTATTAATTATTAGTTATTATTATAGTAGCTGCCCGAGCGGGTTAAGGTGGTGGCACACTAAGCTAGCATGCTACTTGCTTTTGCAAATTCATTTCAGTTTTCTAAATCTATTGAGAAGCTGAATAAAGAACTAAGAGAAGTTAAACCTAGAATGCGAATATGAGACACATTGTTGAATATCGTAACCGAAGTCGTTTCTACTCAAACGAAATAGCAAGAGCGTCGCTACTTGCGGCGGAGGTCGAGTTGATGGTAG
>NC_134803.1:41746798-41751798 GCF_046742065.1 Oratosquilla oratoria | reverse complement strand
GCTTCTTCTATTCCTACTCTTACTTCTACTCCTTACCAGACTCCTACTCCTACAACTATTCCTAGTCCTGATCCTGATCCTAATCCTACTTCTACTCCCACTCCTACTCCTACTCCTACACCTAGTCCTAGTCCTATTTTTACTCCTACTTCTGTCTTTACTCTTTCTCCAACTCCTACTCCAACTCCTACTCCCTACTCATTTTTTCCTCCTACTGTTTCGCCTTCTCCTGTTCTCCCTATTCCTCTTCCTTCCCATTCTCTTCCTATTCTTCTTCTCTTTCTCTTTCTTCTTTTCTACTTCTCCTCCTCCTTTTTCTTATCTTCCTCCCTGGTTCTCTTCCTTTTTCTTTTCCTTCTTCCCCTTCTTTACATTTATTTCCTCCTCCTCCTTTTCTTCCTCTTCCTCCCTATTTCTCTTTCTTCTCCTCCATTCCCTCCCTCCCTCCTTGTCTTCCTCCCTCCTACCTCCTCCTTCCCTCCACCCTCCCTCCCTCCTACCTCTTCCCTCCCCCCTCCCTTAATCCCTCCTCCGTCCTTCTTTCTCCATCCTCCCTCCTCCCTCCCTCTCCGTTCTCCCTTCTCCCTCTTCCCCCCACTCTCCCTCCTACCTCCCCTCTTTCTCCCTCCTTCCCTCTTTCCTTTCCTCTCTCACTTTCTCCTCCTTCCCTTTCTGCTCCCTCCCCCTCCCTTCCTCCCATCCTCCCACCCTCCCTCCCTTCCTCCCTCCTCCCTTCCTCCCTTCTCCCTTCCTCCCTCCTCCCTTCCTCCCTCCTCCTTCCCTGTGACCCTCCTTTCCTCCCCTCAATCTTTAGCCGTGTATTCCATTTCATCGCATTTCCTCATCTTCCCTCTCTAACTCGTTATCTCCTCTTGTTCTACTTCAGATTTTTCCTCTCTTCTCTCTCCTTGCTCTCTTTCCTCCACCTTCCCCTCTTTGTCCTTTCTCTCCATTCTCCTTTCATTCTCATCGCTCTTCTTGCTCTCTCTTTCTCTCTCTTTTGTTCTCTCTCTTTCACTCTTTTCCTGTCCTCTCCAATATCCTCTCCCACTCTCGAATCCCATCACTCTCTAATCCTTCATCCTCCACCCAATTCTAGTTGTCTGCCTCCTACTGTGACGTATTATGTAATCCCACTCCCTGGGCACGTGACTCCCCCACTCCCTCGCTCCTTCACTCACTCACTCACTCTCTCACTCATTCGCTTACTCGTTCACTCACTCACTCACTCACTCGCTCACTCACTCTCACTCTCACTCGTTCACCACTCGCTCATTCACTCTCTCACTCCTGCGCTCACCCACTCTCTCCCTCACTCACTCATTCTTTTACTCACTCGCTCACTTTTTCACTCACTCACTCCTCTCTCTCTCTCTCTCTCTCTCTCTCTCTCTCTCTCTCTCTCTCTCTCTCTCTCTCTCTCTCTCTCTCTCTCTCTCTCTCTCTCTCTCTTCCTTTCCCCTTCACTCACTCATTCGCCGTTCCCTATACCTCCTATCATCAATGTCCCCAACACACTTATGCCACTACTAATATCACTACTATTACTATCACAACCAATACTATCACTTCTATAGCCACAACTACAACCCCCAACCTCTATTCTTCCTTCTCGTCCTCCTCTTCCTTCCTCCTACATGTGTATATATATATATATATATATATATATATACATACTGTATATATATACATCATGCATATACATATACCAAGGCTTTTTCCCCCTTTCAAGGGAGGTAGCCAAAAAGGGAAAGGCATAAAAACACTCCCACCCATTTCATCCCTAAATACACTCCACACCCCTCCCACCCTCCCCCTCATCTGAGCACCTCCTGGATGGCGGGTCATCCCTGCACCTTGCCCACCGCCCTGGGTCAGAAGCAGTGTCGCAAGACACAGCACATCCACAGCAAGGCCGCTTCATTTAATCGGCGACCCCCCTCTCCGTCCCCCCTTGCATATAAGGAGAGGACGGGGAGAAATCCCTTCGGGCTGCGTCAAAATTTGCTCACACATACTACCTCACCCCCCCCCCCGCCCATTCCTCCTCATGCAATCACAACATCATCCATATACAACCATTCTCCACTCACCTCTGTCTTCCGTCCTCTCCCTTCCTCAACAGACATTCCCCTCTTCCCCAAAGCCCCCTTCACCCCATCCATCCACCTCATCCTAGGACGTCCCCTCATGTTCACTCCCTCCACATTTGCCTTCCATACCTCTTTTACTAGTCTTTCTTCACTCATTCTTTCCATGTGTCCAAACCATCCTAATATTCTTTCATCAACCCTATCTCCCAGCTCCTTTTTTACCCCTGTTCTCCTCCTCACTTCTCACTCTATCCAGCCTAGTAACCCCCACCATACTTCTCAGACACCTCATCTCAAACTCCTTCTCTCTTGTATGTATATATATATATGTATGTATATATATATATATATGTATATATATATATACATACACATATATATATATAAACACACGCACACAAAAAAAGGGGGGGGGGAGAGTGGCCATTACGGGGGCCGTTGATGCCTTCGACTCACCCTTCTTCCTCCTCCTCCCGCCCTTCCTCACCCTCATTCTTTTCTTCTTACCCTTCCTTCACTCCATTTCCCTTCCCCCGTCCTCCTCCTCCTTCTCCTCCTCCTCCTCTTTCTTCTTTTCCCTCTCCTCCTCTTTCTCCTTCTCGTCCTCCTCCTCCTTTTCCTTCTCCTCCTCCTCCTCCTCCTCTTCCTCCTCCTTCACCTTCCTCGTTCTATGATATATATTTGCTCTAGTCCTCTTCGTCTTCTTTCCTGTCGTCAATCTGTCCTTTTCTTTATATCCTTTAATTCATCAATGAACCTATATTGTCCCTTGTTCACACTCTTTTATTTCATCTATTTATCTAATTCACTATTCATTCCTTTATCTATGTATCTATATATATATATATATATATATATATATATATGTATATATATATATATATATGTGCAGACACAACTTGGAAAATAAAAGAAATGAATGCCGAACGTTTTCGTCTAGTCAAGACATCATCAGGGTACAAAGGATACAAAAAATGACCAAAGGTCACAATATGTACATAGTGGTAGAGGAACTGGGAAAGGTCCACTGTTACCCAATTCCAGAAGAATTATTTACAATCTTTTTGATAATAAAATTATCTAACTTACACAAACCTAAGCTTAAATTCATATTATTTTCAAAACTATTTTTAATGTGACATGACTCAATTATGTTCCTTTCTACAATATTTCTACAACATGATGTAATAACTTTTGCGTTTCCCCAATCAATACTATGGGAGAGATCTTTTTGGTGGACGAAAAGTCCGCTTGACATTTGACCCGTTCTTATGTTGTATTTATGTTGACTAATCCTTTTGTTTGAATCTTTTCCTGTTTGGCCTATGTACTTAAAATCACACACTTTATAAGGTATACTGTAGATACATCCTTCTTTTTCATTTGGAGAATTCGTGTCACTCCGAGTACCAGACGACTGGACCACCTTATATATTTACAAAGACTAAGTGCAAACTAATAAAATCAATATACAACAAAGTATAATACATTATAATAAAATGCAATGAAATAAATTGTAATAAAATGAAATAGAATAAAATAAACTGACACTTGTGCCACAATTGGGAGCACTGCGCACTTGTACGCGGAGGAAATAAAAATAATAAAATGACATAAAATGCGATAACAAGGTGAAATAAAGTACAACAAAACAATGCATTGTTTTGTTGTACTTTATTTCACCATTTTATGTCATTTTTATTTCCTCCGAGTACAAGTGCGTAGTGCTCCCAATTGTGGCACAAGTGTCAGTTTATTTTATTTTATTTTATTTCATTTTGTTACAATTCATTTTATTGCATTTTATTATAATGTATTATACTTTGTTGTATTTGATTTTATTATATTGTACTTAGTCTTTGTAAATATGTAAGGTGGTCCAGTCGTCCGGTACTCGGAGTGACAGGAAGAAAGGGGGACCCGGACAGCATCGGCAGTTGGGATACCTCTCCCAATTCCAACCACGGACAGTTAATAGCTCATGTGAACACTGTACATTTTCACACCCCTGAAGACGGTTCTAGGACTAGAACCGAAACGTCGGGCATTAAACTTCCCACTTTGAGTCTGGTGTTTACGCTTCTCCCCCCCTTACAACATGGATCCCAGACTCCAGATTTTCGCACACACACACACATATATATATTATATTTTATGGGGTCTATTCTTTCCAGCCTTGACAGGCTCCTTCCCTTGTCGGGGGAAAATACTCTATTTTTTTTTATATACATTTTTTTCATATAATTGAGTTTACACCGTGAGTCACTTAGCATTCCATTTCTTTTTCTCCCTTATCAGCCTCTCCTCCTCCTCCCCCTTCCTCCCACACCCTCCGACACAATTCTCTGAAAATTCGTGATTCATTTGTGTAGCCTGGACCCGGTCGAAGTCCAAATTGAGTTTTGTTTTGGCGAAGCAGCGGGACCTGCGCCTAGCCGACCACCTCCCACAAGCGGCCGCCCCGTCACGCCAAGCCTCTGTCACGAACGAGGACGGGAACTCCACCAGAGGGACACCCCACTCCCCGACTCCCTTCCCCCACTCCCCGACTATCTTCCCCCACTCCCCGACTATCTTCCCCCACTCCCCGACTACCTTCCCCCACTCCCCGACTCCCTTTCCCCACTCCTCGACTCCCTTTCCCCACTCCCCGACTCCCCACTCCCCGACTCCCTTCTCCCACTCCCCGACTCCCTTCCCTTACTCCCCGACTCCCTTTCCCCACTCCCCGACTCCCTTTCCCCACTCCCCGACTCCCTTCCCCTATTCCCCGACTCCCTTCCCCAACTCTCCGACTCCCTTCCCCCACTCCCCGACTCCCTTCTCCCACTCCCCGACTCCCATCCCCCACTCCCCGACTCCCTTTCCCCACTCCCCGACTCCCTTTCCCCACTCCCCGACTCCCCA
>NC_134803.1:41726798-41736798 GCF_046742065.1 Oratosquilla oratoria | reverse complement strand
AACCACTGATCTAGGCACTGGTGTCAGTGCCGGCACTGTCAGCGGGTCTGTCAGTTTTGATGAATAACTGCAGATGAGAGATTGACCGTGCTCGCGCAGGAGACCCAATGAGATTCTTCCTATTAACTTTCCAAACAGATCAACACCTGTACAAACCAATTACACATAGGTGGGACATGGTGGTCAGTTGATATTAATAAATACATCCATTCCCTTGGGGGTCATAGGGTGATTTCGCTTAGTCATCTTGACTGTGTGTGTGTGTGTGTGTGTGTGTGTGTGTGTGTGTGTGTGTGTGTGTGTGTGTGTGTGTGTGTGTGTGTGTGTGTGTGCGTGTGTGTGTGTGTGTGCGTGTGTGTGTGTGCGTGCGTGCGTGCGCATGTGTGTGTGCACGTGCATGTGGATGCAGCTTCGTGTGTATGCCCCTATGAATCACCATGGTCTTGTATCACGTGCTGGACTCATGATCGACAGCTATTATTCTGCTGGATGAGAGCTCAAATTTGTATATGGACAGTACAAGTGCGCATTAGTACATCTGGTTTTAATACACAAGATAATAGCTGTGCTCGTCAGGTCCCGTCTTTATGGCTCTTGCACGTGCACATGTGTGCTTGTGTATGTTTAACAACATAAGAATGGAGGAAACTGCAAGAGACCATAAGACCTACACAATGCAGTTCCCTGTCCCCTACCACCTGTCATTCCTATCCATATAATTATTTCGTCTTCGCTTAAAACAGTCCGTTGTTTCCGCGCTAACTACATAGTTACCAAGTCTATTCCATTCGTTAACCACTACTGGTAAACCAGTTCTTGCATATTTCATTCTTAAACCCAAATTTGTCCAATTTTAACCCATCACCACGAGTCTTGCCCTACAGTCTTAATATGATGACCTTGGATGCATCATCCTTGTTAAGCCCATTAACTGATTGAAGTCTTTAGGTACCTCTCAGATTAAATAGAAAATAGATCAATAAAATATTTGGTTTAACGTCGCGAAATTCCCCCTTCTATCAGGAGGCTAGGACGATGCCCCTTTCATTAGGCTTTGTAGCGTGGAATTGAATAAACCATCTTCTTGGTTCAACTCGTCGGTGGCAGCGTTCGAACCGCCATCACCTCGACCTTCGTCGCAAGTAGCGACGGCCTAACCCACTCGGCCAGCAAGCATAAAAAAAATAAATAAATAAATAAATAAATAGAAATAGAATAGATAAATTAATAAATAAAATGTATTAATGAATAGATAATTAACAAATAAATAAATACATAGATAACACATATAAATGAATAAATAAATGCATAAATAAAACATATGAATAGATAGATAAATAATTTTATAAAAAAAAAAAAAAAAAATAACTCCATGATCAAATCAGAATCTCGTCTTTCATCTCCGCCAAGTTACTCTGAATGGACTTAACACATCATCTAAGGGACACCCCTCCCCCCCCCCTCCCCCTCGCACTCCCAACCACTCCCTCTCACTCTGCCTCCGAAATCCCTCTTGTCCTCAGCCTTGTCACAACATCTTTGTGAACAGACTTCTGGTCACTCCCTCCCCCCCTCCCAAACACTCCCTCCACCTCCCTCTTCCTCCTCCTCCTCCTCCTCCTCCTCCTTCCTCCACCTCCCTCCTCCTTCTTCCTCATCCTACTCCTCCTTCCTACTCCTCCTCCTTTATCCTCTTCCCTCCTCCTCCTTCCTCTTCCTCCTCCTTTTCCTCCTCCACCTCCTTCCTCAACCTCCACAACCTCCCTCCTCTCCTTCTCCTCCCTTCCCCTCCTTCTCTTCTTCCTCCCTCCACTTCCATCCTTGTCTTCCCTTCGCCTCCTCCTTCTCTTCCCTCCTCCCCTCTTCCTCCCTCCTCCATATCCCTCCACCTCCTTCCTCCTCCCTACTCCCTCCGTCCCGACATCTGTGCTATTCCCTATCGTATATTGACCCATGTTCCTCTTACTCCCTCCCACTCCCTCCCACTCCCTCCCACTTACTCCATACTCCCAAACCCCTATCTATTGTCCTCCCTACTCCCAGATCCCTCCCTACTCTTCCTTCATTGAGATCCACTTCAACCGCTGCCCTGAGGCTCGTTTCACACGTATCGACTTTTCGCCGTGCGCCGTCCACGACACGACGTCGTCCTCTCATATAACCAATAGGGACAACAATCTGTATGTATTCTTCCCACTAGAGTCCCTCCCCCCCCCTCCCAGGTTCTACCTTTGGCGTCCCCACTCCCGGGACCTTTGGCATGATCCCTACTCCCTACATCAAACACTCCCAAATCTCTATGTTATCCCCCAAATCCCTCACTTCACGTCTCACTCACTCATCCTCCCTTTACGGGATTTTCTCATCCCCCTCCCCCCTCCCCCTCCCCCCGATCCCTACACTCTTCCTCCCACTCCCTCCCCCTCCCCCCTACTTCCCTCATCCTCGGGTGCAGAATCTCTACTCTGTCTCGTCCTCTTGTTTATCTGTATTTGCTTATCTGTTTTGTATATTCATTTACAAATTAGTTCATTTATTTATTTATTATTTATCTATTTATTTATTTATATTTTATTTATTTATGTATTTATTTATTTATTTATTTATTTGTTTGTTTGTTTATTTATTCATTTAGCTATTTATCTATTCATTCATCTATCTATTTATTCATTTTATCTATCATTTCAGCCTTCTCTTCACGCATTCTTACATATCTCTCTTCCACTCTCTTTTCTCTCTCTTTCTCCTCTCCTCTATCTTTTTTCCAACTCTTCTCCACTTTTCTCTGTCTTTCTCTTTTTTCGTTCCACCACACACCTTTCATACACTAAAGCCTCATTTACACGGGGCAAGTTGAGAGGCAAGTCAAGCGTGCAAGTCACTTGCCGTGTGTAAACATCTGCTTGACAAAGAAAATTGGGCAGGTTGCACCAAATAAATTGTAGCAAGTAACTTGTACGCTTGACTTGCCTCTCAACTTGCCCCGTGTAAATGACGCTCAACTTCATTTCCCTTCACTTTCCTCCCTCACTTTCTCCCTTCTCCCTATCCTTCGGATTTTTTTTTTATTTCCTTATTTTCTAGCTCCACTTCTCCACCTCCCCCTTCTCCACTTCCCCCATCTAAACCTCCCCTTCCTCCACCTCCTCCTCCTCCTCCTCCTCCCTCTTCTCCTCCTCTCTATCCCATACATCCTCCTCCATCTTCTTTTTCTCCACCTTCCCTCTTTCTCTACCTCCCCCATCTCCACTACCCCTTTCTCCACCTTTTCCTTCTCCACCTTATTTTCCTCCATCTCCTCCACCTTCCCACTTCCTCTTTCTCAAACCCCCATCTCCACCACCCCTCTCTCCACCTTTTCCTCCTCCACCTCCACCTTTCCACTTTTCCACCTCCTCCACCTTTCCACTTTTCCACCTCCTCCACATTTCCACTTTTCCACCTCCTCCACATTTCCACCTCCACATTTCCACTTTTCCACCTCCTCCACATTTCCACTTTTCCACCTCCTCCACATTTCCACTTTTCCACCTCCTCTTTCTCTATCCCCTATCTCCACCTCCTCCTCCATCACCTCCCCCTCCACCTCCCCCCTCCATGTACACATATGCTCACACTTACCCCAGCAGTCGGTGTCTGCCTCTTAGAGGATCAAGGTTGTCTGTTGTCCACATTTGGGGGGAGTTTGGCGGGGCTCATTGACTCTACACGGCCCTTATACCCTCCTTATCTAACCTAGACGAAGATCTTCTTCTCCATTATGCTAATTTTCTATCTCTTTGTTGATTTTTCCCCTCAATTTTCTTGCTGTTGCAACAGCTGTCTGTCTACTCATCTGTATCAGTATATCTAAAGGCTTTTTCCTCCTTATATGTGACACGGCTGGTTTTCTATCTTGTCCAACTTACATTGTTAGTTTTCTTTTTTTATCAGTTGTTTGTCTATTTATCTCTATCAGTATATCAACAGGTTTATTGCCCCGTATATGGGAGATGATCAGTTTTCTGTCTCATCCATAGATTATATTGATTCTTTTCATCGAGTCTTTATTGCAACACCTGCCTGTCTGTCTGTCTATATCAGCATATCAAACATCTTCTTCCTTCTTACAAGGAAAATGTGACTGATTTACTATCCCTTATCTAGAGACTTTGTTGATTTTTTTCCTCAATTCTTTATTGCAACGGCTGTCTATCTATGTATCAGAATCTTGTAGCAAAAACCACTTAGACGCGTGATATTAAATATGCAAAAAACATCAAGTAAAATAGTCACCCATGAAGATGTCTTTATAAACGAAAGCGCTCGGTCAATATTCTATTATTTTCCTTTGTAGTTTTCGGTTTATTTAAATCTGTATAGGGAAAGGTTTTTTCCTTATAAGGGAGATGGATAATATTCTGTCTCTTATCAGCATACTTTGTTGAATTCTTTCCTCAATTTCTTATTGCAATAAATGTCTTCCTCCTTATATCTCTGTACCAAAATAATCCTTCTTCCTTATAAGGGAAACAACTACCTTTCCATCTCTTATGCAAATACTTTGATTTTTTCTTCATTTTTTTTTTTGTAAGAGCAGTAATTTGATCAGATGTGTAAATGTGAGATACATAAATACACCAGGGTTGGATGGACTAGGAAGCTTCAAACACGAATCGTTTTGGTCTGGCATACCACATAGTCTACATCCGCCTCTGTCACAAGATAGACAGACAGACAGACGGGGTGGACAGACACAGCCACAGACAGAAACAGACACATAGATATAGATACACATATAGACAATAGCAAGGTAAGAGAGACCAGCAAACACATACAAACACATATGTAGACATGAACACAGACCTCAAAATATCTCAACGTTAAAGTCAGTTATTTGGTGAAAAAAATTTTGGAGGTTAGATTTTGACTTTTTTTAGAAGATCTGGAACCAGAGGTAAATATATATTTCTTTATCATTGTGAAATTATATTTTCTTGCATATACAGGACTATTCCTTATTTTTATGTATTTTTGAAGGGTCTAGATGGGTATATGCACTTTCTGAATGCCTTCCTCTAACCTATGATTTACCTATATTTATATACTTGTATTTTATGAAATAGAAATAATTGGAATGATAAACACCTCAGCTTCTCCAACTTTGAATAAATTTTCATTATACAAAATCACGTAATACGTTAAAACCACGTGACCCAAACTGGGACAATACAATACAATACAATACAATACAATACAATACAATACCTTACGTTAGTGGCGTCATCCGAATCGTGCTAATCCCGCATTTGCTTAGATATGGGTTCGAAACCCGCACTCATCTCCGATTCCCAACAGTCCCTAAGGGACGTATAGTAATCGAGACGACTATTCAGCGCCTCCTGGCGTAGGCTCCTCACGTTCATAACGAGGACATAGCAGTACATCAAGACCCCGAAATCAGCTGATGAGGATGTGGGGGTTAAAGGTTTAAGTTAGCCACCGGTAGTGCAGCGTGCCGGGTTAGGTGCTTAATTACTGGGGATTAATGCTGGACGGGGATTAACGGGGTTCATTTGCGGTAGCCTGGGTAGGAGTAAGGATTACACTAATCATCTCTGTGTAGACCTCTACGTCTATGGGGAAAATTTTTCACTTGTCTGTTTATTCTTAATTTATTTATTTATTTATTTATTTATTTATTTATTTATTTATTTATTTATCTATTTATTTATTTATTTATCTATTTATATACTTATCTGTTTGTTTGTTTGTATCGTTGTTGGTCTTCTATTAGTTTCTGTATTTCTTTTTATAAATCAATTGATTCATTTATTTGTTTATTTACTGTACTTGTTCATATATTCACTTATTCAGTTATTTATCTAGTATTGTATTCATTATTATTGCTCTCTCTCTCTCTCTCTCTCTCTCTCTCTCTCTCTCTCTCTCTCTCTCTCTCTCTCTCTCTCTCTCTCTCACACACACACACACACACACACACACACACACACACACACACACACACACACACACACACACACACACACACACACACACACACACACACACACACACCTGTGAAAGTAGTAGTGGGCAAACTGACAACATCGAGTGGACTGATTCTCTCCTCTCTTTTCTCTCTTTTCTTCTCTCCTCTTTCCTCCCTTTTCTTTCTTCTCTCCTCTCTCCTATCTCCTCTCCTCTCTACTCTCGTCTTTCCTCTACTCTCTCTTCTCCCTTCTCCCAATTTCTCTCTCCTTTCTCCTCTCCTCTCCTTTCTCCTATTTACTCTTCTCTCCCATCTCCTCTCCCCTCTCCTCTCTCCTCTCCTCTCTTCTCTTCTCTCATCTCATCTCTTCTCTCCTCTCTTCTCTCCTTCCCTGTCTCCGTTTCTCTCCTTTCTCCTCTCCTCTCTCCTCTCGTTTTTCCTCTCCTCTCTCCTCTTCTTTCTTTTCTTCTCTCACCTCTTTTTTATCCTCTTCTCTCTCCTTTACTCTCTCAACTCCTCTCTTCTCCTCTTCCTCACCTCTACTCTGTCCTTCTCCCTCCTCCTCTCCCTCCCACCTCTCTTTCTCTCCAATTCTCCCTTCTCCTCTCTCTCCTACAATTTTTACTGTTTCTCTCTCTTCTCTCTTCCTCCTTCCTGATATCATTTGTCTCTCATCACAGGATTAATCTATCATCACTTAACACTAATTATACTTTCCTGAGTCATTTAGCACCACTAAATAGCACTATATTATCACCACCTGTACCACTAAGTCACCACCACTAACAATGTGTAACCATTGCATTGTCACCACTGACCTCATCACAATAGTCACGTGATCACTAAGTCATCACGTGAGCCACTAAAAGACCCAGCTTGTCACCACATCACTAAACTCATCACTAAACTCATCACTGAAGTCATCACTCTATCACGACACCAGTCCATCTGCATCTGCACTTCCACAGTCTGAACCCAAACACCAGAAATCCCCGTATGCATTTTCGCCCTAATGATCCTTATGCATAAGAACCAATTCACCTTACACCCGGGCACGGGCCTTCTGGACTTTGGTCAACACCGCCCTTATGACGCCCTGGCATAAGGTCGAGAATCCCGTACTCCCGCTTACAGACAATCGGATCCTTTTTACAAGAGGATTGGAAGGGGGATCTAGGGGATTACTGTCACGTCCAGGGTTCCCAATCCCACTGGGTGTCTTCGATCTGCGATGGGAGGGGCGGGGCGGCTAACGTTTCTCCCCGGATTTGGCCGTGATGGAATTTCAGGGGGAGAGGGGGGGGGGCAGGGGGAGAGGGGGACGGGGAGGGGAAAGGAAAAGGGGACACGTGAGGATGAAGGGAAGGTGGGGGGGAGAAGGAAAGGGGGAGAGGGGAAAGGAGAGGGGAGAGGGGAAAGGGGAGGGGGATAGGGGGAGGGGAAGGGGAGGGGAATGGAAAGGAAAAGGAGACATGGGAGGAAGAAGGGAAAGTGGGAGGGGAGAGGGGGAGGTGTAGCTAGGAGAGAGGGAGGGGGAGAGGGTAAAGGGAGGGGGAGAGGGGAAAGGAGAGGGGCAGGTGAGTAGGGAAGGTGAAAGGGAAAGGAAAGGAGAACATGAGAGGAAAAAGAAAAGATAAAAGGGGGAAAGGGGGAGGGGAAGAGGGGAGAGGGAGTAGGGATAGGGGGGAGGGGGAGGGGAGAGGGGGGAGACGGAAAGGAAAGGAAAATGGGGCAAGGAGGGAAGAAAGGAAAGTAGGAAGAGGGGAGAGGAAGAATAGGAGGGGAGAGGGGGAATAGGAGGGGGAGAGGGGAAAGGGAAGTGGGGGAGAAGGAGAGGGGAGAGAAATGGAAAAGGAGCATTGAGGGTAGAAGGGAAGTGGGGAGGGGAGAGAGGGGGAAAGGGGGAAAGGGGGAGAGAGAGGGAAAGGTGAGAGAAGGGGGAGAGGTGGTAGAAGGGGAGAGGTGAGAGAAGGTGGGAGATGGGGATAGAGGGAGGGAGAGGAAGAGGGGGAATGGGGAGAGGGGGAACGGGGAGGAGAAAGGAGAAGGGGAGGGGAACAAGGAGGAGAAAAATAAGGGGTACATGAAAGGTAGAAGGTGGGAGGGGGAAGGGGAGGGGGAGAGGGAGGGTGAAGGGAGGTGAAGGGAGGGGAAGGGGATGGAAAAGAGGGAAGGAAAAGGGTACATAAAAGGAAGAAGGGAAGGTGGGAGGGGGAAGGTAAGGGGGAGTAGGAAGGGAGGGGAAGGGGGGAAGGGGGAGGGGGGTGTAAAAAGGGGGAAGGAAAAGAGGACATGGAAGGAAGAAGGGAAGTTGGAAGGAGGAAGGAGGGGGAGAAAAAGGGAAAGTGAACATGAATGGGGGAGGAGGGGACTGGGAGGGGGACGGGGGGAGAGGGGGAGGGGGAGGGGGGAGGGGGATATAATCTGGCATAGTAGAAAGGTAGGGTGAATGATAGGGTGTTTTGCCTAGGGTGATATCTACTGATGTTGATAGTACTAAAGAGTGAGATATAGGTAAGGGAATAGGTAAAGGGAAAGGTGAGGGACCATCAAGGACCAGTTAAAGGTTAAGGAGCATGTTAGGGAATAAATGGAAACTGATCAAGTTCAGGGACAAAGCGATCGTAAGGAAGGATTACCAAGAGGAGCACGCCGATAGGAGACCCTTTGGTCCATAACTAGGTCGGATGCGAAAAAAATTATAATGATAATAAATGATAAATGAATAGAATAACAATTATAATATAAGTAATAATAAATAGAATATATAAATAAACGAATAGATAAATTAGTTAATTAAATAGGTAGTGGCTGACCCGATATTGACCTTGTCAGGTCATCACAAAGAACCCAGGTTATAAGAACATAAGACCATATGAATGGGTGAGACTGCATGAGACCATAAGACCTGCACTAGGCAGTTCCATGTCCCTTATCACTTGTCACTTGAATTTGACGAAGACGATAGAAACAAAGCTAAGGACTGCACAGAGGAGAATGGAGTGATCAATGATGGGAATAACGCTGAGAGACCGAAAGAGAGCAAGTTGGGTGAGAGAGCAAACTAGAGTGAAAGATGTTATGGAGGCGGTAAAAGAGAGGAAGTGGAATTGGGCAGGTAAGTTAGTGCGAACGACTGATGAGCGATGGAGCAAATGTGTTACTGAGTGGACGCCGCGAGATGGGAAGCGTGAAAGAGGGAGACCAGACAGAAGGTGGAGAGACGAGATTGAGAAATTTGCAGGAGTGACGTGGCAGAGGTTGGCGCAGTCGTGTGAATCAGGAAATGCTATGAAGGAGACCTTTGTTCAGCAGTGGACTCAGGATGACTGATTTGATTGATTAATTGATTGATTGATTGACTCTATGTTAGATCCTTTGACCCTGATGGCTGTCATTTGCCTTAGCTGTCTAAACACCTTAGGCAAGGGTGACAGCTTCGCACACAGCGCCCTCTCTCATATCCTCATCCAGGGATAAAGTTAAGGTTTAAAGAAAACGGGAATCTAATCTGCTTTTAAAGCGATGTTAAGGAGTTTAACTGCGTTCCAGAGAGCTAATTAAGTCACGTGTTGGGTGGAACATAATTTACATACCACGCTCATCAAGCTGGAAGAGTTAATCTACATTATCATAAGGAGTTAATCGAGATTGTTATGAGGACTTAATGGGGATTATTATAGTGAGTTAGTCAAAGTCGTTTAATAAAGTTAACAGAGGTGATTTCAAAGAGTTAATTAGGGTGAGTCTAAATAACTAATCAGGGTTATCTTAAGAAGATGATCTAGGTCTATTTAAGGAGATAACTGGGATGACTTTAAGGAATTAACTAAGGTCATTTTAAGGAGATAAACAAGGTTATTTAAGGCGCTTATTAGAACTATGTCAAGGAGTCAGCCGAGGTCATTTGAAGGAGTTTATCTAAAATATCAAATATAGATAACTGAAGTCAGTGTGTCGATTACAAAGGATTACAAAGGATTACAAAGGCGGAGCATGCCGACAGGAGACCTTTTGGTCCATAACTAG
>NC_134803.1:41691798-41721798 GCF_046742065.1 Oratosquilla oratoria | reverse complement strand
TTCAGTATATGTAAATAATTGTATATATATATATATTTTTTTTTATATAATGTATATATATATATATATATATATATATATATATACATACACACACACACACACACACACACACATGTATATATATATATATATATATATTTTGTGTTTGTGTGTGTGTTTGTGTGTGTAAAGGAAAGAAGCAGATTTTCTTTTATGTAAGTAGAATTGAATACAACAGCATTTTGACAATGACTCGACTTCTGATCAGAAAAATGAAAAATATTAAGAAGTTGAATCATTTTCAAAATGATATCGTATTCAGTTCTACTTGCATATATATATATATATATGTATATATGTATATATATGTATATGTATATATATATGCTAATAAGAACACGGGTACGTGTGTTCACTTATGCAAAGTAGACCACTTGGAAAAAAGAAATTAACGAAGCAGAGCGCTTTCGTATATTACATCATCAGTGCAACAAGTACTTGTTGCACTGAAGATGTAATATACGAAAGCGCTCTGCTTCGTTAGTTTCTTTTTTCCAAGTGGTCTACTTTGCATATATATATATATATATATATATGTGTGTGTGTGTGTGTGTGTGTGTGTGTGTGTGTATAATCATCCATATAGACATACTCATGAGCATACACATCGACACATACAAACCCTCTCTCCTTTCTTTTTCCTTCTTCCGCCTTTGTGTAGGTCTACACTACCCTCAGATTCTCTCGAACCCAATTTTCATTAAGGGTGACGGCTTGTTCAACATGAACAAGCTCTTTGAGTCGAGCAGCTTTTCTTTCCTAAAAGTTCAAAATTCAGTGTATTTTTTTCATCACTTTCATTTGTCATTTCATTTTATGTATTTATTCATTATATTGTCTATTTATCAATTTTCTAATTGGGTTATTTTATTTTATTTATGCATTAATTTCCATTTCATTGCTATAACCATTATTTGTGTAAATCATTACATGTATTCATTCATCATACATATTTATTTTCATTGATCTATTCATGTTTCATATTATTAATGCATTCATTTGATCCCATTTCCATAACTTTGATTTTTCTATTTCATTATATGTATTCATTAATTCATAAGAATATTAAAACGTAAGAATGAAGGAGACTGCAAGAGACCATAAAGCCTACACTATGCAGTTCCATGCCTATTACCACCTGTCATCTCCATCCGTAAAGTTGTCTAACCGTTTCTTAAAACAACCGATAGTTTCAGTGCTCACTTCATGATTACTATGTCTATTCCATTCGTTGACCACTCTATTGGTAAGCCAGTTATAGACTATTTCCTTCTCAAACCTAAATTTGTCCAATTTACATCCATTACTGCGAGTCTTCCCCTGTTGTCTTAAGATGGTGACCTTGTTTGCGTCACCCTTGTGAAAGACTTTGATCCACTTGAACACCTCTATTAGATTACCCAGCACTCCGTCTTTCCAGTGAATGTAAGTTAAGACGCCTAAACCTTCCTCGTAGGGTAAATTTCTGAGCCCATCATTTTGGTCACTCTTCTCTATTTATCTTAGTGAATTGATATTCATTCTATCGGACAGAGACCAAAAATGTACCGCATAGTCAAGCATGGGTCTAGCTAACACTAGATAGAGTTTGATAATTACCTCTGCACTTCTGTTCGTAATCTTCCGAGCAATGAAACCTAATCCTTTGTTTCCTCTATTCCTGGCACCAATGCACTGTTTCTTGGATTTAAGGTCGGGACTCACTAGAACTCCCAAGCCTTTCTCGCACTCCGTTTTCTATTTCATATATGCATTATCTTTTATAATCTATATATTTTCTATTTTTCATATACTTATGTACCTTACTTTCACTTGGTTGATGGTTTCATGCCCAAAGAAACTACTAGGTAGTTCCTGAAAGCGAATAAGAACTTCCTGAAGAAGTAGTGGCTTGAATGAAAGCTTCCTTTTGTACACTAATGATTTATTTACACACAACTATCATACAGTATTTACAAAAATAAAAAGTTCCATCTAGAAGAGCGCATGCAGCAAATAAATATAAAACAGATGATCCTAAGTGTAATATCTCTTCGCTTCAAAGTTGAACAAAGGTTATAATAGGGAATTGAACGGGTCCTCTACATTCATATACAGGATATATTCATAATAATAATAATAAGTTTGCCAACTCCACTTCTGGGAATGTTATGTATTGAAAACCATAATTGAAATAGCATAACACTGTTCTTATGTAAGGGGGAGGGAGAGGCTCCCAATCCACGTCCACCCTAGAACGTAGTGTAAGACCAAATGATTTTGGGGCTTTTTTTTGGTAGATAAGAGTTTATTATTATTATTATTGTTATCATCATCATAATCATCATCACTGCGTCTAATCTATGAGCAAAAATGGCGTAAAATATCGGGAATGTATTTACTGTTTATTTCTGTCTCTCTACGACTGGCATTTTCCTGCAATACATCGCTGTTGTAGTATTATTTATTTTTTTCTCTTTACAAACAACAAGAATGTATACGTCTACATTCTGTATTGCACACGGAAGAAACACACGCTGAACCAAGAATGTACCACTAAACAACAACAACATCAACAACATCGTCACCATCATCATCATCATCATCATCATAGTGATCATATCATCAACATCATCATTATAATGATCATATCATCACCATCACCACCATCATCATGATCATCATCATCATGATCATTACCAATATCATCATCATTATCATCATTATCACCACCACCACCGTGGTCATGACGTCATAAGTCATGAACCAGGGTCAGCAGAGGTGTTGGCGCCTGAGCCGGGGAAATGGCGGCACGGTGCCCCACGATGCCAAAAGAATGGCTCTCTGCGGTTGAGAGGCTCTACAGGGGTATGGGAGTACGGGAGACAGGGGGGAGTGGGAGGGATAGTGGGGGAATGGGGAGTGGGAGTGTGTGTGCTAGGGTCGAGCCACATCTTGCCAAGCTTGTGTTCTTCAAGAAGAACATTAACTGCTGTACCCTGCTGCATCTGCTGCTGCTACGGCGCTGGAGGTGCCAGGAGGTGTGGGGGGAGGCGGGGGAAGGGGGGACAGAGGGCGGTTTGGAGTCTGCGGGCTAAAGGGCCAGGCATCTGCTGGCCACTCGGTGGCCGCATGCGGCGTTGCGGCCTCTGCGGCCTATGTCATGATCTGGTGATTCATCTGATGGGCTGCAACATCGCCGTAGTGGTTCCAGTAGGACATGTAGTGGGCCGGATCCCATTGCGCTGTGGGCGGGTAGGCGTGGCTCGCCATCATCCCGTTGTTAGTGTCACGCCTGTCGCAGTGGACTCCCCCCACGTTGGGGGACATGATGTCCTTGTGGTGCACCATGGGAGGGGACATCATGTCCCTCGGGCACTGGGACATGAGATCCCTCGGCGCGCTACCCATGGAAGGCGGGACATCCGAAGAGGAGGAGGCCGTGGGCATGGGCGGCTGGGACTGTGGGCGTGGAGTCTCAGGCTGCTCTGGTGGGGGGGAAAGAGGGCCCTCTCCTCCCTGGTGGCTTCCCTGGCCTCCGGTGTGGGGCCCCTCGCTCAGGGGCCCTGGGGATGCGGCGGGCCCTGGGGATTCTGGGGATCCGTTCATGAGCTGTGACAGGACGGAGCTGCCCAAGTCGGCGGCCAGGTCGTTGGGGTCCATGCCGGGGAGCTGGCCGTTCTGGGCGGCCTTGTACAGCTTCTTGTATTTTGACCTCCGGTTCTGGAACCAGATCTTCACCTGGAAGAGAGGAGAGGTGACTTAGTGACGGGGGATTGTGATGGACAAGGGGTGCAGACGGTCAGGCAAGCACAAACAGACAGACACACGCTCACACGTATACAGATCAACTAACATGGCTGAAGAAATACATCAAATCGAAACACACAGATACATACAAACAAACAGACAACCACACAGTATACAGATACAAATTTAAAAAAACGCATAAAAAAGAAAAGAATTTTAGGAATTTATGAATGTCTTAATACTCTTAATACTTAGATGACTGTATACATACATGACATAATTATACATGATTCACAATCAAGAGACAATGTAGATTAATGGTTCTTAGCCTGTTTGCTTAAAGGCCCTTTACTTATGGAGTTCTGTTCCTTAAATTCCTGAAGATCACTTTAACAATTAATTATATTGTTTGAGAATCATGGATTACCATGGTTTTTTGGGGTCAGCAATCCCCCCTCCCCCTCCCCCCCACCCCGTAATTGGAAATTTCTTTTGGATTTCCAAGAGTTTTCGGACTCTTGAACGAAAGCTTCTGGTACAGATGGGAAACTCGCCCCCCTCCCCCCCCCCATTGGTGGACCACCATCGCATGATGTGACGTCATGAGACCATGGACAGAACCCACGTGTCCATGAGCAAGTACGACGTGACGCATTGTCACGTGTGTTGTCACACCAGACAATAAATAAGATGCGACACGTGACACGAATTCACGGCGGACAAACAACGGAAATTCCCCCGACGCCGTGTGATGTGTCATCTTCGGGGAAGAAGGGGAGCAAAACGTCCGAATCACGTCCGACACGTAGTGATGTCACATGTCACGCCTCAGGACTGTCCAGCCATACGTGTCAGGGTATGAGATGTCTCCACGCACGGCTATCATGGTTCAAAGCATCCACACGTGCAGTAGCGACAAAAAAGAAATACGACTCGCGTTGGCAAGAACAGATAGTGTCCCAACTCCTATGTGTTACCATATAGGATATCCTTATTTATACGTATGGCCTTGTACAGCATCCAATGCTGCAGCTTAGGTAAAATATATGTAACAATATATTCCTACGCCTAATTGTTACGGTATAGAATATCTCTAACTATGATGTGTAACGCATGTGTAACGAGAAATACGTGTCCCAGTTTTAGGTGTAACGGTGAGGGGTCCACACTTTATGTACAGGTGTGACGGGACAAGGTATACCCTCCTGTAGGTGTAACGGTGATTCGTGTACTCTTATGTGTGTGTAACGCATAAATATATCCTCTTACAAGTGTAACGGCATACAGTGTACCCTCTCATAAGTTGTAAGGGTACATAGTATAACATCTATGTGTAACGGTGCATGATATACCTTCTTATAGGTGTAACGTTGCATGGTAAACCTCTTGTAGGTGTAACGGTAACCGGTATCCGTGCGTGTTGGTGTAAGATAATAACGTATCCATGCGTGTACGTGTGAAGGTGTAAATCACCCCTAAAGGTGTAAAACAGACTTTTGTGTAGTTAATCTAGCACCAGGTATTCACCAAAGAATACAAGAATGAGAATACCTAACATTATTCATCTGTAAGCAGATGGTCAACATTTTGCGCCAGGTAAAATTCCGACGTGTTGGTATGTGATAGAGTATCATGTGGTATGCTGAGGACCATGTGGTATGCGAGTATAGGCACGCTCCAGGTCTAACAGAGCCTAACACATGTCCATGAGAGAGAAAGCCACGAAGAAGTCGGAGATAGTGTCATCATGGAGAACACTGATATGTTTATATCTCTGATTCGATTTAACGTCATGAACTCCCCCCTATCAGAAGGCTAGGACGGTGCCCCTCTAAGAAGGCTTTGTAGCGTGGAATTTATTTTACCATGCCCTTGGTCCAACTCGCTGGTGGTAGGTTTTCGAACGGCCGCCACCTCGACCACCGCCGCAGGTAGCGACGCTCTAACCCGCTCTGTTATCACAGTAGGGGGAAGTCTGTTAACTACGTGAATGGAAAAGTTGGTTTGTTTTTCTCGCCTGTGTGAGGGAAGACGTTCTTCATCGAGACCGCGGCGGGATGCATCAGTGGAGGATAGGTGAGGGTCCGAAGACAAGGAAGGAAGAGAAACAAGGAAGGAACAAAGAGGAAGCGGCAGAAGGACGACAAAGACACGCGAGTGTGTTTGTTGTCCCCGTGATGTCATCATCTCTTTGTTCGCTCGTCAATACCTGCCGCAGGGAACCGCGAAGCGTCTGCCGTCGCGTCGAAGACCGTCGGTCGGTCTGTTACCCGGCCGGTCCGTGGTGGGACCGGAGTGGGACCATTCGAGGCAATCTCAAGGATAAACAACAACAACAATAACTGCGTCAATAACAAGGAACAGCAATGACAACAACAGCGAGTAGAGCGAGTGACAACTAACAACAGGAACAACAACAATAACGACAGCGATAACAACATTGGCAATGTTAGGATCTACAACAACAACAACAACAGGTAAAAATAGAGATGGTATTGCATCAATAACAGTTGACGGTGATAGCAAACAATTGTGTCAACTACAATAGACAAACATTGTTGTTGTTTTGTTGATAGCATCTAACACGGATTACGAGCTGTTGTTAGATAAGAGGAACTAATATGTGAACAGCAGTGCATAACAAGGTCTGCTGTGTTAACAACAATAAACGGTAACATCTGAGTCCAAAGACCGTGCATAGATAAGTAACACACAAAATCCTAAGTTAGGTAAGGTCAGTTTTCTACTTTCCCCAAATACTTTACCTTGTCTTTGTGGGTTTGTTCTCTGCAATATGTTGTGTTTTCTGAAGGTGTTAGTTAGGCAAAAGCGTTTGGACTAAGATATTTCTAGAATTATAATATATATATATATATATATATATATATATATATATGTATATATATATATATAATATATATATATATATATATATATATATATATGTATATATATATATATGATGAAAAAAGTAGTAGCTCATTTGTAAATCAAAACTAAAACCACATTGGGAGCAGAAGAAACAGCTTGAAACTGTGAATCTATTTATTTCGACTGTAAGCTACTGTCCTCTTCAGTAATACTGAAGATGACTGTAGCTTACAATCGAAATATATTGAATCAGTTTGTTTTTTCTGCTCCGACTGTGGTTTGTTTTTATATACAGTATATATATATATATATATATATATATATATATATATATATATATATATATATATATATATATATATGTATGTATACACTATAGTTTGATGTTATGTAACAATATAACAATAGTATTACGAAATTAGACATGGAATCACATGATCTAGCCTAAAGGAACATACTGAGAGATGGAAAAATAACCTCTACATCAAAGAAACCACATCCCAGTGCCGATCAAAGATAAGAACTTATAAAAAACAACACCTGATAAGTTGCGTGATGACTGTAACACCTGTTCACGTCTGAACAGATGCGAAAATGTAACAGATGAATGGGGAAGATGACCACCAAGAATGGAGGAAATATTGGAGGTGATACAGACGAAGGTTATTTGGAGAGAGAAAGAGAGATAGAGAGAGAGAGAGAGAGAGAGAGAGAGAGAGAGAGAGAGAGAGAGAGGTAAAGAGATAGAAAGAAGTAGAAAGAGATAGAGAAAGATATAGAGATTGAGATAGAGAAAAAGATAGAGATAGAAAGAGATAGAGATAGAGAGATTGATAGATAGATAGAGAGAGAGAGAGAGAGATGTAGAGGGAGAAATGGAGAGGGAAGGGGGGAGAAGTAGGGCGTGTAAAAAGAAGGAGTTAAACTATTTGTGGATGTGGAGACGGTATGGAAATGTTCAAGAGATGTCACCTTGGTCTAGGATGCGGAAGTGAGAGAGGGCTGGAGAGAGGGAGAGGGAAAGGATATGAGAGGATGGGGAGAAGAGGAGAGAAGGAGAGGAGGGGGAGGAGAGGAGAGGAGAGGAGGGACGGAGAGGGAGGGAGGGACAGAGAGAAGGGGACGTACCGCTTTACACAAAAGACTCAAGAAATTTCCCATTCCGAACTCCGCCTCGTTTTCCGCCACCACAGCCTTCAGGGGGTACAAAGCCACCCCTCCAAAGCCCCCTCCCCTTCCCCCCTCCCCCAGCAACCGTGATCCATATCCACCCCGCCCACAGCTACATCATCCAGCCCCTAAGCTCCACGTACCCCACCCATACAGCCTACAATAAACACTATGACGTCATCTGTTACGTCATCGACAACCCCGCCAATCAGGAGGAAGACTCCTGGCAGCCGACGAGTGACGCGAGACCCGCATTGTCAGCCCGCACCTCGCTGTCAGCGTCTTCGTCAGGATGCTGACGTCAGCTCGCGTCTGTCGGAGGCTCGTCCCAGCGGTAGCCATTCCTACCACCACTGCCACCACCACCACCACCGCCGCCACCGCCACCACCACCAGAAACTGCATTAAATCTCTTAACCTGAACCCGTGTGTGTGTGTGTATGTGTGTGTATGTGTGTGTGTGTGTGTGTGTGTGTGTGTGTGTGTGTGTGTGTGCTCTCACGCGCGTACACGTAGGCGTGTGGGCGTGGTGAGGAGGAAGAAATCCTGATGAACAAATGAGCTGGAGAACAATAGGAGACTGAACCTCTCGGGTCGGTACCTCCTTCCTCCTCCTCCTCCTCCCCTTCCTCTTTCTCCTCCTCCTCCCCTTCCTCTTACTCGTCCGCCTCCACTTCCTCTTCCCCCTCCGCCTGCTCTTCCTCCTACTCCTCCTCTTCCTGGAAATGCAAGAATGGTACCTCCTACTCTGGTATCTGTGGAGGATCTTCGGATACCATTACCGTATCCTCGAGTCCCACTTCAGCGATTTCAGTCATTAATTATCGCATTTAATGCAACACGCCCTCTGAAGTCTTACAACAAAGATACGCCGTTTCTGTCTCTCGAGGGAGAGGCGCGTTAGTAAGTCATGTCACTCTTCTCAGAAAGGTTCGTTCACGCACGCGTATCATTAGGTTACGGGGACGAAGCCTTTTGAAAATTGTGGCGGTAATCAACAGCGTGACTTCAACAAATGCTCAGTCCACAGAACGTCTACAGCATAACCGGATGTGACTCAAGAAGAGAAGTTCGATTGTAAAGGAAGGTACGAGAACGAGAATACGTTCGTTACTGAGGTCCGTTCTTTTAGAACATGGGCCACCAAAGACGTGATCGGGCAATTGGGATTCAGCGAGCAGTGGTGGTGGTTGTCCACTGATGCAATTAGTATGACGGAACAGGAGGCCGACCACGGAGACATGTTTTTTAAATTCATTTATTTATATTTATCTTTTTTTTTTTTTTTTTTTGTCTCATTATGAACAAGATCTTCCGGTATGATTCTGGTGAGATTCTGGTTAAGTTCTGGTACAAAAATCTTCATTTATAATCAATGATTTCTTGGGTCTCCAACCAGAGAAGTAACACAAAAAGGATTTAGAATGTTCTTAAATCAAATATATTTATAAAATATGATAATAAACATTTCATCGGAATCAGAAAAATTCGAGATGATTTACTAAAACATATTTTGGAAAAAAAATTAAAACACAGAAATACAATTGGCTTCATAGCTAAGTACTACAATATCCGTTGCCTTCTATCAAATTTCTTCAACTGTATTTCTACATTGCATATCTACGATACAAATAAGTCTGTTCTGTCGTAAATTGCCCACTCGCATCGTATATATATGATTCAAAGATGTTCGTATGCCAAGGCTCATAAAAAAACACCAGCCACTATAATACATAGAAATGGAAATAGCGTTTCGTATACCTGAAGAACACCTATGACACTATACTCGCATTTGCGCGTAGACGAGGACCGAGCACTGAGAGATCGGCCGAGGAAGAGACCCGAGAGGGTGTGGTTGGGAGTGAGAGGTGAGGGATTTCCTCTACTAGGTGGTCTCGTACGATAAAGAGTGGTCCTAGTTTACAGCGTAAACGGCAGGGATCGTTCTTCCGTTTTCTTTTTATTTATTTATTTATTTATTTTTGGTCAACAAGTGATTTTGATTTTTAATTTGAAAGTGGATAGAAACAACTTCGCCAACCGTGTAGTAAATGAATGGAATAAACTTCCTGCAGAGGCTGTGCAGTGTAGTACAGCTCGAAGTTTTAAGGTTCATTTAGATAAGCACTTATGCAGTATGCTGTAAATCCTACCATTTATTTGATTTTATTCGTTTATTCATTATCTATTTATTTACTATCATTTATCTATTTTCCATTCTATTTATGAATTATTTATTATAGATTATTACAATTTGTGTTTTACTAGCTATCATCTATTCATTTATTTATGTTTTATTTATCATTATCATCTTCTTTTCCGCATCCGTCCAACGTATGGACCATAGGATCTTCTTCCTTTTTAATCTTTCATAATCCTTCAATTGTAAGACCATCACCACCCCTTCGTGGTTCACCGTTTCGATTATGTTCCGAAACGCCAGACGATATTAATGCATGACTGAGGAACGGTAGGCTGGCATTCGGTGAAAAGTACATTTACGATGCTCTACGGTATTAAACGGGTTATTTGTCTCGTGGCTCCATCCTTGCAGGGCATGAGGTAGGAAGGCCATAAAATGGCCCGGGGGGAAGGGGGTGGGGAGGGAGTAGGAAGGTGGGAGGAAGAGGGGGGTAGGAGGGGAAGGGTGGTAAGATCCTGAGATTTTTTACAGTCATCGCTATATCATCACCGACATTTTTACCTGCCCGAAAGAAAAGGGAATCACTACCCTTTGACTTAGTCAGTGATACGCAATCACGCGCGTGCGCACGCTCACGCATACACTGATTATTTTATCATCATTATTACCATTATTATTCTATGATTATTATCATTATTATTATCAATATTATTATCGTAATTGATGTCTCACCATTATTTTTGTAGCGTCCTTAATCATGGACCAAGAAGTATAATGTTGGACTATTCTTCCATGTGTGTGTGTGTGTGTGTGTGTGTGTGTGTGTGTGTGTGTGTGTGTGTGTGTGTGTGTGTGTGTGTGTGTGTGTGTGTGTGTGTGTGTGAGAGAGAGAGAGAGAGAGAGAGAGAGAGAGAGAGAGAGAGAGAGTTTGAGTGATTCACTTGCACTGGTTGTCCGAGTACTGAGGGCAAAGGTGGAGGTTCAGGGTGTCTACTGGGATGGTCTTTATTCTTTTGTCTTCTGATGGGTACGCGTTCACTTGAACTGCTTAACCGAAGAAGAAGAAGAAGAAGAGTAGGAAGAAGAGGAGGAAGGAGAAGAATAAGAAAAAGAAGAAAAAAAAAGGAAAAAGAAGAAAGAAGAAGAAGCAAAAAAGAATTGCGTATCACACTTTTATTTACGTCTTGTAACCTCCACCACATCATTCTTATGGCAGACCTGTGTGTCCACGGACATGGTCATGGGCAAAACTGCGGCCCACCCGCAGGCTTCCCGCCGCAGCTGGGAGCGTGTGCGGGCGGCACCTCCCTCTGCGGCTCAAAAAGTCGCTGCGGCAAGGAGGCGACCGCGCCAGAGTCGAGGCCAGGAACTGCGGACCCGCAAGTAAAAGTATCCAACTAACAAGAAGCTGCGCAACTACCACCACCGCAGTCTCTCAAAGGCAAAAACGTGTGTGTGTGTGTGTGTGTGTCTGTGTGTGTGTGTGTGTGTGTGTGTGTGTGTGTGTGTGTGTGTGTGTGTGTGTGTGTGTGTGTGTGTGTGTGTGTGTGTGTGTGTGTGTGTGTGTGTGTGTGTTTGTGCGCGCGCGCTCGTGCGTGCGTGCGTGTATGTATGTATGTATGCATGTGTGTGCGTCCTCGGGCATGTATGTATATATGTATATATGTGTGCGTCCTCGAGTATGTATGTATGTATATATGTATGCACGCATGCATTAGGTACGTGTGTGTGTGCGTGTGTGTGTGCGGGCGTGTATGTATATATAGATGTATATATGTAGGCATTATGTACGTGTGTGTATGTGTGGGTACACGAGCGCGTGCGCACACAAACACCAGAACTCCATATGCCCTATGCATGCTTCTCAGGTGTGTTTCTCTCCAGACCCATACCCGTTTCGCCTTCCGGACGAAAAGTCCGGATTAATGAAATGAGTCCGGGAACTGTTGAAGGCTCTTGGCAATTAAGTAGACTCAGAGGTCGAGGTAGTTAGCACCAATTAACCCGGACCGTAAACGAGCTGAAGGTCGAATTGTGAACCGTAGTTGAAGAATGCTCGTGAGATTCCGTTTCTGTGTGTATACAATCTCTCTCTCTCTCTCTCTCTCTCTCTCCCATGCCCTTTTTATTATGGAAGAAAAATAATAGCGGAGTAGCGATAGCCCATTCATATAATGTTACTCAGCGAATAAATATTTCCCAAATGCAACAATATATAAGCAGTATCGTATCAGTTTTAATTGTAAGGTACTGTGTGTGTGTGTGTGTGTGTGTGTGTGCGTGTGTGTGTGTGTGTGTGTGTGTGTGTGTGTGTGTGTGTGTATGTGTATGTGTGTGTGTGTGCGCGCGCGCAGATAAGGATGTCGAAAAAGCCACTCCTCTAGTCACCCAAGCAGAAAAGGAAAGATAAGGCACCAGTAGTAGGTAGCAGGTAAGATGCGCGCAGCAGGCAGCCAAGCAGGAGGGAACCTCTCAGCAGGTGGCTACAGAGAAAAGGTGTGAGGTCAGGTCAGTTCAGGCCAGGCCAAGAGGCGTTCATGAGCAGCCAAGGCTCGTCACCTTTACCTTATGTGTTTTGGGCTCCCTGGACAAGAAGAACCTGTACCTGTTGGATTCGAACTCGGGCACTCGCTGATCGAAGAGCAAATGAAACAAACTCGCCACACAAAGGAGGAGAGTGAATTGTGGGAGTGGACAGACCACAACTCTTGTAGACTAAGTGATTGGTCACTGTTGGAGGGTGAAGGGGGGTCATGGAGGAGGAGGAGGAGGAGGAGGAGGGAGAGAGGTAGGAGGCTCCGAAGACGAAGGAGGTAGAGGAAAGATCGCGGAGGAAGAATAGCAGAGGTTAAGAGGCAGTAGAGTAAGACAAAAATCGTCTATGCGGTCATAGAGAGGGAATAGGAGGTAGAAGAAATGAAAAGGTCGTGGAGAACGGGTAGGAAGCAGAGTTGAAAGGATGCATGAGGAAAGTATTCCCGCCTAATGGTGACCTAAAAGTTGTTCACAAAGCAAAGGTGGCAGCTCCGACCGCAGGTAAGCGTCTCCAGGCATTACACACACACACACACACACACACACACACAGATATACATACACACACATATGTATGCATGTATGTATACGTTATCCACAGGACAGCTTAATGGACGTAAGTGTGACCGGTAATAGGAATAATGACAGTGCGCAGTAGTCAAGGCAAATGCACGACAACAGCAGGCACAGCAGGCGCATTCAGTAGGCGCAGAAAACGCAGACCCGCCTGAAGTGACGAGGAACATGTTCAGAATCTGGAACAGCAAGTTACAGGAGGCAGGTCGGCAGCAGGCATATAACTCGTATGGAAGTAACACGCACAGCAGGTAAGAATGGGTCAGGAACAGCAGGTAGAGCGGCAGCAGGTAGAAGTCCTGTCTTTGAAGAACAGCGCCAGTCACTGGTGGGCGGAACGAGGCAGCAGGTTGCGTGTCGGCGGTTGGAGGTGGCGGTGGCGGCGGCGGCGGCGGTGTGGATGGTGAATGTAGTTGATGAGGGTGAAGGACTGTGTGGTGGGTGGCGGTGACGTGAAACTTGTGGTGATGAAAGCGGCCTGAGGTATGGGGGACAGAGTTGTGAAGGTTAGGATATTCCAGGCGGGCTTTGTTGTATACATGGTATGTTGTGTGTGTGTTGTGTTGTATGTATGCATGTGTGTGTGTGTGTGTGTGTGTGTGTATGTATGTGTGTATGCGTATGTGTATATGTGCATGTATGCATGCATATAATGTATGTACAGTATGTGATAAAGACAGAATCATAATGCCAACGCGGCAATGTACTGTACAACATGAAGATCCACAGATTAGCAAGAATGTAGGGTAACCATATATGGGGTGCTCTCTCCTTTGCATGTGCAGCCAACCTCCCCCCATCCCCCCACTTCCATCCATAGAACACCTGCCAGGGCATATCTCCACACGCACCGCAAAAGAGAAAAATACGAACATCGTCCCCATCACTGACCTGGGTGCCATGTTCGAGATTTTGGAACTTGAAGGGATTGTACTTTATGGTGCCGATTTGCTCACATTCGGGAAGTGTAGGCACGTGATCAGAACAATTATGTTAAGAATATTGGTTCTTAACCGGGAATGTTTGTTCTTTAATATGATAAAAAAATGGTCCAGTACTTTCGTTTTAAGAAAATTAATAATGAGTGGTTCTTTTTTTCCATCCTCAGTTCGGGAACTTTGAAGAAGAGTCAGGCTCTGTCAAACCTAAGAAGCGAATAGCTAAAGACCAACAACGAAAAATGTTCCGTTGTCTGAATAAAATCACATGACGGCAGCTGGACCATACCCACCTCGCACTGGTGGTCACATTACTAAACAAATCGTAACAATTCTCTCATTTCCTTCGTTTGCTCAAAGTCGCAAGATCTCTCTGAAGACCCCAAGAGGTTCTCATGTACACGTAGTCTGAGGACCCCTGGAGGTCCACGAAGTTTCCCAAGTGAGACCACAACCCGAAGACTAGTGTGAGTTCGTGGATGTTTACCGATTTTATTCAGTGTTGAAGTTGTCTTACCTAGGACGTTAAGGAACAGAAAAACATAAACATGGGATATAGGGTCAGAACCTCTTCTTCCCCTGGTCTGGCTTCATCATTTTGTCAGTCAGAATCTGGTTTGAACAAGTCTTTAAAGGCAACGTTTTTTCTAAGATCAGCTCTTTGGGTGTCAGAATGATGAAGTATGAGAGTCTCTCTCTCTCTCTCTCTCTCTCTCTCTCTCTCTCTCTCTCTCTCTCAATAAATAAATAAATAAATAAAAAAGCCACATCTTGTAAGATGGGTTTGAACCCACGCAGTGTGGATCAGTATACCACTGAACAGCCACTGTGGCCTCTTGGCATGTAGAGTAGGTCATCTTGAATGCGCCGAGTCTTGATCCGAGTTTTTCTGCACGAAGAATTCCGAGCAACTTGGTCTTGTCTCAAGAAAATGCCCCTTTCTATTCATATGGGAATTTATCTGTGCAGTGAAATATGCATGTGTTAATCTATGTAGACTCGTGTTCTGTGTGTGCGCGCACGCGCGCGCGTGTGTGTCTTTGTGTATGCATGTGTGAGTGTATGTGTGCGTGTGTATGTATGTGTGTATGTATATGTGTACGTGTGTGTGTGTGTGCGTGTGTGTGTGTATGTGTGTGCGTGTGTGTGTGTGTGTGTGTGTGTGTGTGTGTGTGTGTGTGTGTGTGTAGGCTATGTCTGCTGCAGTGACATGATAAACAAGCTTCAAAGTACTTTATACAGTGTAAATAGGTCCGGTGATTTAACGATTTAATTTGGCGAAATACAAAACCCCGAAATGAATGGGTCTTAGCTCGGTCGAGACCCCGTGCAAGCACTCACACACGTGTATGTGTGTGCATGAATTTATGCATGTATGCATGCATTTATATATGTTTGTATGTATGTATGTAATGTATGTATATATACATATAATACATGTATGTATGTAATGTATGTATAAATATACACATATAATACATGTATGTATGTATGTATATATGTATGTATGTATGTATGCATGTATGTATGTATGTATGTATGTATGTATGTATGTATGTATGTATGCATGTATGTATGTATGTATGTATGTATATACATACCTGCTTAGTGGGATGCGAACGACGAGAAATATACGTTACATGTATGCAGACATTGATACCAGTTGAATCTACTTTTTAATTTACTAATTTGTCTACATATTTCATTTTGTTTTACACGTGTCCCCGTTGGAAGATCTGAATGAAAAACTTTGCCCTATCAGTCATCGAAGTTATTAATTACTTTAAAAAAAAAATCAGTTTCCGTGTACGACGAGTCAGATCGATTTGGTTCGATTCGGGTGATGGCCGATGGAAGATTTAGATTTATTTTTTTATTCGTTCATTCTTATTTTTTAGAGAAAAAGAGAGGAGAGGAGAGAGAGAGAGAGACAGAGATAGAGTTAGATAGATAGAGAGAGGAGAGGAGAGGAGAGAGAGAGAGAGAGAGAGAGAGAGAGAGAGAGTTAGATAGAGAGAGAGAGAGAGAGAGAGAGAGAGAGAGAGAGAGGAGGGGAAAGAGATAGCGAGATATAGATAGAGAGAAAGATATATATCGAGAGAGAACTCTCAGACTCCATCAATCTGACGAACTTTGGATCAAAACCGAAGAGATTTTGATTTTTCTTTCCTTTTTTTTAAGAACCTTGAAGACTCGACGGATGGTCGAGGGTCGCGCTAGCGTCGTCCTCTGCTTAGTCCTCGCGTGCGATGTGGGCGGACGCCGGGGTGAGAGGACGGTACCCGGGCCTCCCTCGTACAGCTGCCCCAGCTGGTAGGGAGACTTCGGAGCACCTGGCCGATTTCACCACCGTTTCTATCCATTGGGGAGGGGGGGATACATAGCCAAGATATTCAAGACGAATAACAGAAAGAAGGAGTGACATAAGAGCCACCCTACGTGACTCTGATCCGTGGGGGTGCCGGTACCTTTTATAAAGTCCATGGGACACGTATCAGGTTGATAAAGTCGTCTGGCGAAATGTGGTAATAAAATCTACGACGTTAAGACGGAACGAAAAGAATGAAGATTTTCCATGAATGACACGTGTTGTCTATGACGTCACATGACGTCATGAATGACGTCACTTGGTTTGAAATTGTCCGAAACTGCGCAAACACTACGTCCGTCACCGTATCACGTGACATTAGCATGACACTCATAATTTCTACTACTGAGACTGGTTCGATCGTAAATGAATTTACAGTATTTAATTTTGGCTTAAAAAGAAATAAGCAAGAAATTATTTACCATATAGACTTAATAACCATAGACTTAGTAACCATGTAGTATTCGATGAAATAATTTTAAGAATGTTAAAGAGCTTTTTGGATAGGGATGACGGGTGGTAAAGGACATGAAACTGCCTAGTGTAGGCTTCATGGTCTCTTGCAATCTCCTCCATTCTTATGTTAGTCATTGTAAGAGAGAACCCCGAATGCTGTTAGAGTTGACTCTTGTCTACCAGCGCTTCTGTCCTATGTCCGGAAATCAACCAACATGTTGGATACTCTTCTTGTTCTTTCTCAGCTGAATAAAATCGCCTGAAGGCAAGGGGGGCATCACACTGGGCAAATTCTCCTCAACTCTTGTGAGTTCGGACGGGTGCAAATGACTTCGATTTACAATATTTCGTTTTTCGAATCATCAAACGTCAAATTAAACTTTGCGTCTTATAATGAGACACTAAATGATGAACTAAAAGAAGTTTAATCTGTGCAAAAGTTAGATATATTCTTGAAATATTCTTAGAAGTCAAGGATATTGTGAGCAAAATCGTCTTCTAGGTCTTCAGATTAAAAGGGTTGACGATAATTAGCCCAATGTGAACCGGAATTTAACCAAAACAAATAATAAACTCGTTTGGATGTTAACCTTTTGATCCCCGACGGAAAGCATTCGATAATCAAGGACGAACCGGGGACTGACCACTCGACAGGCAACGACGCTTACAACAAACCATCGGGTCATTGAACGTGTTCACTCACTGGAACTGTTGCCGAGTGATGGACAGATCCTAGTCGAGGTACTCCACAATGAAAAAATGTTACAAGTACTGGAAACGTTCAAAGGTAAGAAACGTTTACGATTTTCGAAACAACATAGGGAGTCCCCGATTAAGAAAATATAACAATAATAGTAATAATGATAATGATAATAACAGCAACAGTAATAAAAATGATAATAATAAAAAAACGTTCCAGGCACTGGAAACGTCCAAACTCAAGAAACATCTAAGACAACGATCTTGTCACAATGTAGGTTCTAAAACAATAGATAAACAAATAGATAAATGATAATTCTGGAGACGGGAAATGTAAACAAAAGAAACGTTTAAGGAAATATCTTGCATCAATTGTAGCCAAGAAACAGTTAAAGGTCTATTCAGGTGGACATTTGCTTTCAGTTCTAAGTACTACGGTGTTCATCTCTTCCACGGAACTGTAGTCATCGTACAGCTTTGGTTCGTAGACGTAGAACGTGTGCAAGACTTTTACATCGTCACTTGTTCGTACCATAGTTATAAGATAAACATACATTGTAAACTGGTATGTTATAACACATTTGTAAATGTTCACTATAAACCCACTATCGGAGAAATAATATCGGAAGTACAGGAAAACTGTATATTTCGACTACTATCTGTAGTCCTCTTCAGCATAAGAGGACTACAAATAGTAGTCGAAATATACAGTTTTCCTGTACTTCCGATATTATTTCTCCGATAGTGGGTTTATAGTGAACATAAACGTACATGTGTTCCCTGTCGGGGTGGCCAAGGTTAGAAAGGGGCTTTTGGTGTATGTTTGCTCCTGTGTTGAGTATTGGGGGTGGGTAGGTGAAGGACAATGCATTGGAGTTCAATCTTAATAGTCCACTGCAGGACACCTCTATCTCCTGAGGAGTGATACAGCCTTTGTACCTCACCACAGTGCCTTTATCCGGCTTGGTAAGGTTGTATACATGGTGAGAAGTACATGTGGAGTTATTGTGTTGGAGTAGCTGTGGTTGTTTATCTTAGTAGAGACTTAACCACTCCAATACGGTAACTCGCATTGTGGCTTTTGTACTCCTGAGAAGACATGCTTTTATGTTGTTGAGGGGGAAGAGGACGGGGTGGACTCCGGTCTGAAGGGGGTCTAAATGGACCGTGACCCACTTAGACCGGAGGAGATCCCCTCCAGATGCATGTAATAGCCTGGAGTAAACCAGAGCACATTATAAAAACTACGTCAGTGTGTTAAAAAGAGCTAATTGAATGGTTAAAAGAGATGAGAGAATTATATTCGTCAAAGGAAATAAATAAACTGTGACACATACACACACACATATGTGTATACAGTATGTGTGTGTATGTGTGTGTGTGTGTGTGTGTGTGTGTGTGTGTGTGTGTGTGTGTGTGTGTGTGTATTCATTATATAGGGCATGAATTTTTTATGAACTACATAGAACCTCGTTCAGTAAGTGTAAACACAGTACAAAGTAACTTTGGGCTAGACGACAAATATAGGTAACAGCTGAACACCTACTCCAGGGGATGCGAGCAGATGAACACCTGAACATCTACTGAAGCAGGTGTTTCCCATCACGACGGGGTAGGTGGGAGTGGGAGGGCGGGGGGAGGGGGGAGGGGGTGTCCGGAGGGCGTGCCAAAGTCCCAACCGTGTACGAAGGCAAGGAAAACATATATATATACATTTCCCTTCTCCCGCATACACTCTGTTCTTTACCCAGACTGACTTGATTGACTTCACTTTTGATATCTTCGTTTACGACATCGACGTACTCAAGCCTATGGCGTCGCCTTATCAACCGAATAAGGAAATGTTGCAATAACCCTCACCCACGTTTTCTTTTTGCTGAACCTTTTTTTTTTCCCTTTTAGATCAAATACCTCTTCGTACCCAGTCCCTGATTGGAAGAATAGGTGCAAGAAGTACGACCACAATCTTTGCAAGCACGCACACACTCATCCCCACTGCACCTACCCTTCTCAAAAGACACACACATACACACACACACACACACAGTCATATAGAGACAAACGCAGAGAGAGAGAGAGAGAGAGAGAGAGAGAGAGAGAGAGAGAAAGGGAGGGAGGGGTGAGCAGACAGACACAGTCATATAGAGACAAACGGAGAAAAAGAGAGAGAGAGAGAGAGAGAGAGAGAGAGAGAGGCAGACAGATAGGCAGTCATATAGACAAACGCAGAAAGATAGATAGATAGATAGATAGATAGAGAGAGAGAGGCAGACAGATAGACATACACATAGTGACATCCAGACACAGAGATAGACAGCAACAGCAACAAACAGAACAGACTGAGGCCAACACAACAGCCATTATTTATCATCATTCTGGCAGTGAGCAGTACCTCGCAGACATCACCACCGTTAGCAGCAGCTCCGAGGACTGCGAAACACCGGATCTGGAGGCGCCAAGGTCAACCCAAGCAAGAAGAAGTCAGGCGGGACCTCGAGGAGGGTGAACCCACACCCCGAAGACAATGGTCTTCAGGGTTCTCCGCGTTATCAACATTGATCGACAATAATGATATTGCCAGTGTTAATGTTGTTGGCAACCACGGAGGGTACCTCAACTCCCATTCCAGTACCAAGGATAGAAGCGCTGGTAAGCTACAGAACAACAACGGTAATAATCCCAGCAACCTAAAGAACAATGGACTCGGGAGTGTTCTCACGTTTTCAGCATTTATTGACGGTGATCATAGTGTCAATATTTATTTTGTCGATTGCCATGGCCCTTCTAGTGCGTTTAAGATCGACGACCAATTATCAAGATATATTTCTAATATGTCTGACAGTCACCTGACGCGATCTGCACTAATGAGATTATGTCAGTATTTTCGATGAATATCGTACATAGCCAAAGGTTTTATCATGTGATATGTAGAAACACATCTGCTAATCACCAAGAAGAGGTAGGGGCAGAGAGAGGTGAACTTTAGGCTGAGACATTCAACGAAGTGTTTTAAAGTTGCAAGATCAAACGGTAGTCTAGACTTGACTGCTTTAAATATCACAGAAGTCAAATTCTTTGTGGCTCAAAGATTCTCCTGCTGTTTGGCTCAGAGAGTCTCTTATGTATTGGCTCTCCTATGGTATCTTGAGATCGTTCAAGGATCCAGACGAAGAGGTAGACGAACTGTCGATGCTTACCTGTGTCTGTGTGAGACCCAGTTTAGCGGCCAGTTCGGCGCGCTCCGGCAGGGCCAAGTACTGCGTCCTCTGGAACATCTTGTTGAGCTGCTGCAGCTGGAGACTCGAGTAGATGGTCCGCGGCTTCCGGATCTTCTTGCCCTTGGCCGTGACTCGGACTTCTCCTCCCTCTGTTTTCTCGGTCACTGCAAAACCAAAAGAAAGTGTTGTAGCAAAAGAGTGGGGGAATGGTTTAGATGAGATAGTACACGTGGGAAGAGAGAGACCAGGAATAAGGTAAAGGGACGAGATAAGAGAAGGTTGCAAGTGTGACGTGGCAGTTTGGGAAGGTCTTTGTTCAGCATTAGACTCCGGATGAGTAATGATGGGGTGAAGTGAGGTAAGAAGACGAAAAGGGTTGTGGTGGTGCCAATTGGTAAAGATGATGATAAAGGACAAATACCATTGGTATTAAGGAAGATTAGGTTAAGTTAGCTTAACATTGGTTCAGTGGTTTTCAGTATAACTAGTCGCTGTTAGTGGATGTATAATTGTTTTATACGGTGGTTTCCAGGAGGCTGATAAACAGAAACGCATAAAAAAGTAGGTTGAGGACCTCTCTACCAAGAGGTGAGTGTCAGAGCATAAGAAAGGGAAATTAAGCTACCCGGAGACAAAGACACAAAATTGTAATGACAGTCTCTAGAAAAAAAATATAGAAAAATAAATGATAAAAGATATATAAATTAATAATAATAATAAAAAAGACAGAGGCCTAAGAGACGATCTCAAAAATAGGAGAAGTTTGATCGGTGTGTGTTAGTGATCTGGGATTACTTCAGGTTTTCTGAAGGGTCGTGCTAAACAACCTAAAGTGGTCATCACACTGGTCTATATTTCCTCCCACACCCTACCTCCAACTTCCATTTGAATAACTAGAATATGACCTCGCTTACAGAAATCTAGACTTCACTTAGAACATTTTAAAAGTATGTCTAACATTCGCATATTTCTACAATCTCTTACTTCATCGTTCAGCTTTGCAATATATGGCGGAAAGTTAATTTGACATCTCTAAAAATATATATATATATATATATATATATATATATATATGTATATATATATTGTAACCGAATTCGTTTTTACTCAAATGAATTCCCAACAGTATGTGCTGGTAAAGGCCGTGGAAGCCCAGTGTGATATCCCTTTAAGAGGTTTCAGGCTTCAAGCTAGAGGTTGTCTGGATTGGCAAAAGGTTAAGGATTAATTAACAATTATGAAAAAATGAGCTCTCAAGAACTGTGTGAAGTGTTAGGCTGAAGAGAGATTTATATCAAAATCGTGGAGCCTTGGAGCGTAGATGTTTTAGGAGCTGGACTTCATGTTGCAAATTGCAGAGGTAAAGTGACAATACTGGATGGTTACAAGAAGGAGCAATCTATAGGGCAAAGGCTTGTTTTTGGCATATGTAACACAATGTAATGCCAGATTTTAGTTATCTATTTACTTATCTATTCATTCATTTACAAAGTTAGGTCCAGTCCAGTACTCATATTGACTATGGGTTAGCATTGGACCATGAGTTTACGAGAAGGATCGTGTAATTGATATAATTAAACTCGGCAATCTAGAGGTATTCAAAAACACCTGCCTTACTCGACTAGATTCGCACTTTTTAATGTCTAAAATTCATTCTAGAAGAAGCGGCTTTCATATGACTAAGTGGCGTGTTGTTTTAGTGTACTTCGTATGCCTCGGGTCATTGCTAATGCAGAATGATTAGTGTATAGCCTTAACTCTTTTCAAGGAAAGCAAGATGCAATGTCAGAACGGCAGAAGCTTTCGGTCCAGTGAAGAATGGACTTCCGTTAAGAACATCGTCTCAGTAGACAATGGATCTCCTTTCCTCAAGGTTCTTTCAGTTTGAATGTACTCAATGTGTGACCACATGAACGAGTCTGGCATACAAGAAAGCATAACGACGAGCCTTCCATTGTCTACGTCACTGGCCATCGGACATGGTATCCAAGTTCCCGATGAAAAAGGTCAGTGACACGTGACTTAACCCTTTTGTCACGTCACAAATAACCCTTCCTACGTCACACTTAATTCTCTGCCTTGCTGACAGCCTGTGTCCCCATACCTGCTTATAATAAACGCAGCAATCCATACACACCCATACATGTTGATATGTTATACTTCCAAATCTATACGAAAGCTAAACGTTTCTATATCTACTGACACCTTTCATGTTTTCATGCTATGTTTTTATACATGCTAATCTCCAGACATGTACTCGATAATATCCTATGCTCTTAAACTTGCCAAAAATATTATGACCCAGTGCCTGTTGACATCCTGTCATATTTATGACAATGTCAAATAATGCTACTGGCCAAGATGCTATGCCCCTCATACATTCAGCAACTGTTTTTTTTTATCTTTATACCCACTACTCTTGCCTCATTGATGACGTCATTTATTGCACCCCATATATGTTGTTCGAACTACCCCCTATCTCCCCTACAACACTTCTGTTCGTTTATGATTTCTGCGGTCTTTAACTATTTCCTTGCAAACTAGATACTGGTTGATCTGGACACACACACACACACACACACACACAACATATATGATAGGGTGACGCTCAAATCACACACCCGTTTCATACAATTAATATTCATCTAACAATACCCTCACATCTCGGCACCTTGTGGATGAAGGGGCATCCCTGAACCACGCCACATCGCTCGGCTCTCCACACATTTGGACGCAGAAACTTAGCACAGGGAAATATATCTGTCTATCTATATACACATGGCTTTTTCCACCTTACAAGGGAGGTAGCTAAGTCAAAAGGCAAGTACCCATTCCCACCCATTCCATTCCAATCCACCACCCTTTCCTCCTTATCATCTTAGCACCTCATGGATGACGGGTCATGCCTGTATCACTCCCACTGCCCTGGGTCAGAAACAATGCAGCAAGGAAGTTTTACTTAATTGGTGATCCCCCCCAACTCCATACCCAGGGAAACAAGTAAACATATAATTTTCACAAACAGAAATAAAATAAAGACGAATAAATTATATCTACGAAATAAGGAGGCATTTGGTCATGTATTGACGAAATAAGGGAGAAAATGGTTATATATTTACGAAATAAAGGGGGATGTGATTGTGTCTTCACGAAATAAGGGGGCAAATATTATATATTTACGAAATAAGGAGGCATGTAGTTATACATTTGTAAAATGAGGGGGCATGTAGTTATGTCTTTATGACATAAGGGAGGAAATGGTTTTATATTCACGAAATAAGGAGGTATATAGTTATATCTTTATCAAACAAGGGAGAAATGGTTATATATTTACGAAATAAGAAGGCATGCAGTTATATCTTTACAAAGTAAAGGAGCAAATGGTTTTATAATTACGAAAAAAGGACGTGGTTTTCAACCAAGCCCGTTAATAATGCCATCTTTATTTTGCTTTCAGTTAGATAAAAAAAAATTCATCCAGACCTGGTATGCCAGGATTTCTTGTGTATATTATCATTATTTTTGTTGCTTCTGTTATATAATTATTACCATCATTATTGATATTATCATCATTATCATTATTATTATTATCATCATTGTCATTACTATTATTATTATTATCATTATTGTTTTGTACCCAATTAAAACTACATTCACAAGAAGTTTGAAATTAATGCCTTAGTAACAGTGAAGTCGATTGCGTTCACCTTCACTCATCATTAGTCCGAGTTCAATCCCTGATTGTTGTGGTAAATATTCTATCCATTTAGACCTTGCAAATATTCCAGAGTTAACAAATAGGACCTCAGTCGTAGGATCTTGAGCATGTACTGTAGAAGAAGATATACAAAATTTGGTACGTTAGGAAAATAGTGAAAATTTCTTTAGGCAATATAGATTCCACCAATTAGAAATAAATATGTTGACAGAAAAACAAAGACACACGATGGCGCAGTGGTAGAGTCCCCGGCCGACACTATGTCCGGGTTCGAATCCCCCCTCAGGGCTGAAGTAATTTCAGTATCGCTACGCTGCGAGTCGTTATTTCAACTCTTGTGGGCGGGGAGTTGGGTGTGTGTGTGCGTGTAAGGTCACAGCATTACCCATATAGATCGGTCATATATGAGCTCTGAGCTCTCATCCGAGAGGGAAAAAGCTGTCGATCACGAGTCCAACACGTGATCCAAGACCATGGTGAATCCCATTGGCAGATATTTTCTTTAACCTGACTCCGACCTACGGGTCCTGTTACTAGTTTCTCCAACTAACCTTTCTACTAGTTACTACATCTAATTAGGTCTCAACAGTAGTATCCGAACTCCTAGATATCCGGTATCGTAGGTCCGATATAGGCCCAGTCCACTGTTCCGATGACGTCATTCAGCCACCGATTTAACGGACTACCATTCATCGGACCAGTATTTAACGGAATTCGGAAACAACGGACAAAATTCATCGACATAAAATCATTTTTTGAGTTCCACCATCCCCACTATACGATCACAGCACATCAAGAACTCGTCTTCTCAATCTAGAGTAAGTCTGAGACCAAATTGCATTGAATGTGTTTGATGTATCATACATACCGAACCAAAACCCACACTCACCCCCTTTTTGTGTCCGGTAAATGGAGTGACTGCCGTCCGGACACTAACTTGCGTGCCCGGTTACTAATCCGGGTAACTGTAGTTCAGCCTTAGTGACCCACTGTAGGACCGGCCTACCCCCTAAGGGACGATGCAACCTCTGGATCTCACCACGGTGGGTTAATCCGGCTTAGTATAGTTGTATAGATGGTGAGAAGTTCATGTGAAGTTTTGGAATGTGGCCGTGTATTAAGTCTGAAATCAGTGTGATCAACTCGACCATGCTTATTTGGTGTTTGCATATACATACATCCACACACACACACACACTCATATATATATATATATATATATATATATATATATATGTGTGTGTGTGTGTGTGTGTGTGTGTGTGTGTGTGTACAACACTGAATGGGTCCCAGTGAACAGATATACATTTTTATCAACCACAATACACTTTAATTCTGAGCCATCAACATCGAGAGACTCGAAGAGGCCAACATGGCCGTACCACGTTTCAATTTCTGCATGTTGGCCTCTACGAGTCTCGATGTTGATGGCTTAGAATTCAAATATATTATAGTTTATATATGTATATGTATGTATATATATATATATATATAAATATATATATATATATATACACGAAAATAATGTACAGCACCTTTGATGCCTTAATGTTAGAGCTGGTTAACGCTACAGGGTAGTTCTATTGACCTTGGATTGGTCTGCAGTTCAATTTTGGTATGGTCTAAATACCTAGTGAGTCACGGTGAAATGGTATGCGTCTCACGGTCTGGCTGTGAGAGTGTGTGCCTGGGAATCCCCCGTGAGATTTCAGTATGTAATGTCATGGACACTCGATTCTAACCCATGATATTTCGGAACTATTCCACTATGCATTTCCCGCTATGACCGTCTAAGGCTCGTTTCACACGTACCGACTTTTCGCCGTGCACCGGCCTCGACACGGCGTCGCGCTCAAACATGGGTGACTACATGTGAAAGGGTCCATAGAGAATCATGGAGTTATTTGAAAATACGACGTCGTGTCGTGAACGACGTACGGTGAAAGTCGATACGCGTGAAAGATGCCTAATACATTCTTGTATACAGCATTTCCCTGTTTATCAGAGTATTGTTCTCAATTATTTTTTGTTCGAGCAACAAGTAGGAAATACATGTTTATATAATTCTAATATAGTAAAGATCACTTATAACTCTCCCCATTATCACTTGTTTCTATCCTTGTAATGTACTAGATAAGGGAATGTTATAAGAAACAGAGGTTACTTGAATATTGACATAGTTCTTTGAATTGTACACAAAAATCTTAGTTGTTATCCAGGATGTATATATGTATACCTATATGTATGTATACATAACTACAAAGTAATGTCGTAACACATTAGTAAATTTCAACAAAAACCCACTGTGTTGGATAAGAAGAAATGAAATAAATAGATTCCATATATTTCGATCACGGACTGTGATCCTCTTTAGTGGAATACGTATTCCACTGAAGAGGATCACAGTCCGTGATCGAAATATATGGAATCTATTTATTTCATTTCTTCTTATCCAACACAGTGGGTTTTTGTTGAAAGGTATGTATACATGTATCCATGTAATGTATGTGTATATGTATGTACATATGTATATGTGTATGTATGTATATGTATGTGTGTATGTATGTATGTATGTATGTATGCATACTTAGTTCTTGATTTGTGAGAGGTGCATTTGTTGATAGCCACACCCTGTAATAGGCAGTAGGGTCATGTAGTTCACTGAACATTCACAGTCACGAAGCCGCAAAGGAAACAACACATAATTTTCCTCTTTTGTCAATCACTTGTTAGTTATTTCACCCAATACTATCGACCTTTATCACTGGTTCCAGTACACATCTACATTGTGGTACGATTTATTAAAAGAAAAAAAGATATATTTCTCTCCGGGTCTGCCCCCCCCCCCTTTGGACTCTAGGGGTCTCGATTCCGGGGGGGGGGGTCGTCCAATAACTTAAGAATGAACGAGATTGCAAGAGACAATTAGGCTTACACTAGGCAGTTCCTTGTCCCTTACCATCTGTCATCACCATCCATAAATTTATCTAATATTCTTTTAAAACAATCAATTGTTTCCGCTCTCATGATTACTAAGTCTATTCCATTCGTTAACCAGTCAGTTGGTTAAACAGTTCTTGTCTATTTCCTTCTTGAACCACTGGAACAATCACTAAGAAGAAAAATCCCCAACTCGTATCACCATGTTTGGCATACGAGCCTCTCTTCATTTTTCATCTCTAAACAAATCCTTTGTGTGTTTCCCTCCCTAAATCCTCTCCATGAGTTTAAGGCCCCCTACCCTCTATACACACACACTAGACACTGTGAGATACAAAGACGGGACACCACGGGCGTAGCTCCTCTTCCCGTAAGATACAACTGGGTAAACACACACACACACACACACACACACCAATTAGGTTACCTCTACCATGCGATAACAACGGTTGAAAAACAGATCAGGGTACTTACTTCCGAAGACTGCACGTGCGAAACCAAGAAAGAAAAAGAAAATAGATTATTAGATTTTATGTCAAAACAGCAGGAGAAAGCATTTGTTATTCGTAAAATTATTTTGGAAAAATATAACAGAACTACAGTATGGTGGTAGGAACATTTTAACAATATAATATATATGGCATATGGTTAATGACTTCTGTGAATCTGAATTTGTTTAAAGAGTTATGAAAGGTGACAGTTCAATGAAATTAACATTAAGTTAGTCAAATGTAAAAGATCTTTACTAGAATTAATTTACGCAGTCAGTCAGGTTCCACCCCTTCTCGATGACGTAGTACTAAAATACCGCAATGATTGGTTACATCAAATTCCCGTAACAAATCACAATTGCATTTGGTTCTTACGTCATAATGAGGAGGTGAAGACTTGTATACATCCGTCATCAGGGCATACAAGTATCTAAAGAAAAAATGCATCAGCTCATATAATCAAAGAAATAATCAGACTTAACTTTGGCTTTGAAGATTCATATACACAATTTTTTCTTAAAGAATCGAAAGCTCAACAGGTATAAGTCGTCACTGTAGAGAACTCAAACTTGAAAGATCAGAGTTCTGAGGATCGAAGTATATCTTCGAGAGACTAGAGATCTATCGAGTGGGATGTGTACATTCATTACGAAAAGTATATCCGAAAAAAAAAATCCGTTTGAGAAAGAATTGGAGAACGAAAAAGTTCAACAAACCAACTAGTATCACGTGACTACATCCAAATTCAAGCATTATCTTTAGTCACGACTAAACCCTGTTTTAATTAATTCATTTATTTGTTTAATTTTCATATATATTTTTCCATGGATGAACATCGTCGAAGAACGCCCGATGAACAACATGGCCTCTGATTTGAGAATACAAGAGACAATAAAACCTATACTAGGCAGTTCCATGTCCATTACTACCTGTCATCCCCATCCATGAAGTTGTCTAACCTTTTCTTAAAACAACCGATAGTTTTCAGCGCTCACTACATGGTTACTAAATCTATTCCATTCGTTGACTACTCTATTGGTAAACCAGTTCTTGCCTATTTCATAGACTTTAAATGAGATTTATAAGAAAGAGCACAAAAATAGGAACAGAAAGAAGGTAGATTTTTTTTTTTTTTTTTAGAATGGTCTCCAGTCATAAAAGAATCCTTCGTGACTCTGGCCCGTAGGGGATTATCAAAACATGACTAAACGTGTGTATGTCTAACCTAGTTGTAATATACTGTATAGGAGACTGAGGAGCTATGTGAGTATAGTCCCGCCTCTTTCCATTCTATACCTTCATCCAAGGCATTTTGATAAGTTCTTATTTCTATATGGAAAATCATTTCCCAATGGCCTTCAAAGATTTTTCTTTTTATTTCATGTCATGGCCTTTGATATTCTTCTCATTCTGTTCTAAGGTCTGCTTTATCTATATAAAGGGAAAGGTTCTTTTCATACATGTATGTATATACAGTATGTACACACACATAATCGACAAAGACTATGTGCGTGTATGCTTATGTATCTTTGCGTGCGTGCGTTCGTGTGTGTGTGTGTGTGTGTGTGTGTGTGTGTGTGTGTGTGTGTGTGTGTGTGTGTGTGTGTGTGTGTGTTCGCGCAATGTGTACACCATTATATAGAGAAACCAACATCGAAGGAACGCCCATGCAAATTACACGTCAACTGGAGCGGATCTGAAATGACTTATGGAACCAATGGATTATGGAAATGCAGAAAGAGTCCAGATTGTTTTAAGATTAGATTTCGTTGACAATAACCATCGCTTCTATCCCCGGGGGGACAATATCACACCGGAGGGTCCTAGAGGAGAGTTGAGAGTGGAATTGAGATAGAAGTAAAATGCGATTTTCTTTCTTTCTTTCTTTTTCTTTTTGGAGATCAACTCTGGGAAGAAATTGAAGGGCCGAGATGTTGGTATTGGAAATAGAATAGGAATTTATTTGGGATGGGGAAGGAGTATGTTATGGGGATGGTTTTAAGAATGTATCCTGTTTTGGCAGTGCTTGTTTGGGTGACAACTAGGTATATACGAAAAGTGTTATAAATTTGGGGTGGGGGATGTTTTGGGGGTAATTTTAAGAAT
>NC_134803.1:41664298-41689298 GCF_046742065.1 Oratosquilla oratoria | reverse complement strand
CATTCAGTAATTATTTCATAACCTTTAGTCTGCCCTTATGCACGGGTTTTGTCATTAGAAAGGACAGTTTGCCCACTTGACATCATTACAATACGGTTAATGTCATCGCCGGGGGAAAATCAGGCAAGCTGGGGAGAGAGTCCTTTGTCACACATTGAAATGTGGCATTAAACATTTGTAAAGTTTAATGTAGCAAACGCATTGTGTGATTGTCTGAATGCATGTATGAATGTATTGTGTGTGCATATATATATATATATATATATATATATATATACATATATATATATACGCACACATATATCTGTGATGTTTATGTGTTATTTGTTCAGTTTTACAATTATATATACATACACACAATTATATATATATATATATATATATATATATATGTATATATATATATATATATATATATATGGATACATGGGAGGCAGAGGTAAAACAAATAATACAAGACTAGTTTTCCACTGAGGAAGCACCAGTACAAAATTAGTTGAGGAATACTTTGGTTGTATTTGTGTGTTTTCCCTCTTCTCATTTTATAATCTATCAGGATGTATTCGCATACACACACACAAATATATATATATATATATATATATGTGTGTGTGTGTGTGTGTGTGTGTGTGTATCATGTGATATCAATTACACACACATACATATAAAACTCAGTCTTAGACATTACTACGAAAGAAAACTTGTCTTCACCGTCAGTCGTGACCAAGGGGAATACACAGCACAAAACAAAACGTCGGAAATAATTCTCCTTTTTTTTTGTAGAAGGACGTAAATCTATTGAAATCTCGTGACCAAACATAGTAAGAGAAATGTAATTTGATCCTTTCAACGGGTCGCCAAAACTTATTTGTTTGATTATTTTTAGAAGAACGCAAATCCGCAACCTTTCAAAGATTTCATTTAAATCAACTAGAAAACACAGTCGTGTTTGTTTGTTTGTGTGTGTGTGTGTTTGTGTGTATGTGAAATAACAAAGGAGAAATGCATTGTTCATTTTTTTTGTAAATAAAATCATCAGAAGATGTACCATAGGAATGATCTCTTATGTTTTTCTTCCATATCACACACACACATATATATATATATATGTACATGTATACGCATACATGCACACAAGAGACCATGTATAAATGCACAGACATGATGTATGTATACATTTCCTCACTACATATGATCCCTACGTAATGTATACCTCAGTACATACAAACACACGTAAAGGTTCAGGAAAAAGACACGACCTCTGCCACCGGACTCACTCGCGCACAGAACCGTACAAACATGTACATAAGTACAATGAAGCAGCTGCTCATGAGCATTGCAGGCCGGATGTCATAAAGAATTGCACAGCTCAGATATTGACAAAGACATGTATGGCAACAGTTACCCTACCCCCCCAATTCCCCTCCACCCACTCCCGCGTTCTTTTCCTTCCTCTATTAATCGGCTTCCGAATCCCTCCATGATCGGTGTATATGAGGTATCACCTCTATATGAATATATTCTCTCTTCGATGTGATATTTTATATTCCAGCTGCCAGGAGGCGGTTTCACTGATCCCTGTGGCACTCCACTGGTAAGGAAAGGGATGAGAAACGCACAACTGCGCAGCTGGTTGGCGGCCGCTTCTTTGAACTCATTGGAAGTCATGGAGGATCCTCCAACACCGTGTAAGGAGGCTCCGAGGCACGCACACTGATGTGAGTCAGACATCACAGCGCCAGATATTAAACCTGACGTCCAATTAGCTTCTCATGACATTCGGTGTGTTCTGGGATACGAATGAAATCACATGGCGACAGTCGGAGGAAAAGATGGTGGATTTTGGGTTTCCCGGTAAGGAAGTGAAGATACACGTAATATTTTCCTCGTGTGTGTGTGTGTGTATATATATATATATATATAAATATATATATATATATATAGTGTGTGTGTGTGTATATGTTTGTGCTGAGGCATTGTGGCAAATTGGTAAAGGTGGACAAAGAAGACACTAGATTCCGCGTTTGTCTGAAGAAATCTCTTGTGCGAGTCAAGAAACTAACAAGGAATAAACTTGGCTTTTAATTCGTATGCTCGTGTGAGAGTGTATATATATATATATATATACTGTATATATATATATATACACACACACACACAGGGCAGTTAATGTGTACATGTATGGTATTACAGATGCTTTCCTCGGGAATTTGGAACAAGTCCCGTTATCAAGACGCGATCATCGACAGAGAGCTGAGACAAAGTTCCGTGATGCTACCAAGAGCGCTCGACGCTAGAGCCATCTGTCTCTCAGGGGCTCTCTAATCTCGTATGTGTCACCCAGGAGACACTCTGTCATGGAGACCTTTGTGTAGAGGGCCAGTAACCTACAGGAGACATCCTCCTTTGATCTGACCCTAGATGTACGTCAAGGACGGGCTCCAAGTGCCAGTCATCGATCTCCAAGGTTCTCGAAGGAGATAAGTGAAGGCGAAAACATCGATACCTGTTCGGTTCTTCAGACGAGGACTCTCATCCACCGCAAGTAGACAATTAATCTCAAGGGAGGAAAGGAGGGATTGTGGGGGGCTTAGGAGTCGGGGGGGGGGGCAACACCGACAGGAGGACACCGCCCCGTGAGGCGATGTCTTCCTGCGGACGGGGGTCTGATCAGCGGACACGCGGAGATCATTCGCGGACACGGCTCCGCGAGGGACCGCGAACGAAGGGAACCTCAAGAGCGAGGGATCTTGGTCAAACGGCAAGGATGGAGGGATACTCAGATTCAGAATTACTGATAAAGACTCATAATTCGAAAAAAAAATCTCGTGAAAATTAAGAACACGAAAAAGAAATTGATGAACTACCAGAATGCTGTTGTTTTTAATACAACTTGTATCAACGAAAAATTTACCCCCCTTGTTTTAGATTTTCTTAAACCATTTAATTACAGTGACTCATCATATATATATATATATATATATATATATATATATATATGCATGCATTATTAAAATCGACAGCATTAAGGAGGTTGTTGATCTTCTTATGGGAATTCTCCAGTTTTCTAACCAATACTCTGCCATTTGGAGAATACCCATAAGAAGATCAACAACCTTAATGCTGTCGATTTTAATAATGCATGCATACAAGAGAATCTGCTCCCCAGATATTCAAATATATATATATATATATATATATATATATACACACATTGCTGATAGCACATTTATCTACCAAAGGAAAGGCATTCAGAGCAAAACAAAGCAAACCTCAGGCAAAAAGTCTTGGATCAACCAAAGACCCGGCACCTCCCGGAACCTACCCATCAGATGAATAAGAACCGTTTGTCATCATCTGGGACAGTTGTAGATAAAGTACGTTACCCTAGTAAGGAAAATGCCATGACAGATGGCCTCTCAAGTGCGTCAGACATGTCATCACCAAACAGAAACGTCACAAACGTTATCAACAAAGGACATAACTGGACAGAAATCGAAAATGAAGATATTGAATACGCGCTGAACATGTATACTGAAATATGCACGTTATTTTCCAATAATATATGTTTACCAACACCCACCCCCTCAAAATTTCCAGCTAATGGGCGAAACCCAATTAAGATACAATAATAAAAAAAAATGTCGTTCATTTCTCAATGCTCATCTTCATATATATTAGTCTACTCTTATTGTTCTTTCCTTTAGTCGAACGAAATGCTTTGACATTAAACAGGAGAATGTTTCCTGAAGGAAAAATTGGTGGAAAAAGAAGTGTGGATGTCATGTTGATGATTACAATACAATGAACTGTGGAGATGTCTTACATCGACTTGCTGGGGAAACAATAGCCACAACCAGGAAAACTGATTTTGTAAACAATAAGTCTATTGAGACTCAAGCAGCTGCGAAGTATGTACGGTATGCATTCATATATGTATATATATATATATGTGTGTGCGTGCGTGTGTGTGTGTGTGTGTGTGTGTGTGTGTGTGCAAGTTAAATGTTAAAATAAATTGGTAAGAGATCACACGTTGAAGAGATCAGTGATCCCAATACACATATCTCCGTACATTTTCTTCGATAGTGAGAGCTACAGTTCACCTGTATATATAAATATATTGTGCGGTTGGGTGTCTCTAATGCCTGTTACAATATGTACACACACGCGAGAGATGAGAATTCTAAGATCCATTATTCTATATATACATATATATTTTTTTTGGGGGGGGCGACGACCCAACACTAGTGGCTGGATGTGCGTCCTCCTTCGGGAAATCCACAGAAGAGGAATCGCGGCGAAGTCCATCGCGAAGTGCGATCGAGCGGCGTCAGTAGATCGTTCCAACGGCAACCCAAAAGAAATTCCGTTGCGCTTGTGTGCCCAGAGCAACACCGACGTGGCGGGGAGAGTGGTCCCGGCCACACGACCCGCTGGGAAATAGCGGTGTAATTACTTATCTCATTTGTTTGACCGGAAGACAACTTGCGGTGTGATACCCGAAATCGGAGATCGAACGGGAAGAGTTCGGGTCACGTGTACAAGTCATTAACGCTTTGTTGACGAAGCCTTGGGTGTTTCATCTCCCATCGGTTGGTCAATTATTAAAGCGTGGGAGGAAAATGGCTCGTGTCAATTAATAAAAAAAAAAAATAATAATGATAAATAAATAAATAAAATCCATTCCCCCCCAGAGTCATTAGTAGGACAGCTATTAAAATGTGGGGGTGGGGAAATGACCCGTGTCAACTAATACAAAAATAGATAACAAAGGAATATATGAATAAATAAATAGATAATAAATAAATAAATTAAATAGATAAATGATCTTATTTAGATCATGAATAACTGATGGCCAGCCAGTTTTCGAACGAAGACACGAAGTGAAATGAATATGGAACGTATGTGGGTCTGTAAAATATATGTAGAGTTTGTCTTTATGAACAATATCATACCGTATATATGAATATGAATACACCAAACACATACTATAAGCGCATACAGTTCATTCACACTCGTATAGTATTCATTATCTTTTTAAGATAATGAGACATGAATTACTCTTTTTTTTCATTCCAAATACTCAAGATACCCTTTTGGGATCCCTTGACTACCAAGTAATTGATGTAGCTTGATCCCTTTCAAGGAATAAAGCCAAGGGAGAAAGAAAGTTGCATTCAGGAGTATGTCGAAGCAACCAAAAACGCTGGTGTTTTGGGTAGTATTAAAACACCGGTTGGTATTACCCAAAAACACTGGTGTTTTGGGTAGTATTAAAACACCGGTTGGTATTACCCAAAAACACCTGAGTTGTGACGCAAAAACATCAAGAAAACGTTATTTTGAATATTTTGTATGATCTTAGGACAGTTTTCAAAACCTGTATGTGTCCATTTCAGTTGATTGCGTGTGAATCAGAAATATTAAATTCTTTATATTCGTCCTTTTCTTTTGATGTAATACAAAAAAACAGTCCCACTTGACTGACTGGGGCTTTGTCCACTGGGATTATCTCATGATCAATAAGAAGTGTTCATTTCTCTCACTTTAGCAATAAACTAATTTAGATAAGAGATATCTGGTGAGTGAACGATATTGTGAAAAGGCACTATGCTGCCACCTTGTGTTAGTTACACAAAACACACAAACACTATGAGCAGAACGTCAACCAAAACGCTGAATTCTTTTTTATTTCAATAAATAACGTTTTGTAAATACATTAACATAAATTTTCTTTACGATAGAATACCACGAAATGTTATCATTTGCAATTCATTAACTTTTTTGTGATTTGGATAAAAATAATCAGGTGTTTTAGGTGTTTCAAAAGACTGGGTCACTGAAACCAACCAAACACAAGCATTTATACTGAACCAAACAGAATAATAGTTATGTATTTATGTGGGGATATATACATAATGTATATATATATATATATATATATATATATATATATATATATGAGCCCATGTGCATATTTACATACATATGTACATATTTGTATATATGTATATACATACACACACACACACACACACACATATATATATATATATATATATATATATATATAAAGACTCCTGTGATAAACTTCATTTGCTCTCAGTATGTGATAATGTATTATTGTATAATATATGTATATATATATATATATATATATACATATGTGTGTGTGTGTGTGTGTATATTGTACCAGCATTCATACAGTATGTGTAGCAGAAACATGATGCATGCATAACAAATTTTACAAGTACTTATATGCACATGTGCACACATTATACATATATATATATATATATTATATGTATAGACTACATATATAGCCTCACACATTTATACAATACATGCTGAAATATATTAACAGATTGTACACACATGCTTATATTTATTAGGTACATCTGCGCATAAATTAATCACATCAAATCAAAGTGCATATGTACATATATATATATATATACATATATATATACATATATATATATATATATATATATACATATATATATACATATATATATATATATATATATATATAAATATACATATGAAGTTATGAAATATCTATTCAAACTTCAAATCACAAATATACAAGCCATAGATGCAAAACTACTGGCAAGTGTGTAAGCGATCGACAGCTGGCAAGCGTTTCTATTCATCAAAAGAATCTCAGCATAACATAAATTTATCTGATTTCGAATATGCACATACATATACATAAGCGTATGTGGACACACAAAGGTGTTGCGCATGATTGCAAACTCGAGGCTCGGATCTCACGGCGATCGCCGCTGCAAGAATCGTCCGACACTTGCGTCCCGGGACGGCCGACGTCGGCGCTCCGCGGACCGACTCAGTCGGCGCCGCCTCGCCGCGGACGGCAAGAAACACGAGACACAGCAAGGACCTGGGACCCCACAAGTCATGATGGACCCCCATAGGAACAGCGGGGACCTGAGGGTTTAATGGAGACATGACGGCTGGCTCCCCACACCCTCAGCCTCCTGAGGAGAGTCCACGGTCGCACCCTCCTCGCCTCTGCAGGGGTCCTAGTTTCTATTCTACCGTATCGTATAGCTCTCACACAAAGCTCCCCTTCAACGGGGTCGTACAGAATAATCTGAGGAATGACGGAGCACCCCTTGGGCAATGAATGAACGACCTGTTTGAGGTATACCTTATACATAAGGACACCTAGGTATTACGTTCACAAAGGCCAATCAAACAACCAACTATTCGGAGTCCACTGCTGAACAAAGGTATCTCCCAACGTTCTCCACGACTCACGTGACTATGCCATCCTCTGCCACGTCACTCTTGCAATCTTTTGCGAACCACTGGTATCACACAGGCGGATTTCTTTGTTTCTTTGTGAGAGACGAACACTAGATAACCCACATGTAGGAAGGTACATAGAAGTGAATCAGCACAGTTTGCGAGAAGACACGAGTCATTCAAATCTCATTTCTTTATCCGAATCACAAAGGGGGGGGGAGGAGGGGGGGTTAGGTGATAAAGAACACCTGCGGGAGGACGCACCTGAAGGCGAGGCAGACACAGACCTGAGCGAACCTGGTGGGGGGTCCTGTCTCACCCTTGAGGTCTCTCACAGCAGGAGACCTTACAGGGGGAAGGGGTGAGGGTGACCCTTGGGATTTGTGCTCCTCGCCCCAGAAGTGGACGGGACAAGCTGAGGCAGTGGGGGTGAGAGGGGGGGGAAGGGTACTGAGGTCGTCCTAGCACCTCGAGAACGATCCCAGGACTTCGCTCGAACACATAGACGAACTCGTAGGGGAACACTCACCTTCTGAAGGGGGGCTGGGGACATGGGGATATCCTGATATCGGATATCCTGGGTAGGCATTCTGGGCGTACATGGCTGGAAAGGTGTACCCCATGTTGTTGTACTGGGCAACGCTCTGTTGGTATTGCTGGAACTGTGAGTAGGGGTTGGCCAGCGGTGGCGGAGGTTGTTGCTGGACGTCTGAGAGACTGGCGCCCTTGGCTAGGAGTTCCTGGTCCAGCATGATGACGAAGGGAGTCGGGGACTTCGTAGCACAGGTACTCACGCGACGGTACTCCTACTGTGGCTGCGTCTGGCTTACAACAACCGACGCAACAAGCTTTCTTGCGCGCTTTTTTTTTTTCTTTTTTTTTTTTTGAGGACCAGCGAAAGGAGGGAAGGGGGGTAGGGCTTATTCTCTTTGGCCCTACGTCTACTCTAGTCTTCCTGGCCTCTTGTTTGCTCCGGTAGTAGTCTCAAGAAGAGCTCGAGATGCTTGATTTCACTGTAATGTCAAACACTACACAATTATCACAATTAAGTGCGGCTGGTTCGGCGACGTTTGCTTCGATACTGTGCGCGCTTCGGAAGGCTGTGCTCGCCGCATCCCGTCAAATGGTGATGGAGCACTTCAATGTCCCGACGGCCAATCAGCGGCCGGCATCTCCCGCGCTCGGGATGCCAGGACAGCTGATTGGATAATTGTTCCAATGAAACGCGTCGCTGATTGGTGGAAGTTGTTTGGCTCCGCCCCCGTGTAGGACACCCGAGCTCAGCTGTCATCTCTTTCCACTGACTTCGACTCCGTCGACGACGGCCTCTCTTGTTAAAACGACCATAGAACAGACGCAGGCGCTTAAGTTTCAGGTCCCTGTGTTGGGGAAATAGCATTTGTTTTAGGAAACCGCATGGAGGAGGAGCTGGCGAAGAGAGTAAAGGTTTCTGTAGGAGGATTTGAGGGAAAAGGAAGCGACGAGGAGCTTCGTCAAGACAAAGCGGGATCGAACGTTGGGTTGCCGAGCTGAAACCACGCCCACATCGTCAGTCAGGCTGTGTGGGAGGGAACGCCCGCGGACACGTACACACGCATACACAAACACGCATATACACACACATATACACATGCACACACGCACGCACACACGCATACACATGCGTACACACGCATTTGCATACACACAGATACATACATACATACATGTACACAACCACGCATGCACACGCATACACACACACAAACACACACACACACACACACACACACACACACACACACACACGCACGCACGCATATATCGTGTATGTACACAAAAGTCAAATAAAACATACATTTGAACACAAGAATGATTTTATGAATGTGCATGTGATTCATGTTTTGGATGATGTGCTGGACTTGTGATAAATATTTATTACCCTCCTGTATGAGCCCTCGAAGCTGGTATATGGGCTGATCTATATGTAGTGCTGTAACCTTACAAACATGCACACACGCACACACACACACACACACACACACACACACACACACACACACACACACACACACACACACACACACACACACACACACGGTTTGCAGCCCTGGACGCTAACCGCTACACCTACTAGTGCTTGTATGTGTGCCTCTTTGCGAGCGCTTGAACAGATATTATAAATATTGCACATACATACTCAAATACTTTGACTTACACACACACACACACACACACACAGACACACACACACGTGTATATACATTTCGTGCGTGGATGGAAATAATATATTTCTCCACACACGCACAGTCGAATTAAAACAGGTCTTGTCGAACAGGTATACAGTACATAAAACTACATATTTACTAGCAAATCTACACAAGTATGTACTAATGCGCTAGTTTATGTGTGTATTAGCTAGCTGATGTTTAAAGACAATTTTTACCTATTACCAGGTAACTAAAGGTAAGATGATATTTGGCAAAAGGGGCGCATGAATATGGTCAAATCGCCACCTTTGCCTAAAGCGTTAGGACAGCATGGGTAAGTGGCATTCACGAGTAGTGGGGGCTGAACCTGGATCTAAAGAATAAAAATGCAAAACACAACACCATCATTCTTATATAAATACAACAAGTTATATATATCAATGCATAGGCACACAATAAATTTTGTATTGGTTTTGTATCTTATGAATTAGAATATTGTATTGAATACTCTTGGTAAGACACAAAGGCTGTATCGTTCTCTAGGGGGCTGACAGGTGGTCCTGCATTGAGCCATTAAGACTAAAATCGACAAATAATGCATTAAATGCATATAGCTGAGTACAGGTGTGTGTACATGTATATATATATATATATATATATATATATATATATATTATTTGGTACCTGTGCATTGTGGCTACAGGTATTGTTTTTGTCTGTACCTATTGGTACCTGTAGCCTTTGTCATATGTACTTCCTGTACAAGTACCATTTCCATTTGTAAAAACACACACAAGGAACCAACCACACTTATGTGTAGATAGACCCTTATTTCTTGGTATTCGTGACCTGGTACCTGTGACCTGGTACCTGTGACCTGGTACCTGTGACCTGCACTTCGGGAATGATATCGTGAAGGGTGCACGAAGAGAGATCTACCCTTCGCGGGTCCTCTTTACCTGTGGCCCTTCAATACACGTAATCACTTGACCCCATCCACCCCCCCCCCCACCCCACCCCACGAACCCCTCATACCTCACCCCACCCCACCCCGCTTCCTCCTTTCTCTGTTCAGTTCCCCACCCTCCCTACCTCCCTCTCTCCCTCCCTCTCTCCCCCTCCCTCCCCCTCCTTCCCTCCCTACTTCCTTCCCTCCCTCCTTCTCTCCCTCCTTCCCTCCCACCGTTTCTGTAGATATTATTTTTCATTCCTCTCTTATATCTTTCTTCTCCCTTTCCTTCCCCTCCCTTTCATTTACCTTCCCTTACCTTCCCTTTCCCTATCCTTCTTTCTCCTTCCCTTCCTCTCCTTTCCCTCCCCTTTCCCTCCTTAGTCTTCCCTTCCCCTCCCTAGCCTTTCCTTTCCCTTTCCTTACCCTCCCTTTCTTTTCATTCCCTTCCCTTCCCCTCCCTTCCCTTCTTTCTCTCTTTCCTCTCTCCCATCCTCTTTTTATTTTCCAGTTTCCCTCTCTTTTCATCTCTCACTCTCTGACCATTCTTCGTGCCTTCTCGCCATCCCACTCTCTCTCTCTCTCTCTCTCTCTCTCTCTCTCTCTCTCTCTCTCTCTCTCTCTCTCTCTCTCTCTCTCTCTCTCTCTCTCTCTCTCTCTCTCTCTCTCTCTCTCTCTCTCTCTCTCTCTCTCTCTCTCTCTCTCTCTCTCTCTCTCTCTCTCTCTCTCTCTCTCTCTCTCTCTGTAGGTCCATTCCCTCTTGTTTGTCTTTTTTTCGTAGGCTGGGCTTTGCGCTCTCTCTCTCTCTCTCTCTCTCTCTCTCTCTCTCTCTCTCTCTCTCTCTCTCTCTCTCTCTCTCTCTCTCTCTCTCTCTCTCTCTCTCCCCATATCTCTTCTTACTCTCTTTTCCTCTTGCTCTCTTCTCTTCTTTGTCCTCTTGTGTGCATTGTACTTCGAGCTCTCCTCACAACTACATGGGCTAGAGTTCGATTCCAGAGATCTTTGGTGGCCGCAGCTTACCAGGCTGTCCGAGCACTGAGGGCAAAGGTGGCGACTTCGGCCGCAGCCCGGCGCCTCCTGTCTGGGCTTCCTCACATTTATCTTTCTCCACCCCTTCCAACCTCCCCCTCCCCCTTCCCCCTCCCCCTTCCCCTTCCCCCTCCCCCTCCCCTTCCCCCTCCTCTCACCCTTCCCCTTCCCCCTCCTCGTTCCCCTGCCCCTCCCCTCCCCTCCCCCTCTCCCCGCCCCTCCCCTCCTCCCTCTTCCTATCCCCCTCTCCCCGCCCCCTCTCCCTCCCCTCTTCCTTTCCTCGCCCCCTCTCCCTCCCCCTCCCCTTCCCCCGTTTTCTATCATTCTTTTCTTCAGTCTTCGCTTGCTGCTTCCTCTCTTTACTCTCTTCTTTCGCCATTTCTTCCCTTCATATGACGCTCTCCCCTCCTCCCTCCTCCCTCCCCCCTTCTCACTCGCCCTCCTCCCTCCTCCCTCCTCCCTGTCCTCTTTTCTCCCTTTCATTCTTCCCTCTTTTCATCCCACCGTAATCCTCATTCCTCCATCCTCCTTCTTCCATCTTCCTCCCTCCTCCCTCCTCCCCTCCATCTGCCCTTTATCCTCTCCCTCCCACTGCTCCTCCATCACTCAGCATCACGTCTCTCTCCCTCCCTCCCTCCCTCCCTCGGTTCATCTCACTCCTTCTCCACTCTCCCTCTCTGCATCCATCACTCAAACTCCTCCCGCTCCATTCCTCCTTCATCAATCGCATTCTTTAGCCCCCTCCACTCCCTCCACTCTCACCTCTGTCCCTCCAGTCTAACACGCTCCCCTCCCTCCATCCCTCCATCCCTCCATTCCTCCTTCCCTCCCCTTCACTATTTTTTTTGTTATATCATCAATGTTTCAAACGCATGTGCGCGCGCACACACACACACACACACACACACACACACACACACACACACACACACACACACACACACACACACACACACACACACACACACACACACACACACACACACACACACACACACACACACACACACACACACACACACACGGGACACCACGAGCATAGCTCCCCGTCCCGTAAAATACAACTAGGTAAATACACACACACACACAAACACACATACACGCACACACACACACAAGCACACACGCTCGCAAGCACACCTTATTTTTTATTTGCTTGCTTACTGCCTGCCAACCTGTCAACATATATACAAACATATGATATAAATATATATACAAACATATGATATAAATATATATACATACATACATACATACATACATACATACATACACACAATACATACATATATACATACATACATGCATGCATACATACATGCATACAAACATACATACATACACATATACATTCGTGAAGAGCTGGATTCCAGAGACCATGTTGGAGGAATGCAAACATTGGACTCGACGTTAGAAGTTCAATCCAATTAAACCTCTAAACGTTGAGCCCAGTGTTTGCTTTCTTCCAATACATACATACATACTGTACATACATACATACATACATACATACATACATACATACATACATACTCGTACATACATACATACATACATACATACATACTCGTATATACATACATACATACATACTCGTACATACATACATACATACATACATACATACATACATACATACATACATACATACATACATACATACATGCATATGCACATACATACAAATGTACATACATACACACACACACACACACACACGCACGCACGCACACACACACACACACACACACACACACACACACACACACACACACACACACACACACACACACACACACACACACACACACACACACACACACACACATACCTCCAATCATAGTGGCTATTCATAATCGGCACTATTCTCTTCTATCTAAATATAAACCATTCACTATTTACCTTTTGTCTTCCATACTATGCAATGGATACTACATATGAATACTTATACTATCCCTTACCAAACGCCTCTTTCAACTATTCTCTACAATGAGTATGAAGTCCCACCACTATTCAATCTATTCACGATTGCTGTTCTACTATCCATCTCCTATATGCCTTGTTGCACACCTCTTCTTCCTCCTCCTCTACCCTTTCCTTTTCCTCTTCCTCCTCCTCCTCTTCTTCCTCACCCCTTATGAATAAAGCTCTCGCCTTGCTTCCTCCTTCTTCTTCTTCCTTTCTGTTCCCTCCCCCCACTCCTCTTCCTACTCTCCTTTCCTTCACTTTTCCCCCTTCCCTCTCCTATGTCCCCCTTCCCCTTCTCCCCCTCTCCCCCTCTCCCCTCTCCCCCTCTCACCCTCTCCCCCTGTTCCCCTCTTCCAACTTTTTCCTTCCATTGTGCTCAGGCACCCTGACCTCGTTTGGGGGATGCGCACTCTTTTTTTTTTAAGGCTTTTGCCTCATCGCACTCACGACCACTCCTCTCTCCCGCTGAAACTCCCACCAACCAACGCCGCGTAGATGAGAACGAGAGAGAAACACGCACGCAAGTCCTCGACGTGCTTGCGTGCATGCGCAATGCTAGTGTGTACAATTGTTCGAGTATGCAAGTAAACGCACAGACGCGTGTACATGCACACACACACACACACACACACACACACACACACACACACACTACCTTGTAGTGTGAGTGGTCTCAGACCTACCCAGAGATCGGCAAATAATGAGCTCTGAGCTCACTGTCGTAGGGTGGTGTCTGGCTGTCTCGAACAGAGGCTGCAGCAGATCCGAGGTGAATACACACACACACACACACACACACACACACACACACACACACACACACACACACACACACACACACACACACACACACACACACACACACACACACACACACACACACACACACACACACACACACACACACAAACACACACATATATTTAAACATACACACACTTGTACTCCTTGGTTGTATAGTTGACAACAACGTCTATTAATCGCATAAATTGGATAAGAATACAGAAATGACTTTCCCATACTAAGGTCAGAGTACACTTAAGACGATTTTACTGTGGGTGCCAGGGTTGTGTCCTTGGGTGCCAACTTCAGTACCATAGGGTCGCCATCTCTTATCTCTCTCTTCATATCTCCTCTTGCTCTCTTTTCCTCTTTGCCCTCTTGTCCCCTCGTGGTGCGCTGGGCTTTGGGCTCTCCTCGCAGCTGCATGGACCAGAGTTCGATTCCAGAGATCTTTGTTGTAGTTTTGGCAGAAGGAACTCCGTATTCGTTGTCTTGTCCAACAAATAAAGGAGAGAGGGTAGGAAGAGAAAAGATTGAAAGAAGGTAGAGGAAGGGATAGATGAGGTGAGGTAGGAAGAGGAATGAATGAAAAAGAGAAAGAAGGAAGAGGAAGGAATGAAAGAGAGAAGGTAGGAAGAGGAAGAGATGAAAGAGAGAAGGTAGGTAGAGGAAGGGATGAAAGAGAGAAGGTAGGTAGAGAAATAGCTAAAGAAGAGAAGGTAGAAAGAGGAAGAGGTAGAGGAGAGAAGGTAGGTAGAGGAAGGGGTGAAAGAGAGAAGGTAGGTAGAGAACTAACTAAAAAAAGAGAAGGTAGCTACAGGGAGGGGTAGAAGAGAGAAGGTAGGAAGATAAAAGGCTAAAGAGGAGGTAGATAGAGAAAGGATTGTAATAAATATAAATTGGAGACGCGTTTTTCGAACAGTACAAGGTCTCTACAGGCCAGTAATCCCTCAGATGGCGTTATAGATAATAACAATAATAATTCACTACAGAAATGACGTAATGGCACGGACAGAGAAGCCCATGTAAACAACGACACACGCATAGGTATATGTGTACAGGCGTGTACATGAACGTATGTGTACACACAATCACACACACACACATACACACACACACACACACACACACACACACACACACACACACACACACACACACACACACACACACACACATACGCACACACATGTCTATACCTATATAAATACATACATACATACGTACATACATATTTGCATGCATGTATATATACACACATGCATACATACATACGTACATACATACATACATACATACATACATACATACATACATACATACATACATACATACATATATGCATACATGCATGCATGCGTACATACTTTCGAGATAGCTGAATGATACTTCTATCGTATATAGTTCTTACCTGGTCCCTCTCCCCCTAAAAGTGTCACTCTATTCGCATTCTTAATAGCACCCAATTCAGTGCCATAAAAGGGGACTTCACACAAGAAGAAAAATCGTCGATTTTTTACCGTTGACGGAGAAACACACGAAGATAGAGTACAAGAAGTGGACAATGTGAATATGTGCTTTTATTGATCTATTTTGTCATTTAATTCCTAATATACAAAAGTACAATAAAATGCATGTTTTCATACATATTTTTGATAAAATTGAATAAAAGTAAATAACAACTCTGTCACATGTTTACAATCATCCCTTACTGCGCATGACGTCATTAGGATCCGGTAGGTTGGATGGTGACCTGAACTATGACCCAGCTGGGTCAAGGTCATATGACCCGAGACGTTTCCTCTACTACTGTTGCTGATTTGTTTGACCTGAGGACATGTTGATAACCCTGTTTTCATCACAATATTTCTGCAAAGGTGCTAGAATTACGTATCCAACAATGAGGATTTTATTTTATGTAATTGTATGTATTAACTATAGGACTATGTCACACACACACACACGCACACACACACACACACACACACACACACACACACACACACACACACACACACACACACACACACACACACACACACACAAAAATACAACTAAGTAAACACACACACACACACACACACACACACACACACACACACACACACACACACACACACACACACACACACACACACACACCTTGTGGCGCAGTGGTTAAAGTTCTCGCCTGCCACTACGGCGGTCCGGGTTCAAATCCCTCCCAGGGCTGAGATAAATTCAGTATCACTGAGCTGTGAGTCGTTACTCCAACTCTCGTGGGCGGGGAGTGGGGTGTGTGTGTGCGTGTTAGGTCACAGCATTACCCAGAGATCGGTCATATGAGCCCTGAGCTCTCTTCTGGGAGGGAAATAGCTGTCGATCAGGAGTCCAACGTGTGATCCAAGACCATGGTGAACCATGGTGAATCTCTCTCTCTCTCTCTCTCTCTCTCTCTCTCTCTCTCTCTCTCTCTCTCTCTCTCTCTCTCTCTCTCTCTCTCTCTCTCTCTCTCTCTTACTCTTTCGCTCTCTCTCACGCACACACACGCACTCACGAAAAACAGCAAAGGTATCATTTCCTCCACGCTTTATTGAATATCCTTTTTAGTAAGTGAGAGAGAAGCGGTGAAAAAAGTTCCAGACGGCTTTGCATCGATGATGCATGAAAGAGTCTTGTGATCAGACGCTTTTTAAACCAAAAAAAGAAAAAAAGAAAAAAAGTAAAAAGACAAGTTTTGACTAAATTGGTTTCGACGTTTGATTTTCATCGACCCCCAACATGTGTGTCGAAAGAATGATTCCTCATTTTTGTTATTTCTTTAATTTATCAACTTTAGAATATAATAATTGTTTTATTGTAGTTTTTGGGTTATTTATCTATTGGTGGGTTTTGTTACATGTTTTGGTTGTTTTTTTTATTTTTATTTTATTCATATGGCTAACAATAATTTTATTCTCAATTATCTATTCTTTTTTTGTTATATGTTTTAGTTGTTTTTATTTTCATTTTATTTATAAAGAAATAATATAAAATGCACCTGTGTCGAATGAATACCTTACCAGTGATAATCGGACTTTTGGTTAATGTTGTAATATATTATATTCATTAAATATGATTTATGATTATTACTTTATTATGATTTCTAAGTTACTTCTTGATTTTCTGTCTTTGATTTTTATCATATTACATATTATAGTTGTAATATTTTTGTTTATTTACCTTTGTTTATTAATTAATTTATTTATTTATTTATCTTTATCTAGACTTGATTGCACATTTTTGTGTATAATATCCAGGAGTTATTTGACTGTGCCATACCACACTACTCCTGCCAACTTTTCTAAGTCTTTCTTCCATTTGCTTATTGCCATCACAGTTGCTTCTCTATCTTCGCCAAATATAAGCTAAACTATAGTTTGTACTAGTTAAGTGGTCTAGAATTCAGTTATGAACTAGATTTACTTGTGTAACTAGTTATGATGGATCGCTGTTTTATATTCGTTTTGTGCAACCTAGACTACAGCTAGTTTACGCTGCTCTAATTAGGTATTCAGTAATCTAAGTATGAATATAACTAGTTACCTTGGGCTACAGCATTATGCCTGCCTAGTACAAGTTGAATCATTCTTAGTTCATTGATACAGGTTAGCTATTCTAAATTCCATCTATGAACTACATATACACGAAAATCTAGGTATTTTTATCTACATTATCATGCCCACCTAGTACAAGTTAAATCATACCTAGCTTAGTGGACATAGGCTTCTAGATACCAGACAGAAACTAGGTTGATGCTAAACTAGATTCAGTGTTTAGGTAAGTTTGCCTCCCCCTCCCCCACCTAGATCATACCTAGTTTAGTAGACATTAGTTGTTGTTATAGACCTATCTATATATTAAGGTCTTTTTCCCTTATAAGGGAGGAGGTAGCCAATTCAAAGGTACGCACCCAAAGACTGTGTTCTAGACACCAGGTAGAAACTAGGTTGGCACTAAATCTAGATTCGGTGTTTGAGTAAGCTAGCTCCCCTGGGGGGTGGGGGAGGGAGGGAGGGGGGCCTGAGCACGAGGCCCCGGGGGAGATCCTGCCCCGCGCAGGGTTGGCGCGGTTGTGCGCAGGCGCGAGACTCCAGCAGCGACCAACCCGCCCGCCCGTCTCTTTTGATGCATCGCCCATTTTCTATGATAGAGATCTGGGAGAGGTGGTGGGGAGAGTGAGAGGTGGGAGGTTGGAGGGGACGGGAGGGAGGTGGAGGTGGTACACGAGGAACGTGGTGTGAAGGCGTTGCATGGGAGGAAGAGGGGAGGAGGAGGAAGAGGAGGAGGAGGAGGAGGAGGAGAGGCAGAGAAAGGGAAATGGGAATGTAGGAGGAAGAGAACTGAGAAAATAACGAAAAGATGAATGAGGGAAGGTGCAAGATAGGACTTTAAAGAACAAAAATAAGACAAAGGGATATTAAGAAAAAACAACGACAGAAATAGAAAAATCACATTTTTTGTTGAGTCAGGTTAGGTTAAATTGGGTTAGGTTACGTTAAACTAGGTTAGGTTAAGCTAGGCTAGGTTACGTTAATCATAGGTTAGATTAGGTTAACTTACGTTTGGTTAAGCTAGGTTAGGTTACGTTAAGCTAGGTTAGGTTACGTTACATTATCTTACTTTAAGCTAAGCTACATTATGTTACGTTACGTTAAGCTAAGTTAGGTTAAGTTACGTTGAGCTAGATTAGGTTACGTTAGTTTAATTTAGTGTCACCCTGGACCTTTGTATGGATAGAATGTCCTGGGGTGACAGCTGTTTTCAGGTGAGGTCGAGAAGTAGGTGGTTATAAATAACTTTACCCAGGTGATAAGGTTAAGTTGGGTTAGGTTGAGGTGAGGTGGGTTGGGTTGGGTATGGTTTGGTTTGGTTTGGTTGGGGTGGGTTGAGTTAGGTTAGGTTTGGTTTGGTTGGGGTGGGTTGAGTTGCGTTGGGTTTGGTTTGGTTGGGTTGGGATGGCTTGGGTCGGGTTGAATTGCTGGTTTGGGTTTGGTTAGGGTTGCTGTGTTGGGTTGGGTTGGACTTGGGTGGGTTGGGTTAGGATGGGTTGGGTTAGGGTGGGTTGGGTTAGGGTGGGTTGGGTTAGGGTGGGTTGGGTTAGGGTGGGTTGGGTTAGGGTGGGTTGGGTTAGGGTGGGTTGGGTTAGGGTGGGTTGGGTTAGGGTGGGTTGGGTATGGTTTGGTTAGGTTGGGTTAGGTTAGGTTGGGTCGGGTCGGGTTGCTGGCTTTGGTTTGGTTAGGTTTGGTTTGGTTAGGTTGGGTTGGATAGCTGGGTAAGGTTGGGTTTAGTTGGGTTTGTTTTGGGTTGAGTTGGGTTGGGTTGGGTTGAATTGGGTTGGGTTGAGTTCGGATGGGTTGGGTTGCTGGTTTGGGTTTTGTTAGGTTTGGTTTGGTCGAGTTGGGTTGCTGGGTTGGGTCGGGTTACTGGGTTTGGTTGGGTTGGTTAGGTTGGGTTGGGTTGGGCTTGGGTTGGGTCGGGTTTGGGTTGAGTTGGGTTTGGATTGGGTTGGGTTGGGCTAAACTGGGTTGGAATGGATTAGGGCTGGATTGCGTGTGCTGGGTTGGGTTAGGCTAGACTATGTTTGGAATTTTTCTCGTGTGGTTAGGTAAGGCTATACTAGGCTAAGCTAGGCTAGGCTAGGACTTTTTCTTCTGTGTATCATTTTGATCCTGGATTTGATGAAGAAAAGGTGAAAAGGAAGAGCAGGATGTGCCGAAGACGGTGTAGTGGGGCCGACTTATATTGGGGGGTAAAGGAAGGTAAGGAAAGAAGGGGGAAGGGGAAGGGGGTGGGGGAAGAGTGGAAAGATCTGGGGAAGGTAACCAATAATGTTGACCAGGTGGTAAGGAGAAGAAGAGGAAGAGGAGGAGGAGGAGGAGGAAGAGGAGATGGATGGGTTGAAAGACGAGGGGAAGGATGATAAGGGGACAAAGGATGGAGAGGAAGAGGATAGAAAAGAAGAGGAGGAGGAGGAGCAGGAGGTGGAAAAAGGGAAAGGGAGGAGGGGGAGGTGGAGGAAGAAGGGAAGGGAAAGAGGGGGAGGTGGAAGAAAAAAGGAAGGGAAGGAGGGGAAGGGGTGGGAGTAGGAGAGGGAGTGAAAAAGAGAGAGAGAGAGAGAGAAGGAGGAGGAGGAGGAAGACTGAAAGGAAGAGAAGAGTCCACAAACCGAAATTTGGTGTCAGCTGATGTCTGACGAATCCACCCAGGCAAGGTGTCTGACAGGAGTCTGAGGCTGACATGAGTGTGGACCCGTACACAGTGGTATGGACGGCTGGCAGGGAACGACTGACAAAGTGGTCTGGCAAGCAGAGTAGAGGGACTGACTAGAATAGTGGTTCTCAAGTTTTGTCACTCATGAATTCTCAATGTTTGTGTGGCTCCCCTTTATTTTACTCCCAAATCCCACCCCAGTAATGAATAAATGAATAAATAAATAAATAAATAAATAAATAAATAAATAAAATGAATATATAAAAATGAATAAAGATAAAATAATAATAATAATAATAATAATGATGATGATGATGATGATGATGATGATGATGATGATGATGATGATGATGATGATGATGATGATGATGATGATGATGATGATGCATACATACATACATACATACATACATACATATACCAAAGGCTTTTTTTCCCTTACACGGGGGGTAGTCAAAAAGAAAAGGCATAGGAATCGCTCCCACCCATTTCATTTCCCATATATTCCACTCCCCTCCACACCTCCTCCCTCCCTCCTATCTTGGCCGAATAATGATAATAATAATAATGATGATGATGATGATGATGATGATGATGATGATGAAATGCTTTAAAAAAGTTACCCCAGTACAGAGTTGACATCATTAACTATTTTACATTTTTTCAGCCAAGACAGGGTGATGGATATATATTTTTTTGATATTCAGAGTCCTCACATCACATATAGAAATGTATAGTTTGTAACAGCAGGCCGACCCAAAAAAAAAAAAAAAAAGGTAAAATGATAATAATGATAAAATGTTAATGAAAAAGAAAATTGCTTTAGTATAAAATTGACAACCATCATTATCTTACATTTCTTCGGCCAAGACAGGGTGATGGATATATACATACATATATATATATATATATATATATATATATATATATATATATATATATATATATATATATATATATATATATATATATATATATATATATATATATATATATAATATATATATATCTGATATCCAGATTCCTCACATAATACAAAAATGTATAGTTCGTAACAGCAGGCCATGCCCGCCCCCACCTAAATTCTTGTCATGGTTCCCTTGGAGGCCCTCCATGGCCCCCAAGGTATGAACCACTGGACTAAAATGTATAACTGACCGAAGTTAGGTTGGGTTTTCAATGGTTACTGGAGAATGCCATTCAACCCGGCCACCCGAGCACATAAGGTAAAGGTGACCGGGGATGAGGGGTGACTGATGGCGTTATTAGGAATAAAGCTGACAATAACCAGCGCTTCTATCCATGGGGGATAATGCCGCACGAGGAGTCACAGAGGTGGTAAAGGGCAGATTTAGGCCCTGTTCACACTAGCGGTTTCAACCGCCGCGGTTCAAGCCGTGGCGGTATAGTTATAATGTAAGTATAGTTATAATGTAAGTCAATGGAGCCGTTCACACGCAATTGCGTAGTTTCTCCTGGACTATGCAGTGCCGCCGCGGTTTTTGCGCGGTTCAAACCGCTAGTGTGAACTGGGCCTTAATGAAAGTAGCAGAGTAGATGGATAGTAGAAGTTAAATTCGATCAGCATTTTTTTTTTTTTTTTTTTGAGTGGACGTTATTGTGAAGTATGCGTGTGTCTGGTCCATAGGGGTGTCGGTAAAGCCTTTGACATGTTGAGTGCGTAAATCTTATGCTCACAGTAACCAATATTAATGATAGTCCTAATACGAAATGAGTACATGTTAAATCAAATAAAATTAATACAATAAGGCAAACACACTTGTCACAATACATACATACATCATACATATACCAAGGCTTTTTCCCCATTACAAGGGAGGTAGCCAAAAAGGAAAAGGCATAAAATCATTTCCACCCATTCCATCCCTGAATACACTCCACACCCCTCCACCCTCCCTCTTATCTTAGCACCTCCTGGATGACGGGTATTGGCTGCTTGTTATTGTGGCAAAGTAGCATGCAGTTGATACTTTAGGGTCTATATGGGGCGCCCCTACGGACCAGAGCCACACATCATTTTGTCTATGATAGAGGAAAACTCTGTTCATAGAGAAATGATGACACTTTTATACTACGACTGTCCCTCCGTTATGCTGTCCCCCAACCCCTTGTTGCTGTCCTGTACCATTTCTCTGAGTATTCTTTTTCTGTGGTGGGGGAATTCCCTGTGGTGGGGGAAAAGAATACTGCCACAAAGTATTCCCACTTGGATCGTAAGAGGCGAGAAGAAAGGGACGGGGATTAGGACTAGGCATCCTTCTCCTTGTAGCCCCACAGGGGACATTCCTAAACGAAAAAGAAAAATTAGTTGTCACAATGCATGCAAATAACCCTACGCCATCATCCCAACGCACCTGCATTGCCCCGTAGACACAGACACCTTCAGCGTTGGCTGAAGCAAACCTGAAACCACGTTCGGCCTGAAGTCACTTGGAGCCAAAAACACATTTGACTACTCGCAAAGCTGTCGCACAACTATACGAGTACATTTGAGGACAGAGAGGAAACGGAAACACGTGAAGAGCTTTGAGTTTTTTTTGTTTGTTATTTTTTAGTTTTTCCGTTTCCGTTTCCTCTCTGTCCTCAAATTTGTTACGATGAATAATCATCATATAACTATATATATATATATTTTTTCTTATCTATATATTCATTCATCTTAGTTTATCTCACTTTTTCTTCTTCCTTTTTTAACTTTTTTTTTTTTTAATTTGTGGGGACTTCAAGAGGGTTCCGGGACCCACCAGCCCCGGAAACCTATTAAAGAGAGAGAGAGAGAGAGAGAGAGAGAGAGAGAGAGAGAGAGAGAGAGAGAGAGAGAGAGAGAGAGAGAGAGAGAGAGAGAGAGAGAGAGAGAGAGAGAGAGAGAGAGAGAGAGAGAGAGAGAGAGAGAGAGAAAGAGAGAGAGAGAGAGAATCATCAAAGCCCTCGTTGTATGCCACCAGGCATATCACCAAGAGATCATAAATCTGGTGGAACGACCTAGAGAGGCTCTTGTGTGATAAGGTGATAGGCCAGCAAGGCGCCAAAAGGTAATGTGGGCCTATCTGGTAACATAACACGTTCTTGGGTGTCTGTGTGTGATATGGCCAGGAGACCGTGAAGTGGTGATGTGGGTGTTAGGTAGTCATATCCAGTTATAGTTTCTCTATTTGGCATTTGGTAATGAATTTGTTTATTTAGCTATATTTTCATCTATTCAATAATTCATTTGTTTATCTATAAAACTATCTATCTATCCATCTATCTAATCTGTCTATTTATCTATCTATCTAACCATCTATCTATCTATCTATCTATCTATCTATCTATCTATCTATCTATCCATTAAATTGTTTTCTGTTCCTTTTCCTTCTGAACATCTGTTTTCCGTATTCTCTTCTTTTACTTCAGTTTAACCTTTTAATTAATAAAAAGAAAATCTGACCATTATCCTAAAGTTATCATCTTACATTCTAGAAATCTAAAATGCTTCAGGAAAGTGTATTATGACGCCTGATCATGACGTACTGACAGTCTTATGATACACAACATTGTTTACAAATAACATAACAACATAAGAATGAAGGAAAATGCAAAAGACCCTTTGGCCTAAACTAGGCAGTTCCAAGCCCATTACCACCCATCATTTCTCTCCATAACGTTATCTAACCTTTTCTTAAAACAACCAAAAATTTCGGCGCTCATTACATGGTTGCTAAGAACTATTTCATTCCTTAATCACTCTACTGGTAAACCACTTCTTACCTATTTCCTTCTTAAATCTAACTTTGTCCAATTTTAACCCATTACTGTGAGTTCTCTCCCCTGATGTCTTGATATGATGATCTTGTTTGTTTTTTATACATCAGAAGTCTTCATCTACAATATCGTGGGAAGTGGTTATCTTGTTATAGCTTTTTTCGTTTTTGATTAATTAATTATTTGTTACTTCAAATGTCTCACAGTGCTTCTGACATGAGACGGACTTTCGTAGTTTCAGTTTTAGTTTAGTTTATTGACTAGATGATAGCATAATACATAATACATTATATAACTTTCTTAAGTTAGTATGGTCCAGTATACAAGTCAATCTACAAATTATACCGTGTACTCCTCCATGACGATATAAATCCTCTATAAGTTGAAGTATACATATGTTATATGTTCACCTTCCTCGCAGATACTGTTATACGCCTACAGTATGTATATATATATATATATATATATGTTGTGTGTGTGTATGTGTGTGTGTGTGTGTGTGTGTGTGTGTGTGTGTGTGTGTGTGTGTGTGTGTGTGTGTGTGTGTGTGTGTGTGTGTGTGTGTGTGTGTGTGTGTGTGTGTGTGTGTGTGTGTGTGTGTGTGCGCGCGCGCGTAAGGCGAAATCAGTGGAGTGATGGATAGTTATGGGATGGGTGAAATGTGGATGCATGCCGTGGCTGCCCAACTCCCTTATAAGGAAGAAAAGACCTTTTGTTACACGTATGTATATATTTCTAGCTTAAATCTAACATGCTAAATCTATTAATTTTCTACTTTGCAGGTATGTTGTCATGGATCAGTTTCCAACGTTCA
>NC_134803.1:41636798-41659298 GCF_046742065.1 Oratosquilla oratoria | reverse complement strand
GCAAGCTAATCAAGGCACAGTAAGGTGCCAAAGGATCACAAAGGTGATCCTTGATTCAAGAGTACCTTCGACTTGATCTCCTTGGATCATCATATGATCTAACTTGACTTAAAAGCGATGTACATTCTGCCATGGCAGAGTTGTGTCGCTTGGTGCCTAATCATGCCACATTTTCCTGACACCGTCTCCCCCGCCAGAGCCTGTGCTACGGCTTATCTGCAACGTCTCATTTTAAGTTACGATGAAGTTACTGGAAGTACCAGGTCGTGGCTATTCCATAGTGTCAAAGACAGACACGAGGTGAAAGATGCAGAGAATCAGTACTTACCACATCGTGCATGACATGCTCTAGGCTCTGACCACTTCCCGAGCGAAAACGGTTGACTCCTTGTAACTCCGCCATGGGAGTCATGGGAGTTTTAGTCTTTGATAACTTCGACAGTGCCATGGCACAGCACACCAGTGGGATGGCACTTGCGTCATGAAAGGTGTCAGACAGCCGGAGTGCCAAGGTCAATGAGTGTCTGATTCCAGACAACGCGTGACAAATACACAAGACACACTTCTCTTACTATACGAAAACAGGCTTAGTTACCTTAACTTACACTCTGGAAAGAAGTAGAGAGCGGGGTAATCTAATAGAGGTATTCAAATGGGTCAAAAACTTTAACAAGGGTGATGCAGGCAAGGTCATCATCTTAAGATAGCAGGGCAGGACTCGTGGTAATGGGTTGAAATTGGACAAGTTTAGGTTTAAGAAGGGAATAGACAAGAACTAGTTTACCATTAGAGTAGTGAATGAATGGAATAGACTTAATAACCATGTAGTGAGCTCTGAAATTATTGGTTATGTTAAGAGAGGATTAGATGGCTATGGATAGGAATAATAGGTGGTAAGGGACATGGAACTGCCTAGTGTAGGCCTTATGGTCTCTTGCAGTCTCCTTCATTGTTATGATCTTGATATTCTTATCAGCTGATTAAAATCATCTGGCGATAGAAAGAACAAACGCACTAATCCATGTCTTTCTTCAGTTCTATAGAATTGTCTGGAGACAATATATGTACATATATATATATATATATATATATATATATATATATATATATATAATATATATATATATATACATATATATATATATATATATAATATATATATATATATATATATATATATATATATATATATACATATATAAATGTACACACACACACACACACACACACACACACACACACACACACACACACACACACACACACATATATATATATATATATATATATATATATATATATATATATATATATATATATATATATATATATACTGTATATTACCAGGAACGTTTTGATGAAATTGTTGATGCCGGTATTGTTGACAAATTAAGTATAGATATGAATCCGTTTTTTGTATGTATTTGAGAAAAGTGATTGACGTTTTAACAGTGATGCTGAGTCAATATAAAATATAAGTATGTTTTTCTTTGTCAATTTTTAGTCAGTCTTCATTCGCTCTGCGAGATTGATAGGCATGACAGCCCTTGTCGGAGCTTGGGGGTCCAAGATTGCCATACACTTACTGCCACCACGCGTTGACTCAAGTGGTTTTCGAACCACCATCTATGCTCTTCACCTCCAGATACCAGCGCCCCTATCCACTCAGCATTCCCTAGAAATGGTGTTGGGAATTATATTCACTAATGTTGTCAAACAGGTTTCCTTCTTTGATGTTTCTTTCAATATTTACAATAATTTTCTTCTCATCGTGTCCACTTTCATTCTATACCTGTTGGAAATTTGCCAACAATCTCCTGTGTCAAAAATCCTATGGCTTCATAACAACCACATAGGCCTATATAGACCTTGGAAAATTACTTTCTTTTAGTTCACTTCTAGTGCTCAATATTCAAATTCAAAATCAAAATCCTAAATCATTCAAAGTCCACTGCTGAAAAAAGGGGTCCCCCTAGCCATCTGTACAAGCCAAGCGACTGTGGCAAAATCTGCCACGTCACTCCTGCAAACTTCTCTATCTCATCTCTCTCTGTCTTCTGCCTTGTCGTCCTTTTCCTCGGAAATGATCCGTCTAGAATTTTGTGTTTAATTTTGTTTTCAATTTGAAAAAAAAAAAAAAAAATTACATGTGATTATTAAGGGTAATTGTGAAGATTAAATAAAATGTTAACAAGCCGACAAAGTCGAGCTTGTGTACTATATCATTGTGTTTTAAATACATATTTTGTTTATAATATTGTTGTTTTCACTTCAAAAAGAAAGCTCACATGTGTTTATGGGGTAGGGGGCGCTAGGAGTCTATTCTAGAAGCCAAGGGGGCGCCAGCCTGAAGAAGTTTGGGAAACCCTGGTCTAGGAACTCTAGGCTCTAGTTAGTTATAAACTTGCTCTAGTCTGCCATCCACCTTTATGGCTACTTGCTCTGCCCCGATCCGCTTCTCCTCCCTTCACCACCTCGCTAACACACTAGTGGCGTAATTGGGAGTATTGTGGTCTCGTATCCAAATATGTGGGTTCGACTCCCGCACTCCTCTCCGATTCCCAATAATGACTGTAGTTACCTGCCCCCCCCCCTCCAACAGTCCCTAAAGCGAATCATAGGGCAAAGGTGACGGCTTCGGCCGCAGCAACTCAGCGCCTCTTGGTGTAGGCTCCTATTTCTGATGCATAGCGACATCCTTAACCCAGTCGTTAATGGAGCTTAATGAGTTTAAAGTTAACTTGGAGAACTTTACATGAGAATTAGTTTAATTTTCATTAGTTAGCTCTATGACGTCATTCTAGTATTCTATAATCACATGATGAGGACTAGTTTAAGCATCATTAGTTAATTGTATGATATCATCCTAGTATCCTATGACCACATGGTGAGAATTAGTTTAAGTTTCGTTAGTGAGATGTATGAAGTCATCCTAGGATCCTAGGATCACATGGCGAGAATTAGTTAAAGTTTCATTAGTTCAATGTATGACATCATCCTAGTATTCTAATAGCGCAAACTCTGGGCTCAAGAAACAGGGAAACCACTCCAGACACTTCTTAGATTGTTCACTAGGCTAGAAGCGCTTGTGAAACACAGTCCATAACAACAATCACACTCTGAGGCAATGACGTAATTCCTTGAATATACGCGTTCAATCTTTGTTGAACAAATCTTCTACAAATAATATGAATAACATTTTCATTTCCACGTTCAAAAGTTAAGGATTTTGATCCAACAGAAGAATGGATGGTGACTGTACTTAGTACAGCGTCTCACGGCGCATGCGTAAATAATATATCTAAAACTCTACATATGCATTACATATATTACACTTCATGACCTATGTTGGTGATGGGTCAAGTGGTCTGAAAGCCGTATGAGAGAATGAGTACATATAATTCCTATCAAATTAGTTAAGAGTAACAAGTTTACCACCTACATTATACAGTAGTCAATACAAGAACTCAGTATTGTATAATCCAGTCCAAATATATACATAAAGGGGAACGTGAGGCTCATGAATAATTTTTTCCCGCAATGGATAAAGATCATGAATTTTAATGTCTCCAAATGCATAGCTGATTGCATGGCCATATTGGCTATCATTATGATATATGGGTTAGATAGAATGATATCACTAGACGGTATATCACCAGTGTGCATATGATTATATTCTATGAATATGTCAATCAGAATACAATACATATATATAGGGCTGAACACAAAGAAAATGTATATGTATATATATATATATATATATATACATATATATATATATACATACATACACACACACATATATACATATATATATAATATATATATATATATATATGTGTATATACAGTACATATATATATATATATATATATATATATATATATATATAGTGTGTGTGTGTGTGTGTGTGTGTGTGTGTGTGTGTGTGTGTGTGTGTGTGTGTGTGTGTGTGTGTGTGTGTGTGTGTGTGTGTGTGTGTGTGTGTGTGTGTGTGTGTATGTATGTATGTATGTATGTATGTGTATTCTGATACATCACAGGTATTCTCAGTAATACACATAGTAACATTCAGGCTTCCTGTCTAGTCCAGGAGGATCCCGAGATATACTACACAAGGATTTCATCTTGTGAAGCTCAGGTACGATGCGTATGCTTAAGGGTATATGGTAGTAATCTCCATTGGATCTAAAGTGGTTAGCGTCCTTGAGGACTCTGAAGGACTGTAGCATACCTTCAAACGTGAAACTCTGTAAGCTGTCGAGGAGTGCACTTGAAAGTGTTCAAGGTCGAGAAGTGTTGTGGCGTCGCATGGGGCACTAGCAAATAGAAATGAGTTATGCTACCAGATTGGCTGGAGAACTGGACTATACAGGACTCTTTAAAGGCGAACTAGAGCTCTTTTGAAGAAAAGTAAGGAGAGGTAGGTTAGGGTAAGCGTTAAGGTTGTTGAGGGTCATTTCAGTGCCAGTGACCTCCAACCCTAAGTCCTGAAGAACCCCGTTTCAAATCAGTGGCACAGGTGAGCACTGTCCAAACGTTCTGATGGAGATCAAGTGTCTTACGTGAATGGTCATAGAGCCCAGTAGGCTGAGTGCTTTGAGTAGTTGTATATAACTGATCCTTCTAATGGTTAGCTTCCTCAGACTGGTGCTTAACTCGAAACCACTGAAAGTGGCGGGGATGCCCCTCTGTCTCAGGACGCCTCAGATGAAACCCCCATCCTTTTTGAGTGAGGTATGAGGGGGTCTGAGTAAGTTGAAGAAGAAAAAGGGGATTATTTACCTGCAGCACTGAGGTGCTGAAATTCAGAGCTGCTTGGGTTACAGTGGTTCTCTTTGCCTTCTAGAAGTCCGGCACCATTCCCCCCAACCGGAAAAGGGGATCTGACCGTTCCCATCCGGAAGATGATGATGATGATGATGATGATGATGATGATGATGATGATGATGATGATGATGATGATGATGATGATGATGATGATGATGATGATGATGATGATGATGATGATGATGATGATGATGATGATGATGATGATGATGATGATGATGATGATGATGATGATGATGATGATGATGACGACGACGACGACGACGACGACGACGACGACGACGACGACGACGACGACGACGACGACGACGGTAATGACGATGATGGTGATGATGATGATGGTGGTGATGATGATGGTGGTGATGATGATGATGATGGTGGTGGCGATGATGATGATGATGATGATGATGATGATGATGATGATGATGATGATGATGATGATGATGATGATGATGATGATGATGATGATGATGATGATGATGACAACGATGGCGGCGATGAAGATGGTGATGATGATGAGATAATTGACAAACTAACATTTACCTGATAAGCCATCTGTTTGTGATAGAACTAGTAATAATGTCTTTGCTCTACTCCTTTTAACAGTTATGCTACATAGTGGAAATAATCACGTTTACCTAGGATGTGATTATACAGAAAATTCCTATTTACATATGTTTCGATATACTGTTTGCTAAAGAAATTTTTTCTTTTCTTTTTTACCCAATGACAAATGATGCATGTTTATGTTTAAGAAAGAAATAGGGAAGAACTGGTTTACCAATAGAGTGGTTAACTAATGTAATAGACTTATTAACCACGTAGTAAGCGCCGAAATAATTGGTTGCTTTAAGAGGATTAGATAACTTTATAGATAAAGATAACAGGTGGTAAGGGACATGGAACTGCCTAGTGTAGGCTTTATGGTCTCTTGTAGCCTCCTCCACTCTTATGTTTTGCTATTCTTATGAAAAAAATTATGTAATGTGGTTACAGTGAACTCTGTATTTGAATGATTATATCAGAAGAGACAGAACTTCTATCTGCTTCCATACATACACGTTCACATGGTAAAGTCTTGTTCAATATAATTCATATCTTCATATGTCAAAGGGAATACAATCTGAACGATTTGTTTTGGTTTGTCTTTGGTCTGTCATATTGTTTAGTACATTCAAATGCTTCTGTTATGATACATGTTTTCATAATTTGATATTCTATTGGGTATTTGGCTCGCTGATTTGTATAAGTTGTAGATGATTTGGGTTCCATTATATTGTTTAGTACATTTAGATGATTCTGTCATATGTCAAAGGGAATACAATCTGAACGATTTGTTTTGGTTTGTCTTTGGTCTGTCATATTGTTTAGTACATTCAAATGCTTCTGTTATGATATATATTTTCATATTTTGATATTCTATTGAGTAATTGGCTCGCTGACTTGTATAAGTTGCCCATGATTTGGGTTCCATGTATTTGAAAGGCTATCGTGTCAATATCTTCTAAAAGATGATGTCATCCCGGATGTTCCTTGCGTGTTTTGTCCCTTTTTGGATTACAATTTATGAACTTAGTATCTACAAGAACTCCGAGCAAGCAATTTCCGACGTGTTGTTCTTCCGCGATAGCATCAAGTAAATTACAGTTCACAAACGGAGGAGAATTTTAGGGCCTTCGATAATGTCTCTCTAAATACAATTAGTATAAAGAAAGAAGAGAAAGACGCGAGTTTAAGACGACCTGGCAACTGTCCTACAAAGGGATATTGTTGATGTATTGAGGAATAGGAATAAGAAAAATGTGTTAAATTATAATAATAAGTGCAATTTATTTTTCTCAAAGTGTTCCGATAACAACGGATAGTGTCTTCCGTTTATGTATGACACAGCTTTGCATTTGTTACATTTGTGTCCTTATTTACATATGATCGTATCTTTATACACATTTGCACGATGTGTTTTTAGATATATATGTTATTTCTAATCCTACAGTTCATGTCGACGGGAAAGTGCAATACCATATTTGTCTTTCACGCGAAGCCAATTTTGTTCTGAAGAGATATTGTGTTATCTCAGCACGCGATAACATATCCCTGTTTATTTATTCATCAGAGAAAGAAAGAAAGAAAGAAAAATTTTAATTCCTACTGGGACTCTCCCCCCGAGTCTAGAACTACTACCTTAATCTAGCCTAACTTAAACTAAATTAACCTAATCTAGCCTAACACAACTTAATGTCACCTTCCCAAACTTGAGTTAACTTAATCTAACCTTAAGTAACTTGACCTAACCTGATCTAACTTGACCTAATCTAACTTAATCAAACCTAACCAGTCATAACCTAATCTAATCTAGGCTGACCTAACCTGATCTAACCTAACCTAACCTAACCTAATCTAAATTCATCTAATTTAACCTAACCTAATCTAACCTAACCTGACTTAACTTAACCTAACCTAGGTTGACATAACCTGATTTAAGATAACCGAATCTAACCTGGGTTGATATAATATTGGTTGATATAACCTGGTTTGAGTTAACCTAACCTCCTTTAACGTAACTGGCCAAAATTCATCACCGCTAAATGAAACTACCGCGGCGTCCCCTGAAGTGGACTGGGAAGGAGCCTTAAATGTCTCAGATTGGCGAAGAAACATTGAAAGTTTTCTTTTTTTATTTTCAATTTCATTTTCATTTCATTTCAATTTTCATTTTTCAGTTTTCATTTTCAAGTTTTTTCGTTTTTTATTTTCAATTTTTCATTTTCATTTGGTTTAAAATGTTCATATACATACGAGTATACATGTACATATATATATACTGTACATATACATATACATATACATATACATATACATATACATATACATATTCATACACAAATACATGTGTACACAATTACACATTTACATTCATGTACGCATACTCATACACATATACATTTACACATATACGTATATATGCATGTACACAACACCACTCCCCCTCTCTCTCTCTCTCTCTCTCTCTCTCTCTCTCTCTCTCTCTCTCTCTCTCTCTCTCTCTCTCTCTCTCTCCATCTTTCTCTCTCTCTCTCTCCATCTTTCTCCCCCTTCCCATTTCCTTTCTCTTTCTCTCTCTCTCTTTCTCTCTCTCTATCTATCGATCTCTCTATCTATCTATTAATCTATCTATCTATCTATCTATCTATCTATCTCTCTATCTCATTCTCTCTCTCTCTCACTCTCTTTCTCTCACACTCACTCTCTTTCTCTCTCTCTCTTTCACACACACGCGCACACACACACACACACACACACACACACACACACACACACACACACACACACACACACACACACACACACACACACACACACACACACACACACACACACACACACACACAGACAGACAGACAGACTCCCACTCGTCGCTCTGTGCCCCGAGAGGCCTCTTAATGATGGGGTCTGGGGAAGGCCGTCCCGCAATCCCTCAATCCCTTTCTTTCCTGCTGGCTGGCTGGCTGGCCTCAGTGACGCTCACCTTCTTCCTCCTCCTCTTCTTCCTCCTCCTCCTCCTCCTCCTCCTCCTCCTCCTCCTCCTCCTCCCCCTCCTCTTCCTCCTCCTCCTCCTTCTCCTCCTTCTCTCCTTATTCTTCTTTTCTTTCTGTTTCTACTTCTCCTCCTTCTCCTCCTCCTCCTCCTCCTCCTCCTCCTCCTCCTCCCCCTCCTCCTCCTCCTCCCCCTCCTCTTCCTCCTCCTCCTTTTCCTCCTCCTCCTTCTTCTCCTCCTTCTCTCCTTATTCTTCTTCTCCTTCTCCTCCTACTCCTCCTCCTCCTCCTCCTCCTCCTCCTCCTCCTCCTCCTCCTCCTCCTCCTCCTCCCCCTCCTCTTCCTCCTCCTCCTCCTTCTCCTCCTTCTCTCCTTATTCTTCTTTTCTTTCTGTTTCTACTTCTCCACCTTCTCCTCCTCCCCTTCTTCTTCTCCTTCTCCTTCCCCTATATATTCTTCACCTACTCCTTCTATTTCTCCTCCTCCTGTCCCTCTTCCTCCTCCAGCTGTTCCTCCTCTTCCACTTGCGCCTCCTCCTCCATCTCCTCCTCCTCCTCTTTCTCCTTCCTCTATTTCTCCTATTTGTCTTTCTCTTTCTCCTCCTCTACCTCCTCCTCCTCCTCCTTATCTTCTTCTTCTCCTTTTTTCTTTTACTTATCTTTCTTCTCCTCCTACTTCTACTTCTCCTCTTGTTCTTCCTCCTCTTCCTTCTTCTTATTCTTCTTTTAATCCTCTTTTTGTTTTTCTCCTTTCTCTTTTTCCTCCTCCTCCTCCTCCTCCTCCTCCTCTCCTCCTCCTCTCCTCCTCCTCTCCTCCTCCCCGTCCTCCTCCTCTTTCCTTAGCCTCCAGCAATCACTGTGTCTTCCACAAGGTCCCCTTTCTTTTCTCTCTCTCTCTTTTTTCTCTCTCATTCTCGCCCTCAGTTATCTCCTGCTGCATTGACTTCTCGATCTGGTTCTCGATCTACATCTCTCTTTCTCTCTCTCTCTCTCTCTCTCTCTCTCTCTCTCTCTCTCTCTCTCTCTCTCTCTCTCTCTCTCTCTCTCTCTCTCTGTTGTGTGTGTGTGTGTGTGTGTGTGTGTGTGTGTGTGTGTGTGCGTGTGTGTGTGTGTGTGTGTGTGTGCGTGTGTGTGTGTGTGTGTATTCACTTGGTCTTTGGATCACGTGTTGGACTCGTGATCGACAGCTATTTCCCTCCTGGAAGAGAGCTCAGAGCTCGTAGGTCCGATCTATGGGTAATGCTATGACCTTACACACACACACACACCCAACTCCCCGCCCACGAGAGTCAGAGTAACGACCCGAAGCGCAGCTGTACCGAAATAATTTCGGCCCTGGGCAGGATTCGAACCAAGCACTACGCGCACCACCATGCTCGTAGTTCATCGCTCTACCAACTGCGCCACCGAGTGTGTGTGTGTTTGTGTGTATGCCACCGCGCGCGTGTGCGTGTGTGTGTATGTGTGTGTGTGTGTGTGTGTGTGCGTGAGTGTGTGTGTGCGTGCGCTATCGCGCGGGCGTGTGTATGTGTATATGTATGTGTGTGTGTGTGTGCGTGTATGTGTGTGTGTGTGTGTGTGTGTGTGTGTGTGTGTGTGTGTGTGTGTGTGTGTGTGTGTGTGTGTGTGTGTGCGCGCGCGTGTTGCGCGTTCATGTTTTGGCTTTCATCGTGGTTTTTATCTCTTTAGTCGATACCAACAGAGGGGGCCTACAAGATGGACGTCAGAGAGTAACATTTCCCTTCTGCCGGCCCTCCAAAAGCAGCAACCCTCTCGCCTGAAGGTGCAGCCTTGATGGGCTGGCATTCAGTACCCGGACTGGGCCAAGATTTCTCTCTATCAACTGCATTTCCTCCACCTTTTCACACAAGGACCACAGATAACCGGCGACTGATCACCAGGTCTCGTTTGTGAAGCAGAAACTGTACCACTAGAATACAACAACAACAAAAATCCCCCTCCTCCCCTCCTCCTTCTCCTCTCTTTTCTTCCCCACCTCCTGTTCCTCCTTCTTCCCTCATTCTCCTCCTCCTTCACTTCGTCATCCTCCTCCTTCCCTCGTTCTCCTCCTCCTCCTCGTCCTCCTCCTCCTCCTCCTCCTCTTCCCCTCCTTTTCCTTCACCTCCCCCTTCTCCCATATCTCCTTCCCCTCGACACCCTCCTTCTTCCTTCCTCCTCCTTCCCTCCTCCTCCTTCCCTCCTCCTTCTTCCCAACTCCTCTTCCTCTCCTCCTTTCCTCCTCTTACTCTCCCTCCTCTTTCTCCATCTTTTCCTACTCCTCCTCCCCTCCTCTTTTCCTCCTATCTATCTATCTATCTATCTATCTCTTTCCCCACCTCATTCCCCTCGTCCTCTTTCTCTTTCAATTCCTCCTCTTCCACCACTGTCTTCAAATCTGTATCACATCAACCATGGTTTTCTTCACTATAGCGTGCTCGTTTGGTTTAAGCGGTTTCATTTACAGTATTTCAGGTTTTTGTTACATTCTTCGCAAGTATAAACTCTTGCGATGAGACGATACCAAAATACTTAACGATTCCGGTACGAGTCCCGATACTACTCCAAATTCCGATTCCGATACGAGTCCCGATACTTTTCCAAACTTCCGATTCCGATACGAGTCCCGATACTTTTCCAAACTTCCGATTCCGATACGAGTTCCGATACTTCTCTAAACTTCCGATTCCGATACGAGTCCCGATACTACTCCAAACTTCCGATTCCGATACGAGTCCCGATACTTCTCCAAACTTCCGATTCCGATACGAGTCCCGATACTACTCCAAACTTCCGATTCCGATACGAGTCCCGATACTACTCCAAACTTCCGATTCCGATACGAGTCCCGATACTACTCCAAACTTCCGGTTCCGATATGAGTCCCGATACTACTCCAAACTTCCGGTTCCGATATGAGTCCCGATACTACTACAAACTTCCGATTCCGATACTTGCAATGGTTATAATTTACGGCTATTTTCAGGCCCTGCAGTTGATTTGGGAAACAAAAACTTTGTCAACAAAGTAAGTTTACCGGAATTGGAAGTTTAGAGCATTATTGGGACTTTTACTGGAATCGTCCCATTGTTAGATTATAATCCTAATGTCGCTTCCTTGTTGTGTACTATCTCCCTGGTCAGCCCTTGTTTTGGTGCTTATCCTGTACAATGTCGCCACTTACTCCATCTTCCTCTCCTCTCTTGACTCCACACCATCAGCCTTTCTTCTTCTTTTTCGAAAAAAAAAAATCTATCCCCCCACGCACCTTTCCCCTCACCCCAGTCCTCCACATCTTCTTCGTTGTCACACGCAAAGAAACGCAAGTATACGCGGACGTACACACGCGCGTTGGTACGCGAGCTGGCTCACGCGTGTGCACTTTCATACGCACGCAGATACACACGCACGCACACTCACGCCCTCGCACGCATATACACGCACTCTCACACACACACATGCACGCACGCGCGTGCGCACGCATTCATGCATATTCGCGATCCTCAACTTTCGCTTATTCTCCTCCTCCTTCGTTGTACCACTGTTTTCCTCAAATGAATGAAATTGCCAGTTAATAACCCCCAAAAAAAAAAAAAAAAAAAAATAATAATAATAATAATAATAATAATAATAATATTAATAATAATAATAATAATAATAATATTATTATTATTATTATTATTATTATTATTATTATTATTATTATTATTATTATTATTATTATTATTATTATTATTATTATTATTATTATTATTATTATTATTTTTTTTTTATTTTTTTTATTATTATTTATTATTATTTTTTTTTTTTTATTATTATTATTATTATTATTATTATTATTATTATGATGATGATGATGATGATGATGATGATGATGATGATGATGATGATGATGATGATGATGATGATGATGATGATTGATGATGATGATGATGATGATGATGATGATGGAGGAGTAGGAGGAGGTCCTGTATCAATGACCATGGAGTTCTATCATTCCCTTTGCGCTACACATTTCGTCAACAATGAGCTCAATCCTCGACTGACACATAAAGACAATGAACACTGATGATAACCTCGCTGTTCTTAGATACCAAAAGGTCTCCTGTAGATCCTTCACCTCATCCTTGGTATCATGTCATAGACTTCAGTTCTTCTGGAGGTCCATGAAGAGAAGACCAGAGACCATTTCACTTCAGGCAGTCTTTCAGACACCCCTGAAGCACCTTCCTGATAAGGGTCACTGATAGGAAGTCTCACCAGACAGGCACTCTAGTCCCAGGAATTGACAGATGGTGGAGATAGTTGTCAGGCGGGGCGGGGTAGACACGAGACGGGGCGGGGTAGACATGAGACAGGCGGGACAGATAGGAGACGGGGAAGGACGGAGGGGGACTGACAGACAGAGAGGGAGATAGTGCGTTGACCTAACACGTCATGATCTTGTTATTGATACGACGTGACCTGACTTGACCCGACGACCTAATCCGACCCGAACCGAACCGACCCAAACTGACCCGGACCGATCCGGCAAGGCCCAACTCGACCCGATGACCTAACCCGACCTGATTTGGCCATACCTGACCCGACTCAACCTGACCCAACCTGACACCTACCCGACCTGACCTGACTCGACTCCACACGACCCGACTAGACCCAGCCCGACCTGACCCAACCCGACATGCCCCAACTCGACCCGATCCAACCTGACCCGACTCAACCTGAGCAGTCCCTTATCCGACCCAAACCGACTCGACCCGACCCGACCTGACCCGACCCAACCCGACCGAACCCGACCGAACCCGACCGAACCCGACCCCATCCAACCCCACCTAACCCGCCCTGACCTGACCTAAACCGACCCGAGCAAACCGACTTTACCCAACCCGACCTTTACCCTATTCGACCCAACCCGACCCGATCTGACTCATTGAACAGTCCGTGAGCAATCAGACAGACCAATGGATCGAACAACGGACTCGGCTCTTGACACGTGATGTTACAAAAACACAGTGATCGGGTCACGTCACAAAAATAAACAAGTAAACAAAAACGAACAAACAAATGAAAAAAATAATAAATAGATGAATAAAAAAGTCAATAAATAAGTATATATATATATATATATATATATATATACATATATACGTATATATATATACATTATATATATATATACATATATATATATATATATACACATATATATATATACACACATATATATATATATACACACACATGTATATATATATATATATACACACACATTTATATATATATATATATATATGTGTGTGTGTGTGTGTGTGTGTGTGTGTGTGTGTGTGTGTGTGTGTGTGTGTGTGTGTGTGTGTGTGTAGATAGATAGATAGATAGATAGAATCTATCAATTTATAAATGTAAGAAAATATAAGTAATGATAAAGATAAAAAAGTAAATAGGTACATATAAAAAGACAAAAACAAAAGAACAAAAGAACAAATGAACAAGAGATCGAGAGAACAAAAGAACAATGAAACAAAATAAAAGAAAGAATAGGAAATATATAAGAGCGTAAACAAAAGCCACAACTCTCGCACTTTGTTCCCGGAACGTTCCAATTCCTCTTCCATCGAATCGACCGTTCCGTTCCGGCACTTTGTTCCCGGAACGTTCCGATTCCTCTTCCATCGAATCGACCGTTCCGTTCCGGCACTTTGTTCCCGGAACGTTCCGATTCCTCTTCCATCGAATCGACCGTTCCGTTCCGGCACTTTGTTCCCGGAACGTTCCGATTCCTCTTCCATCGAATCGACCGTTCCGTTCCGGCACTTTGTTCCTGGAACATTCCGATTCCTCTTCCATCGATCGACCGATCCGTTCCGGCAAATCTTGACACTTTTCTCTCTCCTCTATTTTTTTTCTTTTTTCTCTCTCTCTCTCTCTTTCTTACTCTTCCAAGAATTTTTCATAGATCCCGAAGGGCGTATAATTTGTTCATCAGGGGGTCAAGCATGAACAAAGGACAGAAAAAAATGTGTCTATAATATATATAATTTGTTGCTTCGCGTGTTCCTGGTCAATACAAAAATGAAATCAATATATAAATAAATAAATTCATCAATTCTGTGTGTGTGTGTGTGTGTGTGTGTGTGTGTGTGTGTGTGTGTGTGTGTGTGTGTGTGTGTGTGTGTGTGCGTGCGTGTGCGCGCGCGTGTGAATTCTAAGTCAATCAGCTGTTCAGAATCCATTGCTGAACAAAGCCTTTCCAGGCTCTTCCATGAATCACACGGCAATGCCAACATCTCTGCCACACTACTCCTGCAAACTTCTCCATCTCGTCTCGCAATCTCTTTTATCTCCTTCCACGTTTGTTCCTGCGCGGTATTTAGTCAATAGCACACACCACGATGTACCACTCCCATTAATGTACTGTACATTAGTACAAATGTGTACAAAAGCTCCTTCAGTTGCTCAGCACATTATAATCGTCCTTTCCCCTCTACTTCATACCCAATACACCCCTTTCCCATAGTTTCACCCCATCCCCTTTCCCTCCCCTCCCCTCACCCTCACACTCACTTAGAACTGACGAGGTATCAGAAATATAAATAAAATATACTGGCTGTAGCCTTAATGAAGTCAAAAGTATTATCCGATGTGGAAGGTGTTAATATTAGAATATGTTTTATATACCGCATATATATATATATATATGTATATATATATATATATATATATATATGTATATATATATATAATATATATACACATATATATATATATATATATATATATATTTATATATACATAAACATATATATATATATATATATATATATACAGCTATTCATGGAATGGAACAGACGGTCTCCTATCTATTTTCATTCACATTTGTATAATTTCACAGGTTATAGAATATCGATATCGCGTCTTTCTTCCTTACTATCAGTTGCTGAAAGTTTATTGTTTATTTTTTTCTGTATTGTTCTGTAACATGTGCTACACTCATAGTCGCTGACCTGCATTATGACGTCTAAATCCTACTCCCCGTGGCCCAGTTCTGGAACACAGTGACTGGAACATGCTGACTGGAACATGCTGACCGGAATATTCTGACCGGAACCCACTGCTCGGAACACCGTCCCCATAACATCCCCCTTCCCCCCGGAACACGCCTATTCCCCGGAACACACTCACCGGACCCCCCGTCCCCTCCCGGAACATTGTCCTGGAAACACTCGCGCTCCCGAATACACTTACCGGACACACGCAGATACTTCCGGATCACCCTTCCCGGACCACCTCCCCCCCGGAACACCTTGTTCCTTGTCAGTGTTACTTGAAATCCTCCTACAACCCACCTACCCCTCCCCCGGGTGATGGAGTTCGCATGTGTCTACCCCTGGGGGCCCCTCACTCCATCGAGGATCCTTCTCGCTTATCACCAGAAACTACACCAGTGATCAAATCCGCCCCTCGTCTTATCTGGAATCGTCCTGTTTGACAGTTCCAGCGTGACGCTGACACGATATAATGCTTGGGGTTGGGGAGGGGGGGAAGGAGAGGTGTGGGGGTACATAAGGGAGGGGAGGATAGTGAGGCCGCTTAACTCCCCCCCCCCACACACACACTCAGATGACACATATCGAAGAGTAGCACCCCAAGCTTTAGTTAATGTTTACTTCCCTTCCCTGTCTCACTACACCACGCCTTCTCCCCGGTCATGAGCTCCTCTGTGAATCATAGAGAAGCGACAGAACCCTTTATGTGAGATCCTATTTCTCTCTTATTCCGACATATTCACAGTAGAGAAATGGAGAGCGCGACAAACGTGTTGCTTGTTTCACAAATTTACGTGAATGTGTGTGTGTGTGTGTGTGTGTGTGTGTGTGTGTGTGTGTGTGTGTGTGTGTGTGTGTGTGTATGTGTGTGTGTGTGTGTGTAAGATTCAACCATGGTCTTGGATCACGTGGTGAACTCGTGATCAACAGCTTTTTCCCTCCCGGAGGAGAGCTCAAAGCTCATATATTACCGATCTATAGGTAATGCTGTGATCTTACATATACACACACACCCAACTCCCCCCTCACGAGAGTTGGTGTGGGCGCGCGCGCGTGTGTGTGTGTGTGTCTGTGTGCGCGCGTGATCGAGTGTTTGTTTTTGTGTTTTATTTTTATTTGCCCCATTCTACTTCTGCAGGATTAAGGTCAAAGAGTAACATTCCGTTTTTATATATTTTTACTTATACTCAGTACAAAATTTTGTATAAGTCATTTCTATAAAGATTAAGTTTAGAAACATATTTCCTTCAATGTTCATAAAAAAAAATCCTATTACTAAATCAGCCATGTTGTTTTCGTTTTCCCATCAAGGTTATGACGTTATAACGCACTAAGATCAAACGAAAAACAGAACCCATAGAAAAACAAAACGTTCGAAAAGAAAATGTGAGACAGCGGAACTCTGATCTCAATCAGCTGGTCTTGTCAGATGGTAACGACACGAGGCAAGCAGATGGCATCAAAATGAATAACAGGGTATTCAAAAGCTTCGTGATATTATAGTTTGTTTATGAATTATTTAGTATATCGTGCACCTGTAGTATATTCTGTCAAGGCAAGGAGTGCCTTCGTAATAGTATACTGTGTATACTTACAGGTATGTCTTATATTTCCTTTGGCTTGAAAATAATGCTGTATTTGTAATATGTATATTTAGCCAATTGGTTATGATATTCTTTGTCACCCACTTACTAAACTATATATATATATATGTATAATATATATATATATACAGTATATATATATATATATATATATATATATATACTGTATATAGATGTCTATGTACGAGTATTTGTACGTGCATGAATATGTGAATGTATGATTTATTATGTATGTGGTTACGCAATTCATTCACCATGGTCCCTGATCACGCGTTGGACTCGCGATCGACAGCCATTAACCTCCCGGACGAGAGCTCAGAGCTCGTATGACCGATCTAGGGGTAATACTGTGACCTTACAAGCACACACACACACCCAATTCCCCACCAACGAGAGTTGGAGTACCGACTCGTAGCACAGCGATACTGAAATTAATTCAGCTCTGGGCGGGATTCGAACCCGGACGAGTGTGACAGTAGTTGCAAGTGCTACCACTGCGCCATCAAGCCGTGGTATGTGTGTTTGTATGTGTATGTATTCTAAGTGTGTATGTGTGCGTATGCATATGTGTGTGTGTAGTGTGTATGTGGTGTGTGTGTTTGTATGTGTGTGTGTGTGTGTGTGTGTGTGTGTGTGTGTGTGTGTGTGTGTGTGTGTGTGTGTGTGTGTGTGTGTGTGTGCGGGCGTGTTTGTATGTGTGTGTGTGTGTGTGTGTGTGTGTGTGTGTGTGTGTGTGTGTGTGTGTGTGTTTAACAAATCTCTACCTCACTGTAATATATAGGATAATAGCTATGTTCATGTATACGTATAACGCATAGTGATGATTGTGTTTGCATGTGTGTGCGCGTGCGCACGCGCATATATGTCTGCATATATAACCTAACTTATCCACGCTAGGTAGTGACCTAACCCCCGCGAACCTAAGAAAATATATAAAATGAAAGAATAAAAAAAAGAAAAAAATAAGAAAAAATAAAAGAAGGAGAAAAGTTCTTCCATATGAAAGAAAACGGAGCCAATGCAAACAAAATCCACGGGATTCTTCTTTCCCGTTTTGAAAAAAAGATCCAACGATGCGGGACACGAACTTTCAACCAACTGGTGATCTCATTTGCATCAGCTTGTAATATATCTACATTATAATCACGGTCTTGTAATGATTTGAGTCTGTATAAGTGTAATTAAGTTCTTCTGTTAGAATACCCCGTGATAATACAATTTGTAAACAGATTTATATTGTCTACACCTCTGTATCGGGAGCTTTCTTTGCCTATATATACATATATAGTTTATATATATATGTATATATATATATATATAATATATATATGTATATATATATGTATGTATGTATGTATGTATGTATATATATGGTATATATACATATATGTATATATTTATAAATATATTTATACATATACACACACACACACACACACACACACACACACACACACACACACACACACACACACACACACACACATATATTTATACATATATATATATATATATATATATATATATATTATTTTTTTCAGAAGAGCTGTAGCCAGGAATCGTGGTTGAATAGAATGCAAACATTAGATTCGTCATTAAAATCTTAATCCTACGTTTCGAACCCTGTCCGGGGTTCGTCTTGGGAGGGTTTACATATGTGGACGCACGGTTTTATAATGAATTAAATCATCTGGCATTAGGTAGAGCACAATTCTGAAAGTCCCGACAGATGTAAAAGGTATAATTGTACTGAAGGAAAGAACAAGCACGTGTGTGTGTGTGTGTGTGTGTGTGTGTGTGTGTGTGTGTGTGTGTGTGTGTGTGTGTGTGTGTGTGTGTGTGTGTGTGTGTGTGTGTGTCCCCGTCCTTGCATACGCATGTGCATGTGTATGCGCGTGCGTATGTGTATGCATGTGTACACGCATCCACGTATATGCGCGTCCATACACGCTTACACACACCTACGTATGTGAAGGAATTCCAAGGACCGATGCCGGAATTTTCAAAGGGGCCGCGGGGAACCACCACGTCTTTGCAGTAAATCATCGAAATGGCGGAGTTACCTTTTTTCTGTCCCGATCCGTCTATTTATCTACTTATTTCATGGCACATCTCGTTAACACAAGAACACGAGTCTTCGACTTAACGACAGCTCGTAAACAAAGAGTGCTCGCGTCTCCGAAGTGATCTGGAAGACACTTCGTGACTCTAGAGGGTTTCAAGAATAACGAAGTCTTCTGTCCAGACGCTCTTCTTCCTCGGGTTCTCTTCCTTCTCCTGTTGACATGAATCGCTTCTTGGTGTCTCGGGACTCTTCCTGATCATTCTCCTCCTCCTCTTCCTCCTCCTTCTCTTCCTCCTCATTCTCCCCTTCTACTCCTCCTCCTCCTTCTTCTTTTCCTCCTCCTCATCGTCGCCGTTGTCGTCGTTATTATTATTATCCTACTACCCCACTTCTCTTCATCATTTTCGTTTTCCTCTTCCTCCTTCTCTTTCTCTTCCTCCTCCTCTTAATCCTCCTTCTCTTTCTTTTTTTCTTCCTTCTACTCCTCCTCCCTTTCTTACTCATCCTCTTCTACCCACTCCTGAGGTCAGATCAGCGAGGAAGAAGAACTTTCCTTTAAGTGTCGGAGACCCTTGGCATGGGCGGTCATCCCGAACGCGCGTGGGTTCCGAAAATGAAGACACTTAGGTCTACTCTTGCGAAGTCATTCGATCTCGAAGGAAATAATGAACTTGACGACAATGGCACCAAGAGGAAAAGGACCATCTGCTACGGAAGGAGTTGAATATATAATCATCTATAACATATCTTGCCGTTTCTTCACCACTGAAATTAGAAAATTTCTGTATTTATGTTTTGTCTATATCTGAGTGTCTGTGTGAATATATATGCACATATGTATGCATGTGCACATAAGTACGTGTATATAATTATGTACATATATATACATGTACCCTATTCGAGAGTTGACACCTTGACGTGGTGGATAGGCTTGAGAATCTTAATGATTACAAAAGCTATGTCGATAGAGAGGAAATCTCTGCTGGGTCACCCATATCGAACAGGTTTTGTAGGAAAGATCAGACAAAGAGCAGCTCAAACACACAGTCGCAGGACCCACTGCTAACTGGTACGTCCCTGGTGGCAAACAGGGAGATTCCTCATAGATATATGGGGTACCGTCATAATGACGGCGTGGACCATTGGGCACCCTATAGATATAGGGCTTCACCGAATATAATGAATAAGGTGACACCAGAGAAATATCTCGCCAGAAACCAGTTGGCAAGGAGGTGAGATTACTGCCAATCCCCCTTCATAGCCAACATGAATATGAATAGCACAATCAAAACAAAACCGGGCGTTCCTGTTGGATCATTGTCTCCTAAAGGTCCAACCGTATTGCCTCGTGTGCTTATGGGCAGTGTGCCACCGAATGTGAGTAAGCACTGTCCAAACAGATCCAAATCTTGGACATTAAACAACATGAAGAAACTGAAGATCTATACTTACAACGCAAGAAGTCTCTCAGAAGACCACAGACTGGAGAGTTTAATGGAAGAACTAAACAACATCAAGTGGGACATCATAGGACTGAGCGAAGTCCGAAGAACGGAAGAAAAACTGATACAATTACAAGATAGTCACCACCTGTTCTACTATAGAGGTAAGGACAAAGAAAGATCTAGTGGAGTAGAATTCTTGATCAACCGAGAGGTTGCTGGTAACGTAGTCAAATTCAGTAGTTTATCGGACAGGGTAGCTTGGATTGTGATTAGGCTGTGTAAAAGGTACACTCTAAAAATAGTTCAGTTTTATGCACCAACTTCGCAGAGTTCGCGCGAGGAAATTGAGTCCTTCTATGATGATTTAAGTCAAGTAATGGATCAAGAAAAAAGTAAGTACACTTTGGTAATAGGAGACTTTTATGCTAAAGTAGGGAAGAAGATGTGAGATGAGACGTGCATTGGGAAGTTTGGAGTAGGTGAAAAGAATGACAGAGGCGAGATGTTAGTCTATTTTGCAGAGAACTACAATATAAGGATAATGAACACTTTCTTCCAAAAGTGTGTAAGTCGTAAATGGACGTGGAGAAGTCCAAATGGAACAACAAAGAACGAAATAGACTTCATATTAGGAGATGAGAGCAAAAGCGATAGCAATGTTACGGTAAAAAAATAAAGTCAACATAGGTAGTGACCATAGAATGGTAGGTTGCACAGCTAAATTCAATTTCAGAGCCGAGAGAAATAAACTAGTTTTAAAAAATGAAATAAGCCTTGCAAAGGTTAAGGATAAGAAGAAATTTCAGTTAGAAATTAAAGATAGATTCGAAGCTCTAAAAACTAACGAGGACAGCGTGGAAGATATTAATTTGAATTTAGTGAATATCATTAAAGAATCAGCAGAGAAAGTAGGAAGTACAAAAAACATTAGAGAAAAGGAATACTCCCAAGCTGCAAATGACCTAATTAGAAGAGGCACCATGCAAATTAAAAGCAGGAGAGACGAAATAGAAAGAGTAGAACTAAACAAGCTTATCAACAAAAGACAGAGATTAGAGAAAAGAAAGAGAAACATGGATGAAATAGAGGAAACTATTCGGAAAGGTAAAAGTATTAAAATGACCGAGCGCAGACATGCTTTAGGAAGACAGCAAATGATATGTTTGAAAGATAAAAATGGAGAAATAATTAAATGTAGAAACAAAATGGCAAAAAGAGTAGAAGGATTTTACCAAGAGCTTTACTCGTCGAAGACCGTAGTTGAGTCAGTAAATTTATGTGTAGACGTTAGTAGTGTACCAGAGATTATAAAGGAAGAAGTATAATTTGCTCTAAAAACTATGAAACGTGGAAAAGCACCAGAGGAAGATGGCATATCAATAGATCTGTTGAAAGACGCAGGTGAAATATCTCATATTAGATTAGCTGAGTTGTATACCCAGTGCTTACGTCAAGAAAGCGTTCCTGATGCGTGGTGCAATGCTATAGTGATTTTGCTTCATAAAAAAGAGACCAGAAGGACCTTAGTAACTATCGACCGATTAGCTTGCTATCAAACGTATATAAAGTATTCTCCAAGATCCTTACAAATAGACTAAGTCAAGTTATAGATGGAAACCAACCGAGAGAACAGGCAGGCTTTAGAAGCCAATATTCAACTCTAGACTATTTGCAGGCGATAAACCAACTAATCGAGAAAACGACAGAATACAATATACCTCTGTGTTTAGCTTTTGTAGGTTACGAGAAGGCCTTTGACTCGGTAGAACAAATAGCAATACTAAACTCGCTACGCAAATAGGGTACAAACGAACGGATCGTAAGAGTTATAGAAAAGATTTATGCGAAAGGCACCGCTATAGTTCGATTACATAACGATACAGAAAATATCAAAATCGAGAAAGGAGTACGGCAAGGCGATAAAATTTCACCCAAACTATTTGCAGCTTGTTTAGAAAATATTTTCAGAAGGTTGAGTTGG
>NC_134803.1:41616798-41629298 GCF_046742065.1 Oratosquilla oratoria | reverse complement strand
ATCCTCTTGTACAGCAATGCCGGACCTTGTCATATATGAATGATTATTCAGTGCCCTACACACTACTGTGGCATAAGTCAACCTAGTACATTAATATCGATTTCATTCAAGTTGTGTATTAAATTTGTCATAAGGCAAATGCTCGTACTACATACTTGTATACATATACAAGAGGACTACGCATTCACACGCGCGCACACACACACACACACACACACACACACACACACACACACACACACACACACACACACACACACACACACACACACACACACACACACACACACACACACACACACACACACACACACACACACACACACACACACACGTGATTTATGACTGTATATGTACACCTGTAAAGTTTAATTGCCTAATCAAAGCCAGTCAATTTGGCAGTTCAAGCCCGGGGATGAACAAATTTTGCTTCCCTCTGAACACGGAAAATTCGTTTCTGACTTTTCAGAATGAATGCCATGGGCCCTAATCATGCACTAAGGCAGGTACGTTTACCAAGGGCACACCCTCAATTCAAACCTAGATTTATCCATTTTTCATATGATCTACCTGCATATATATATATATATATATATATATATATATATATATATATGTATATATATATATGTACGTATATATATAATATATATATAGTATATATATATATATATATATATAGTGTATATATATATATATGTATATTATATAATTATATATATGTATATATGTATATATATATATATGTATATATATACATATACATATACATATAGTTATACATATTGTTATGAATGGTTTCAATTGAACTTATACAGATAATAAGTTTATACATTTAAGGATTTAAGTGCATATGTCTGTGTATATATCTTATATAAATGTGTGTGCATACAACTTATGCATATATTTTTGTACATGCAGTAAGGTAATATAGATGTTATTGGGTGTACATTATAATCTTCGTCACAATTCCCCAAGCATATACGAAATCGTGAATTGAAATATATTTCTAATTACGGGATGCATAGTCTTCCTAGAATAGGAAAATATATCTACTATTTTCACAATGAACCACGTCTTTGTCATTACCTTTAGTAGAGGTCACAGCCCTCTCTGTTTCGTTATTTTCCTTGAACGTCAGTATATCTTCTTTTCATGAAATGTGTTGATAAAGTTGTTCAGTTATTTTCTCGTTACTTAGGAGCAGAATCGTAAGCTCAGCATTAAGGTCTTGCAATGGGTTCCCCACTAAGCTCAGTTTTCATTATTAGTGACTCCGTTTTCTGTCAAGAGAGAACGGGTAAACGTTTGAACTAAAACTGGAAACGCGACTTGGAAAACCTGTGGGTAAGTTTCTCACTCTTCGAGTCTTCAAAGTTACTAAAGGAGCACTGTCACCCTCGATTTGAAGTGGACTTCTAAACAATCAGTAACATTGGGCAGTAAACCGCATTGAACACTGTTATTGATGGTGATGAGGTAGAACAATGCTATTCATAGGGAACGGAAATTACAATGTTATTCATAGGGAAGAAGTAGAACAATGTTATTGCGAGGGAAGATGTAGAACAACGTTAATAACAGAGAAGAGATAAAATAATGTTATTGAGATGGAAAGAGTAGAACTATGTTATTTAGAGAGAAGGGGAAGAAGACTATTATTAACAAGGAAGGGGTACAACAATGTTAATAACAGGGAAGAGGTAGAACAATGCTATTGACAGGGAAAGAATATAACAGTGTTAATAACAGGGAAGGGGGATATTGACTGAGTTATACAGTGTAAGGGGGGCACATCACAAAATAATATTGAGTCAAAAATATTGTAAATAATATTGATCATGTATAATCACTTATCTTGTACAAGATAGTGTGATCAGTTTGGGACATGCTTCATAATTAAAAAGACTCCAGTTTGATCTCCAATTGCTGCTAATGACTGCCACTTTCACAGGCTATTCAAGTACGAAGTGTCAAGGGACGGATTTGAGGAAAAGAGTAAAAATGAGAATGAAAATTTCCTGAAGAAATACATCGTCAAAAATCTAAAAAGAAAAAAGGTCGTAATTGTGTGTGTGTGTATGTATGTGTGTGTGTGTGTGTGTGTGTGTGTGTGTGTGTGTGTGTGTGTGTGTGTGTGTGTGTGTGAGTGTGTGTGAGAGAGGGAGGGGGAGGGGGACAGGGGGAGGGGGGACAGGTGTTCTTGAGTCACGTGTGCCCTAATTACAGTCCCCCACCCCCACCCCCACTCCTGCCCCCTCACCCCACACCACCACTAAACACACGCTTCTCATCATCCAACGTTTCCCGACCTCCATCAGCCCCACACACCCCATATCCCCCATATCCCCCCACATACCAACCCCTCCACCACCCATTGGGCACTCAATAGTGACATCCCAACTCATCATGATTTAATTACCCCAAGATTTTTTTTTTTTTTTTTATTACTACTAGTGGTCATGGTTTTATCCCATTTATCAAATGCGAGCTGCATCAGTTCATAAAACTGTTTCTGATGTGTACAGTAATGTAACCTTTCCACTATTTGACAAGCTATTTCTCATTTTCCCTTTTGCCTGAAATACATATATAAGTAAACAAATACGTAAGCTTACATAAATATTTCAGATTATATATGCCGTGGTATACACCATTCATTATATATATATATATATATATATATATATATATATATATATATATATATATGTATATATATGTATATATATATGTATATATATATATTTATTGACGAGTTGAAAAAAAAAAAATATATATATATATATATATATAAATATATATATATATATATATATATATATATTCATTCATTTATTTATTGTCATGGACGTTCTGCATTTAGTAGTATGTTGTTACAAATCTCAATTGCTTGTCATACTATAACTGCTACTCACTACTTATTCTAGATTCTCTCTCTCTCTCTCTCTCTCTCTCTCTCTCTCTCTCTCTCTCTCTCTCTCTCTCTCTCTCTCTCTCACTCTCTTTCATTTAATTACAGACGATATAATTACTGCATCAGACACTTAATTTTTTTGTATATCTGCGAGTGATATTAATCAGCGGCACTGATATCCTAAAGATAAGAAAATTTATGATAGACATCCATCATAACGGTAGATGTGTCTGTTAACGGCCCTTTGACTTGAAACTGGTTGTTAGCAATGACGATCCCAATTCAAGACATGTAATTGCTAAAGATTACGAAACTTTTGAGATCCTATCAGGCGGAAAATTTAGGAGATTTATCATTTGATATTATGCTTAGAGAAAATAGGTATACGTAACAACAATTTCCTGTAACTTAGAAATTGAATGTTCATGGCCCTAAAATCTATTTGAATAGATTTAATAGGGGATATCATGTAAGCAAGATTTTAAGTGCCATATCCTAATATCATGTTTTTAAGTAAAGGTACCTAAAGTGAAGTTTCTATCATATAATCTGATTTTGTGTTCTAATTTCGTGCTTTTTAGGTGAATTTGTACATATATTTAATTTAGTTTATTTGATTTTCTTGATATAAATCATGTGATGCGCACACACACACACACACACCACACACACACACACACACACACACACACACACACACACACACACACACACACACACACACACACACACACAAAAGTTACTAGGTCTTCCAACATTGAAAAATCGAAGAGAAAGGGGTGACATGATTACCGATAAAAGAGATCTCCTGATTATAGATGGTGGGGGGGCTTTAAGAGGTCATGGAAGTAAATTAAAAACAACTCATGTCGAAAGGATATGAAGAAATACAGTTTTCATATAGATGAATAAAGTTGTCTAGTCTTTTCTCAGACAACCAATAGTATTAACGCTCTCTGTATAGTTAGTAAGTTTATTCCATTTACTAACCACTCTATTAGTAAACCACTTCTTGCCTATTTCCTTCTTAGATCTAAATTTGTCCAATTTAAATCGATTATTGCGAGTCCTGCTGTGCTGTTTTAATATGTTACTGATCGGACAATATGAAGTTTGGATTCTCATCCGGAAGGGCAATAGTTGTCCATCACGAGTCCAACACGTGATTCAAGAACGAAGTAATCCACGCATACACATGAAGCCATTCATGTTTTTTATGTTTTTGTTTTATTCAAATATTTTTACATGAAGATAAGTGGGCTTTCTGCTTTTTTCAAATAAAGAAAATAAAAATAAAAGAAAAGGTCCGGACGCTGAAAATTCGTTTCTGAAAAGTTTTGTAAGCCTGAATGCCCATCTCACCCCCCCCCCCCCCCTCAACCACTAAAAAAAAAAAAAAAAAAAAAAAATCGTGGCGTCCACATTTCGGCTCCCCCCCCACTCACCTACTAAAAAAAAAAAAGAAGAAAAAAAAATCGTGGCGTCCACATTTCGGCTCTCCTCCCCCCAACTACTAAAAAAAAAAAAAAAAAAAAAAAAAAAAAAAAAAAAAAAACCGACCACATTTCGGCCGGTTACAGATAAACGCCAAAGCCCAAACTCCGTCGCCAGATGACTCTGCAAAGAGCAAATAATCCCCCAAAAGAAAAACACGATAACATTCTAAACACGTAATGACTGCAATAGCCTGCAGAACAACGTTTGGCCTGGCATGACCCCCACCCCGCGTTTTCTTCGGGCAGGTCATAGAAAATGGGAAGCGTGATAGGTGATGGAGAAGAGGCAGCGGCTGAGGCACGGCTGCGAGCGGCGATAAAAGAGTAATTAGAGAAGGAAGTGGAAGAAACGAAGATTTTGAGGAGGAGAGGAAGCCAGTGGGAGGAGGAGGAGGAGGAGGAAGAGGAGGAGGAAGAAGAGGAGGAGGCAAAAGGGGACCCTGACGAAGCCGAAGATGAGAAACGCGGGAGAGAAGAGGAGGTGGATGGAGGGGGAATTGTTATGATTTATTTATTTATTTATCTAATTATCTATTTTTATTCGTTTTCTTGCTTATTCATTTATTTGTTTATTTACATTTTTATTTATTCTTCTATAAATGTATTTGTATTTGTTTATTTATTTGCTCATTTATTTGCTTATTTGCTTATTTATTTTTCTACTTATCTGTTTATTTATTCATTCATTTATTTACATTTTTATTTACTTTTTGAGAAATGAAAGATGCATGGGAGTAGAAGGATTTCTGGCCCTAAATGCTGAGATGGGGCGTTTTCCTAAGAGAGGAAGAGCTAATTATTTTTTTTTTTTTTTTTTTTTTTTTTTTAAGACCAGTAAGTGGGTGTAGGAGTAATAATGGCAAAGAAGACTGGAGGTGGAGACATATGAATATATATATATATATATATATATATATATATACATATAATATACATTACATATATATATATATATATATATATATATATATATATATATATACACATATATATATCATACATATATATCTATATCTATATATATATGTATATATATATATATATATATATATATATATATTGTGTGTGCGTGTGTGTGTATGTATTCATTAATGTCACTATTTATCTAATTATTTACCTAACTATCAGCATCCGGTCTTATGATGAACCGGACCTATATTCTTCTGTTGGTTTCTTTTTTTCCTTTGAGAAGGATTGGGGAGATTGAGGAACGCAAGAACATAAGAAAGGAGGATACTACACGAGACCATAAGGCCTACACTAGGGAGTTCCCTGTCCGTTACCACTTATCATACCCATCCGTAAAGTTACCAAGGAAGGAAAATCTAAGGTGAGAAATGAGGGGAAGAGGAAAGGGAAGGGGAGGTGGGCTGGTGGGGAAATGGGGAAGGGAGGGTGGGGGTGGGGATGGAGGAGGGGGAGAGTAAAGCCCCAGGGGAACCAGATTTAGCATAATTATGCTTAAGTTAGCATATTTTCTCATACCATATCAATAAAGAAATATCGAATGTTTTAAAGGGAACAAAATATGCAGCATTATTTTTGCTAATTTTACATAATTTCAGCTGCTGTCTAGCGTATTCCCGCTTGACAAATCTGGTCATTTTAGTAAGGAGTGGAGTTCGAATGGATGAAAATAAAGGTCCACCCGTACTCCACTTACTCCACCTGGTCTTGCTTCAACACCTGCTAACCTTTGCTCCCACCACCAACTCCTCCATCACTGTTTCACTACCATCACCACCAACACTTGCACCATCACCATCATCATCACCAACGTTACTATCACCATCAACACCATCATCACCGTCTCCATCATTATCATCTTCATCTCCATCACCACCACCATCATCATCACCAAGAAGAAAGAAGAGGAGGAGAAGGAGGAAAGGAGGATGAGGAAAAGAGGAGGAGGAGAAGGAGGAAAAGGAGAAGGAGGAGGAGAAGGAGGAGGAGGACGAGAAGGGGGAGAAGGAGAAGGAGAATGAGGGGTAGGTGGAGCAAGAGGAAAAGGAGGAAGAGGAAGAGGAGGAGGAAGATGAGGAGGAGGAAGAGGAGTTGGAGCAGGAGGAAGAGGAGATGGAGGACATTTCACCACCCGCAAGCTTGTTTCCTTCGTCGTCCGACAGGGGGCGCCGTATGTTGGGCCCCTGGGTGGGTTGTCCACTCTCTCGTCACGATCTGACTCTAGACCGCAGTGCTAAGGTGAGGGATCGGGGCCGTCGCGCGGCTGACAATGGCGGCCCTCGCAGGAACTACGCCCTCACATTTTGATGACACATTGCACGAATTTGAAAGAGCCCTTTTTTTCATTTTACTTTTTTTTTTATGTATTTTTATTTCATTTTTATTTTCTGTTTTTTTATTTATTCATTTATTTGTTTTGTTTGGTTTATTCTATCTTATTCTATTTTTATTTTTTCTTATTTATCATTTTGTATTTCATTGCATTCTGTTTAGCCTTATCTTTTAATCCATTTTATTCTATTTTATGCCATTTTTTCGTTCAATTTTATTTCATTTTATCATATTACTTTTATTCTCATTTTATTTCTATTTTCATTTCATCTTTCTTTTATATATATTTTCATTTTTGTTTTGTTTTTATTTTTGTTTCTTTTTCGTTTCATTTTATTTATTTTTTTTAACATTTCATCTCGTCCAATCCTAGAAGACCAATTGCTCTTGAGGCCCTGAATTGGTGAAACCTTCATGAAAACTTCTTTCTCATGACGAGTTCCAGTTCTTCTACTTTTACTTCCTAACGCCTCTGAGGAGTTCTTCTTGAAGTCTTGCGTTCCAGAAGTTTTTTGCGCTCCTGAAGCATTCTTGCGTTTCAGAAGTTTTCTTGCGTTCCGGAAGCTTTCTTGCGATCCAGAAGCTTTCTTGTATTCCAGAGGCTTTCTAGCGTCCCAGAAGCTTTCTTGCGTTCCGGAAGCTTTCTTGCGATCCAGAAGCTTTCTTGTATTCCAGAGGCTTTCTAGCGTCCCAGAAGCTTTCTTGCGTTCCGGAAGCTTTCTTGCGATCCAGAAGCTTTCTTGTATTCCAGAGGCTTTCTAGCGTCCCAGAAGCTTTCTTGCGTTCCGGAAGCTTTCTTGCGATCCAGAAGCTTTCTTGTATTCCAGAGGCTTTCTAGCGTCCCAGAAGCTTTCTTGTTTTCAAGTAGTTTTCTCGCCATCCAGAAGCTTTCTAGCGCTCCAGAAGCTTTCTTGCGCTCCAGAAGCTTTCTTGCGTGACAGAAGCTTTTTAACATTCCAGGAGCTTTCTATCGTTCCAGGATTTTCTTGTGTTCCTTTTTTTTTTTTTTTTAACTCGGGTAAAGGTTCCTCTTCGTGTAGAATTTCGGTCCGACTTAACCCGTTCATCTGTGGTCTCTGAGCTAGAGAGACATTCCCAGAGGGTTTAGGAAGGATAATCCAAGCCCTTGATTTGATAGTACGATGAATAGTCAAGAAACTATTCAAAGTATTAAACTGAATCAGATCTAGAAATACAAAGAATAATATATACTATCAGGACCCGTGAAAATTTCCCGGTTATTTAATTTTCAAGTCTTCCGAAGGAATCTTTGAAGTTTCCCGAGGGAGTCTTAAAAGTCTCCCAAAGGGGTCATCAACCTCTCCCGAAGGAGTCTTCAAAGTCTTCTGAAGACGTCTTCAAAGTCTCTTGAACTTCAAAGTCTCATGAAGGAGTCTCCTACGTAGTTTTCAAGAGAGCCAATTAACAAGGAAATCGTGATTCACACCATACATAGATTAGTACGTTGGTACTAGCGTAATGATATCACGCTAAAACAAATCCCCAGGGAAGAACAGGGTTAACTAAGATGGTTTAATAAATAAAAGAATAAAATCGAGGAGAGGGTTAATCTTTCTAAACAAAGTGAAATTCGGTTAGTAGCGTCGCTTAACCTTTAGTAAAGTTCAGTTTGCATCCCTGTGATTTATTTCGCTAGATAAGTGACACGCCTCATTTCATCATTTAATATCTTATTAAATCATATTTCATCATTTCTTCTCTCATTGTGAACGTTGCAAGAAAACGTTGAAATCGACAGACTGAACCAATGTATTGAAAAACAAGAACAAACCAGTAATAACAATTGAATTTTATTTGCTTATTTTGAAGTGACAGTAGGGCGTTAGGCCGGTAACCTTTTGACAAATTTGGGTTTAAAAAGGAAATAAGCAAGAACTAGTTTAACTTACAGAGTGGTTAACAAATGAAAATGACTTGGTAACCATGTAGTGAAAGCTGAAAGATTTTTTTTTTTTTAGGAAAATGAGATAACTTTATGGATGGGGATGACAGGTGGTAAGGGACATGAAACTGCCTAGTGTAGGCCCTATGGTCTCTTGCAGTCTCCTCCATTCTTTTCGTATGCTTTCAGTCGGGAAGCTGTCCTCAAGGTAAATATAATCATCTTATGACAGTAAGGATAATAAAGTGGTAGTGGTTGTAAAGTGGTGGTGTTGGTGATGATGGTAGTTTGTGGTACTGGTAGTGGCATTGGTATTGGTAGTGGTGGTGGTGGTGGTGGTGGTGGTGGTGGTGGTGGTGGTGGTGGTAGTGATAAGGCATAATGGAAAAACCCAATTCCTTCTATGACGTAGAAGACGTTGATGTTGACGATAATAACGACAACGACGGCCATAGCAGTGACGTCATCAAATAACAATGACGATAATAACAAACGGAGCAGCGGCAGCGATAATCAAATCAGAATTGAAATGTCAATCAAATGCTATGAAAAATATGATCGCAACTCCAAGTGGCCGGCGAGCAGGCAAAAGGAACCCACAGAAACAGCTGTTCCCAGTAGCAAACATCTGCTTTCTGCACCTGTGTCATCTCTGTGTCATATTTTTTTCTGACTTGTGTGTCAGATCGAGGCTTTCTAGTTTTAACCTGTATCATGTACCTCCACTAGCTGTGTCATGTATACCTACAGTGTGTCAGATAGATCTTCCGACTATATCCCTTGTGTCAGCTCTGTGTCACCTGTTTCCGGGTTGTGTGTCAGACTGTGTCGACTGATTTTGACACGTATGATTCACCTCCATGAGTTGTGTCATTTGTACCTGACGTGAGTATCGAGCCTAAAAGTGTGTCAGATAGATCCTCAGCCTGTGTCACATGTCCACGACAAAAAATCGACCTGTGTCACCTTAGACACGTGTCGGACGAGGTCGCGGAAGTTCCTGTGAGCCAGAAGTCTTCATAAGAACATAAGAACAGAAGAGTATAAAAATGGAAGAGACTGTGAGAGACCTACACTTGGCAAATCCAGTGTGACCACAGTAATGTTGGCCTCCCACTGGGCCTTCTGCAGGAGGTCTGAGCCCTCGGCTGTTGCCCTCAGGAGGGTCCGAAGGAGTGCGGCTTGAAGTCTCCAGCTCGGAGTGTCTCTGCGATGAGGCTAGAGCCAATTCAATTGATTCTTGTGGGAAATCATTGTTTTGTAGTCTTTCTCTTGTATTCTGTTCTTTTGAGTGTTCCCTCCTGTAGTGTTGAAAGTTGAAAACAGTTTTGTTAATTTTTTCCTTTACACTTTTTGTTTTTCTTTTTCCTGTTAATTTCTCTTTTTGTTTTTCCTTTTCTTTTCTTTTTCATATTCCTTTTTTTTTTTATTGGCTTTACTTTTCAGCGTTCATTTGTTAGCTTGAAGATAAGACCTCCAAACCTTTCAGTGTTCGTTCTTTAGCTGGGTTATAAGACCTCACCCATTTCTCAACGTTCCATCTCTAGCTGAGGTAAAATTCCCCAATTTTGCAATGTTTGTTCTTTAGCTGGGAAAAGATTTCTCCATTTTGAAACGTTCCCTCTTTAGCTAGGATATAAAGGGGATTATCACGCTAGGCTCTTAGGGCTTCACCAGCGTCAACCACTGAGAGTTCGTTTGAGTAGAAACGACTTCGGTTACAATATTTTATTTTTCAAATCTCTAAAAATAAAATTACCTTTCCGCCATACGTATCAAACCTGAATTATGAACTAAAATATTGTAAACCTTTACGAATGTTCTTAGAGAAGCCTAGATTTCAGTAAGAGAAGTCACGTACTGGGGTGGCCAATGAAACAATCAATAATGCAACAATGCAAAATATTGTATTAGTTACAAGCACTACAAAAACAAGCGTGCGGTCGCTTCGTCAGCAGAATCAAGACTTGTTCCAAGCGACGCGACCAAGCTCAGACTTGGCGGGAAAACATATACGCTTAAATGAACACTTGGTTCTAACAATAATACATAAAATATATAACAAATAAACAATATTACAAATACGTATGTACAACACACAAAGAATATTCTATGCCACCATTAAAGTCATATTCTAGTTATTCAAATGGAGGTTGGAGGTAGGATGTGGGAGGAAAATTGTTCCATCGTGATAACCCCTCAATCACCCACCCATCCTACCCCAATTTCAAACGTTCCTACTTTAGCTGGGAGGTAAGACCACCCCGGCTTCGCAGTGTTCATTCTTAGGTTGGAAGTAAAACCATCCAATTCTTCCATCTTAGTAGGTTGTCAGTAAGTCCCATACAAACATTTGAGCAAAAAAGCGAAAATCTTATTATTATAAAGAAAAATAGGTCTCGTTCCCATCTATTCTCGCCTGTCTTTTTTTAAAAAAAGAAAAGAAAAATCTCTCCCTTAAACTTCTCTTTCATAGTTAAAAAAAAAAAAAAAAAAAAATGAGTTTCCACTTTAGGATTCGGTAATTGGTAGCCATGACAACGTGAACAGAGGTCACGATGATGGACGTCAACATCAGGTAAAAGGAAGAGGAGTAGGAGGAGGAAGAATAAGAGGGCAAAGAGTAGATGGAAGAAAAGAAGGAGAAGGAGGAGGGGGAGAAAGAGAAGAAAAAGGACAAGGAAGAAGAGGTCGAGGAATAGGTAGAAAAAGAAGGAGGAGAAGGAGGAAAAGGAGAAGGAAGGGGAAGAAAAAGAGGACGAGGAATAGATGAAAGAAAAGGAGGAGGAAGAGGAGGAAAAGGTCGAGGAAGAGGAGGAGGAAGAGGAGAAAAAGGACGAGGAAGGGGAGAAGGAGGAAGAGAAGAAAACAACTGATGAAGATGCGAAGGAGGAGGAAAAAGAGAAACCAATAGCAAAGGGAAATGGAATAGGAGAAAAGGAGGAGGAAGAAGAAGAAGAAATGCGAAATCGGGAGAAGGGAATGAGGAGGGAAGTTGATAAGTGTAGGAAAATAAGGAATCTGTATTCTGTCGCCGATAACCAGCGCTTCTGTCCTTCGGGATAATATCACACCCAAGAGGTCAGGGTAGAAGAACGGAGGAATCTTGCTGGCCGAGCGTATTAGAGCGTTGCCACTTGCGGCGGAGGTTGAGGTGATGGTAGTTTGGACCCTGCCGCCAGCGAGATGGACCAAGGGCGTGGTTCAATAAATTCCACGCTGCAGTGTCTTCTGTGAGGGGCATCGTCCTAGCCTCCTGATAAGGGGGGGGGGACTTCGCGACGATAAACCGAATCTGAAGAACGAAGGGAGAGCAGAAGATGGAAGTGATCAGCCTTTTTTTTTTTCTTCTTCTTCTTTTTTGAAAGGAGATTAGTCTTCAGTGGATGAATGGATGGATGGATGGAGGGAGGGAGGAGAAGGAAAGAGAAGGAGAAAGAGGGGAGGAGGAGGAAGAGGAGGAGGAGGAGGAAGAGGGGGAGGAGGAGGAAGAGGGGGAGGAGGAGGAAGAGGAGGAGGAGAGGGGGAAGTCCTCTTGGAGAACCAAGTTCGTGATGCAGTTTCTGAGACACTTTGAAACTAAACGACCCAACGTGACGATGTCTTCATCCTCTCTCTCTCTCTCTCTCTCTCTCTCTCTCTCTCTCTCTCTCTCTCTCTCTCTCTCTCTCTCTCTCTCTCTCTCTCTCTCTCTCTCTCTCTCTTTGCGCCTGTCTGTCTGTCTCTCTATCTCTGTTTCGGTCTCTATCTCTATGTCTCTGCTTCTGTCTCCATCTCTCTCTGTCTTTCTGTCTGTCTTTCTATCTCTCTGTCTCTGTTTCTCTTTTTCCGCGTTCATGGTTCCCCTGCTGTGTGTGGCCTTCGGAGGAAGGGTGGTGGTGGCAAA
>NC_134803.1:41571798-41574298 GCF_046742065.1 Oratosquilla oratoria | reverse complement strand
TGTGTGTGTGTGTGTGTGTGTGTGTGTGTGTGTGTGTGTGTATGTGTGTGCACGTGCGTGCGCAATCACATGTGCAAGCTTGTCCTAGCTCACGTTCACAAGAGCCGACGCCGTAAAGCACATTTTCACAATTTTATTCGTAGAATGGTCGACCTTGATTGCAGTGATGAAAGGAACGCCCCAGAATTAACGTCTGGTATTCGTGTTTATATGTGGTACCTACGTCAGAGGACCAAATGGCTTCCTAAAATAGCGACTCGAGGAGGAGGAGGAGGAGGAGGAGGAGGAGGAGGTAGAGGATCAGCTTTGTTTCGAGTCCGACTTGAAGAAGACGTACGTGGGTACGAAGATGACGAAGCAGATGCACTCCGCAAATCAGGAAGACAGATTCATTTCTTGATGAATCCAGGCGCTGTAGATCAGATTTGGGGCCGGGGAACGGCGCCGAGAAGGACCCTGCTGGTGGCCGTTCGTTGCGAGGTCTCTCGAACTATATATAGCTTCACCTCCGTGGAGTTCTTAATCAGGCTAATGCCCAGAACTTCTTCGGAGGATACGGGTGACCCCGGACTTCTGCCCGTCTCCCTGGCGGCGGGGCCGGGTCCATGTCAACCCGGGGTTTCGTCATTCGATCTGGAGAAGGTGATATGCTTTACAGGTTCCTCCTCCTCCTCCTCCTCCTCCTCCTCCTCCTCCTCCTCCTCCTCCTCCTCCTCCTCCTCCTCCTCCTCCTCCTGCTCCTACTCCTCCTCCTCCTCCTCCTCCTCCTCCTCCTCCTCCTCTTCCTCCTCCTCATGCTTCTCCTTCCCCTTCTTCTTCTTCTCCTCCTCACCCTCCTCCTCCTTGGACTCCACCTCTTCCTCCTCCTCCTCCTCCTCCTCCTGCTACTGCTCCTCCTTCACCTCCTCCTCCTCCTCTTCTTCTTCCTCCTCCTCCCCTCCTCCTCCCTATTCTCCTTCTCCTCCTACTCCTGCTATTCCTGATCCTCCTGCTGCTGCTGCTGCTGCTGCTGCTCCTCCACATCCTAATCCTCATCCTCCTGCTACTGCTCCTCCTCCTCCTCCTCCTCCTCCTCCTCCTCCTCCTCCTCCTCTTCCTCCTCTTCTTCCTCTTCCCCTCACCACCTTCTTTCTTCTTCTCCTCCTCCTGCTCCTCCTCCTCCTACTCCTTCTCCTCATGCTTCTCCTTCTCCTTTTACTTCTCCTTCTCCTCCTACCCCTCCTCCTTGGATTCCTCCTCTTCCTCCACCTCCTGCTACTACTCCTTCACCTCCTCCTCCCCTTCCTCCTTCTCCGCCTCCTCCTCTTCCTCCTCTTCTTTCTCCTCCTCTCATCACCTTCCTCCTTCTCCTGCTCCTCCTGCTCCTCCTCCTGCTCTTCCTACTCCTTCTCCTTCTGCTCATGCTTCTTCTTCTTCTTCTCTTTCTTTTTCTCCTCCTCCTCCTCCTCCTCCTCCTCCTCCTCCTCCTCCTCTTCCTCCTCCTCCTCCTCTTCTTCCTCCTCCTCCTCCTCCTCCTGCAACTGCTCCTCCTTCTCCTCCTCCTCCTTTTCTTCCTCCTCCCCTCATTACCTTCCTCCTCCTGCTCCTCCTCATGCTTCTCCTGCTCCTTCTCCTGCTCCTCCTCCTCCTGCTCCTCCTCCTCCTGCTCCTCCTCCTCCTGCTCCTCCTCCTCGTCTTCCTCCCCCTCCTCCTCCTCCTCCTGGCAACGACACTTCGAGAGATCGAGAGCCTAATGGGTCCTGAGTGTCCGTTATTTTCATTTTTTAACTTCATTTGATTTTATCTTTTTATTCGATCTACCTATTAATCCATCAAATCTTATCTAATTTTTATCATATATTTAACTTTACTTTTACTTGTTTATCTCTTTTATTCTTTTCATTTTAATTTAATTTTATTTTTGTTTATTGATTTATTGACTCATTATTCATTTACTCGTTTTTTATTTATTTATCTATTTATTCAAATATTAATTTCATTATATTTTGTTTCTGTATTTTTATCAAATTTACTATTATCATTATTACTCTTATTTTCTATCTCTTTTCTTCTAATATGTTTTCTGGACCTACGATACTTTAAATTTTAGTCAATTCCTGGAAATTTAATCGATCTCGATGATCAGATTTCGAGGAAACTGAGGAGGCTAGTACGGTGCCCCTCACAGATAACTTTGTAGCGTGGCATGCCCTTGGTCCAACTCAGCGAGATTTAGTTGAATAAAATCGCCTGACGTCAGAATCTTGAGGAAGGTCTCCGGGTAGCAGACAACTCGAAATTTCGTGAAGAACGAAACTCGAGTGTTTGGGGGCAAGAAGGGTATATCGCAAATAAGGTTTCTTCAGTAGGATACGCTCGCATGACTTCGACGTCGCTACTGACTTCTCGTCTTCGTCCTCGTCCTCGTCCTCCTCCTCGTCCTCGTCATTGTCTTAGTCCTCGTTTTACTCCTCGTCCTCTTTCTCCTCGTCTGTCTCTCTTTTCTCTTTCTCCTCCTATT